>NC_057794.1:262231608-262531608 GCF_018294505.1 Triticum aestivum
TCGCGCCGGAGCCGCCGTCCTCGCCACCCCTCGGGTCCCGCTCCGGCCACCGCCTCCTCGTCGGTCACCGCCTCCTCCTCCGCGCCGGTGATCCGCTCCCCCAACAACGGCGCCAACTCCGGCGGACCTCGGAGTCCGTGCCCGATCCAGATCTGCAAACTTGAGGGCTGACCTAATTTCTTCTCTAAGTCCCAGTAATTTTTAGCATACTTCATCACATCATAACTTTGCACACGTGGCTCCGTTTTGGGCGTGTAGCATATCAAATTGTTCGTCTCGACGAGCACTTCATTTCATTCCATTGCACCATGTTCATTTGAGTTCATCTTGATGCCCTAAATGCTGTTGCAAGAGTGCTATGTAATGTTAGTTTCAGATTCTTATCAGGATTTGGACATTTGTCATTTTTTCCATGATTAATGTGTGCCTCCTATGAACTTGAGTCCTACATGTGTTTTGAAGTATGCCATGTCATCTTTACAGGGGTGTATGCCATGTATTTTTGTGATCTTCGTGGTGACGCACAAGCATGCAAAGTAGCTCTCGTAATGTTGCTGATTTCAGGGACTTAGAAATCTTGTAAGTCTTTGCCCTGTTAATATTTTTATGCCATGTATTCTTGTTGCTACAGAGGGATCCATGCCTCTTTTGAGCCTGTTCAGTTAGGATGATTTTGAGATAATATTATGCTCTATCCATCCATGTCTTTGGTTGCACTTATGGAGTACCCTAGCATGACTCAATCTTGCTCTACTTTTGCTATAGAATGTTCCTGGCAGATTGTTTACATGTTAAGCAATTTTGCCGAGGTTGTTGTAGTTTATCCTTGCATGCTATGAGAGTGTTCTTGCCATGGTTAGCTTATTTATCATGTCTACTTGCTGGGTGTATTCTTAGTTTGTCATGCAATGCCTTGTAGTGAGTGCATCAAGCTCGTAAACATGCCTACATGAATCTGTTTTGCCATGTTCCAGTTTTCTGCTAGGTATGAATCTGTTAACGAAAGTTGCTATGTTCACATGGTTGCCATTGTATTTTGTGATCCCTTTTGGCTTATGGTAAGTAAGGGACTTTTGTTGTATGCTTTGAGTAGCTTCATGCCATGCCTTGCTTTGCCATGATATGTTCCTATAGCATGTTGTTATCTTGCTCTAAACATTGCTTCCTGATGTTATATTCCTGGCATGTTGTTATTTTCTCTAAGTCTGTGACCCTGATATCTTTTCACTTTTGCCATGCCTGTTTGAACCTGCTATTGTAGTGAATTAGCCGTAGCTCAGTGTTCATCTTTTGTCAAGCATCTTGAGCGGATCACGGCTATGTCTTTTGTTGATACGCTAGAGTGCAGTCGCTTGTTGTTCTTGATGCATTTACTGGCCTCGTGCTGTTAATCGCAGCTTTGCGCCATTATTGTTTTGCTTGCCATTTGCAAACCGTGCATCCGATTTCGGTGATCTTCATATCGATTCCGACCGAAATCAACTCATCTTTCCAGTGGCACTCTTGGTTTGCCAAGTTGAGGCCTGGTTCAATCTTTCCTTTCCGGAGCATGAATATGCATTGCATTTCACATCCCGCATATCATGCCATGTTTTGCATCATGTTGCTTGCGCATTGCACCATGGTTGATTGTGTCTCCCTTTGCTTGTGTTCTTGCTTTGGGTAGAGTTGGGAGACGAGTATGTGTTCGAGGAACCTATTCAGTACGCTTACGAGGATCAAGCTAATGTCAACTCGGAGAACTTTGCAGGAAAGATGACCATACCCTCGAAATCACTTCTATCTTTGCTTGCTAGATGCTCGCTCTATTGCTATGCCTATGCTATGATACCTACCACTTGCTTATCATGCCTCCCATATTGCCATGTCGAACCTCTAACCCACCTTGTCCTAGCAAACCGTTGTTTGGCTATGTTACCGCTTTGCTCAACCCCTCTTATAGCGTTGCTAGTTGCAGGTGAAGATTAGAGTTTATTCCTTGTTGGAACATGTTTATTGTTGGGGTATCATTATATCTTGTCTATTTTAATGCATCTATATACTTGGTAAAGGGTGGAAGGCTCGGCCTCATGCCTGGTGTTTTGTTCCACTCTTGCCGCCCTAGTTTCCGTCATACCGGTGTTATGTTCCTTGATTTTGCGTTTGAAAGTGCAACTATCCCTGGGTGGTTTTGGTAATTCCTAACAACATATAGCTCATTGAGCTTAAATTATTCCAAGATTAATATTTCAGGAAAAGCTCAAGGAATGTCATGGCATGGATGAGGAAAGTGGATCCCTCAAAATTCTAAGGACAAAAAGTTTGGCTCAAGCTTGAAGGTCAAGACTACATTTTATATTTTAGTGATCCAAGATCACATTGAGTCTATAGGAAAAGAGAATACTATCAAGGAGGGATGAGGTGTTGATTAATGGCTTGCTTGCTCAAAATGCTTAGTGATATGCTCCAAAATCCTCAACTACCTTCCCACATCCACATATGACCTAAACCAAAAGTCAAACTCGGCCCCACCGATTCTTTCTATCCAGCGCCACCGAGTTTCAAATGTCATAGCCACTGCCACAAAGCCTAGGCAAATCGGTCTCACCGATAGGGATCTCGGTTTCACCGAGACGGGATTGTAATCTCTCTATTTCCCTTCATAACGTTTCGGTCTTACCGAGATGAGCGATCGGTCCCACTGAGATTGCAATGTAAACTCTCTGTTTCCCTTTTGTAACATTTCGGTCTCACCGAGATGACCGAATTGGTCCCACCGAGTTTACCTGACCAACTCTCTGGTTAGCTTATTACCAAAATCGGTGCCACCGAGTTTGTGTAATCGGTAACACCGAGATTACGTTATGCCCTAACCCTAACCATATCGGT
Source organism: Triticum aestivum (assembly GCF_018294505.1). Classification (NCBI taxonomy): domain Eukaryota; kingdom Viridiplantae; phylum Streptophyta; class Magnoliopsida; order Poales; family Poaceae; genus Triticum; species Triticum aestivum. Next base: position 262,234,477 of record NC_057794.1, read on the forward strand.
CCTACCGAGTTGCATCTCAGTCCCACCGAAAATCCTAACGGTCACTAGGTTTGCTGAATCGTTCCAACCGAGTTTAACCATTCGGTCCCACCGACTTTGGCAAATTGTGTGTGACGGTTAGATTTTGTGTGGAGGCTATATATACCCCTTCACCCACTCTCCATTCGTGGAGAGAGCCATCAGAACATACCTACACTTCCAATACACATTTTCTGAGAGAGAACCACCTACACTTGTGTTGAGGTCAAGATATTCCATTCCAACCATATGAATCTTGATCTCTAGCCTTCCCCAAGTTGCTTTCCACTCAAATATTCTTTCCACCAAATCTAAATCCTATGAGAGAGAGAGTTGAGTGTTGGGGAGACTATCATTTGAAGCACAGGAGCATGGAGTTCATCATCAACACACCATTTGTCACTTCTTGGAGAGTGGTGTCTCCTTGATTGGCTAGATGTCACTTGGGAGCCTCCGACAAGATTGTGGAGTTGAACCAAGGAGTTTGTAAGGGCAAGGAGATCACCTACTTCGTGAAGATCTACTGCTAGTGAGGCAAGTCCTTCGTGGGCGACGACCGTGATGGAATAGACAAGGTTGCTTCTTCGTGGACCCTTCATGGGTGGAGCCCTTCGTGGACTCGCGCAACCATTACCCTCCGTGGGTTGACGTCTCCATCAGTGTGGATGTACGATAGCACCACCTATCGGAACCATGACAAAAACATCCGTGTCTCCAATTGCGTTTGAATCCTCCAAACCCTTCCCTTTACATTCTTGCAAGTTGCATGCTTTACTTTCTGTTGTTCATATACTCTTTTGCATGCTTGCTTGAATTGTGTGGAGATTGCTTGACTTGTGCTAAGATAGCTAAAATCTGCCAAGAACTAAAATTGGGAAAAGGCTAGATTTTTATTTGGTAAAGTAGTCTAATCACCCCCCCCTCTAGACATACTTTCGATCCTACAAGTGGTATCAGAGATTTGGTCTCCATTTACTTTGATTTCCATAGCTTTTGGCAGTCATAGCCTTGGTTTCACAACCTAGGAGAGTATGGCGTCTAGCGAGGGAAATTATCACCATAGAGGTCCTTACTTTGATGGCACTAATTTTGCTAGTTGGAAGCATAAGATGAAAATGCATATTCTTGGACATAACCCCGCCGTTTGGGCTATTGTGTGTATTGTCTTGCAAGGTGAATTCTTTGAAGGGAAAGAACCGAACCGTGAAGCCACCGCGGAAGAGTTGAAAATGCTGCAATACAACACTCAAGCTTGTGATATCCTCTTCAATGGATTGTGCCCCAAAGAATTCAACAAAATCAGCCATCTTGAGAATGCAAAGGAAATTTGGGATACTTTGATTGATATGCACGAAGGTACCGACTCTGTCAAGGAATCCAAATTGGATGTGCTTCGAAGTCAACTTGACAAGTTCAAAATGAAGGATGGTGAAGGTGTTGCTGAAATGTACTCTAGGCTTGCTCTTATCACGAATGAGATTGCCGGCTTAGGGAGTGAAGAGATGACCGATAGATTCATCATCAAGAAGATCCTAAGAGCCTTGGATAGAAAATATGATACCGTGTGCACATTGATCCAAATGATGCCAAATTACAAAGATCTCAAGCCAACGGAAGTCATCGGAAGAATTGTTGCTCATGAGATGTCAGTCAAGGATAAAGAGGAACTTCACAACAAATCAAGTGGTGCTTACAAAGCCTCATGTGAAGCCCCCACATCATCGAGTGAGAAACAAACCTTCAATGAAGAATTGAGATTAATGGTGAAGAACTTCAACAAGTTCTACAAGAGTAGAAGCAAAGAGAGAAGCTCCAAGTCAAGGTCCTACAATGACAAAAGATCTTCTAGTCGAGAGCGAAACTGCTACAATTATGGAAGGCCCGGACACTATTCCAACGAGTGTACGACCCCCTACAAGAGAAGAGAAGATTCTCCCAAGAGAAGAAGTAGAAGAGAAGAATCACCATCTAGAGAAAGAAGGAGTAGAGATGATCGTTATGAACAAAGACCCTCATGGAGAAGCAAGGATTCAGAAAGAAAGGACAAGTCATCAAGGAGCTACACAAAACGAAGACATCAAGCTCATGTTGGTGAATGGGTATCCGGCTCCGACTCCGACAGCCACTCCGAGAGAAGCTATCACTCCGACTCCGAATATACTCAAGATGAAGGTGTTGCCGGTCTAGCACTTGTGACAACCAACTCCTACGACATATTTGACTCACCAAATGAAGGAGTTGGAACATGCTTCATGGATAAAGTCCCAAAGGTATCACACCCCGAGTATGTTGATTGCAATAGTGATGAAGGTGACTTGTTAGGTGATGATGATTTACTTGTTGACAACTCTAGTGATGAATACTGTGATGAAACGTCAATTAATCATGCTAATCAAGATAAAATGAATGACAATGATAAGGAGAAGATTGAGTCTCTAACTAAAGAACTAAACACTCTTAAGTTAGCTCATGAAACTATCTTAGGAGATCATCGAGAACTTTTAAGGACTCATGAGAAATTACGCTTTGAAAAGCTCAACCTTTAGCAAGAGCATGAGTTCTTAAAATCAATCAATGATGATCTTCGTAAGATAAGTTCTTCTTACATTGCCAAGCGTTTGCTCTTATCCACTTACATGCCTCAAGTCAAGTCTAGTAACAAGAACAAGAAAGATTCTTCCTCTAGTAGTAACAATAATCATGCTAAATCCAATATTGTTGCTTCTAGTAGTTCTCTTGATTCCACTAATGATTCTCTTAGCCAAGTTACACTTGAGCAAGAAAATAGCTTATTGAAGGGAATTATAGAGAAAGGTGTTTACAAGAGCCTTACCAGAAGTAAGCAATTCGAGGAAATTGTACGCAAGCAAGGAAGGCACCGGAAGAATCAAGGTGTTGGTTTTGAACGAAAGTTCAATGCCAATGGAGTTGAGTGGGAAGAAGATCAATACCCCAAGACGAAGTTTGTTCCTCAACAAGAGAAGTATGATCCTACTTCTTTCAAAGGGACACAAGCTCAAGATGATCTTCCACCACAAGACCACAAGCAAGAAGGCAAGGACAAGCTTCAACGGGAAATTGATGCATTTGAAGAAGCTCCTAAGGCCTTGGTCAAGTGGGTTCCCAAGACTACTTCGAGTTCCACTTCATCAAGTACAACTACAACACCGAGGATTCCCATCAAGATGGTGTGGATCCCGAATAAGAAGAACTAGAGAGTTCTTGAGGGTGACTCCGCCAACATACTTCACTCTTATCATCTTGGCAAGAACAAGTGTAATCAACTTCCACATCTTGCACTAGTTCAAGGAGTCACAAACCCTCTTGTTGGTAAGACAAGGGACAAGGTAACCTAAAAGCTTTCATAGACATCATCTTGTGTGTGCATCACTTTATGTCTATGGATATCCTTGTTTGTTCCTTGTGGGACTAACCCGTGTAGGTATTGAAAGTGCAACTCACTCCAATGGATAGCTTCAAATGATCTACATCAACATTGAGCATCCACATCTTCAACATCTACTAGAAGTCATCATCGACAAAACCCAAGGTTAGTTCATCCCTCTTAGGGGGGATCTCACATCTAGGGGGAGCTTTACTCTAAGAATTGAACTAAAGCAACTCTAATGGTGTGAACACAACGATGCTTTATGTAAAAGTGGTAACCCCACTTATGCTTAAACGATGAGTATGACCTATGATCAAATGTTCTCATTTGAGTCCTAAGTCAATATACTCATATATAGATGACCTAGTCATCGCAAATTGTTTGATAGATGCTAGAATTGGTTGTGCATGCTTTTCCACATATTTCAATTGCCATTTTATTGTGTGAGCATGTTGACTGCATATTTTACTCATTCGAGGACATCCACTTGTTGTTTTGATTGATTGGTTTTCTTTTCTTTTGCCAAGTGGATGGACAAGAATGCCTAAGAACCCTCTCTAGCTATCTATGCTTTTCTCGTCTCAAACTCTATTCATGCTACATCACGAAATTTGATCAAGTCAGATTCGAACCACTCTGTGTGAGGAGCACTCGGAGTCCCCGTTTCGTCATAGACTTAAACTTCCAAAACTTCTTTGTGCGTTTCGGTCTGACCGATTCATCCATTTCGGTCATACCGAGATCACTAAGTCGATCTAGGTTTTCAATCTCGGTGCAACCGATTTGAACCTTTCGGTCACACCGAGTTTCAGTAACTGATTGCACTTATGAATCTCGGCGCCACCGAGTTGTTCCACTCGGTCACACCGACAGGGTCGGGCTATATATACCCATGGGTCAAATTTTGGAAAACTTTCCGAACCTCCTCGACCCGCGCTTAGCCCGCTCTGCCTCCAGGGTCTCCGGATCGTCTTCCTCGTTGCCAGTCGCCTCCTGCTGCTGGTCTCTGCCGCCGTCAACGGAAATCATTCCCACCGTTGCCGCCGTAGCAAGTTCATCGCCGAACTAGGGTATGAACTTGATCACTGTGCTATCCTCAATCCGATTCCTAGCACATTGTGTTTGCCATGAATCTTGCCACGATTGAAACAATCTTATCCAGTGAAAACACTCTGTAGATTAGAGTTGAATTGAAAATTTAGGGTTAGGTTTCTGCCGAAACCATCTCAGACCCACCGAGTTGTGGAACTCGGTACCACCGATTCGCTCAGGCCATTGCATATGTAATTTTCGGTCTGACCGAGAATTGCAAATCGGTGTGACCGAGTTCAGGACTTTGTGAAACCCTAGCAGTCTCGGTGCCACCGAACTGTGACTCGATCTTACCGAGTTCACGAGTTTAGGTTCCAACAGCTGCTTCGGTATCACCGAGTTTACAAATCGGTTGATCCAAAATGCTTTATATGGAAAACTAAAACTAAGTTTTTGACTCATTCTTTTGCAAAAACCTCTGCATTTTGTGATGCTCATCTACTCTATCTCATCTATATCTATTCACAGGGTCTGCTGTCAGTGTTTGCAATATGTTTGATCAGAGTGACAGCCAGAACAGGTTAGAGGAGCAGGTTCACCTGAGTGAGGGCACTAGTCCCTCTAGCAGTTCAAATGATGGTAGCAGGAGCACCCCAAGCAACTTACCCAAAGCTACCACCAGGGCCAAAAAGAAGAAGACCTATGAATCTAAGGATGAAGACTATGTGGCATTTGAGGATGAGGCCACTTCCAAGAAGAAAGTGCTTAAGAAGGAATATAGCACTGCTGCCGCCACCAAGCCAGGCATGAAGCAAAAGGTTCCTGTAAAAAGAATTCCAATGTCTAAGGCCAGAGCATCTACTCAAGTCCCTTTGGGACCTGAACCCAAAGAGGCTGCTGCAGAAGGGAAGAAGAGGAAGGAGAGGATCAAAAAGACCACTGCTAGAGTGCTTGGGAGATCCTCAATCATGAGAGATTCTGAAGAGGAAGAGGAAGAAGAGGTTGCTGCAATAGCACCCAAGGCACAAAAGCTGATGGGTCATGCTATAAAGTCAGGGGCTGCAACATCAAAGCCCAAAGAAGCACCCAAAGCAACCTCCAAGCCCAAGAGTGCACCTAAGAGGAATACCAGGAGTATACCAGCTGCTGAGAAGAACAAGGCCCCAATGCCTGAAGTTGCTGCTGATGAAGATGATGAAGGACAAGTCCTGAGGAAGCTCAAACCCAAGATTCCAGACCACAATGATGCTCATCCTGTGGCTGAGAACATGAAGATCAGGAGAGACTCATGGTTGAGGCTATGGAGAGAGCCAGATCCATATGCCACTAGGAGAAGGACTGCTATTGATTACAGGTTCCACACAAAGGAACAACAGGATTTCTATGAGACAATTTTGTTGGACAAGAAGCCTATAGTGTGTGATATGAGGTGGGTCGACTGGACCTACATGAAGGAGAATGAAGAACACTATCCTGGAGTGTATGACAGCTTCAGTGCATGTGGAGTTGCAGACTTTGTTGGGCAGAAGCTCACAAACTGGAATGATGAGCTCATTATGCAATTCTACTCCACAACACATTTCTATCCAGATGGCAGAATAGTTTGGATGTCTGAAGGAACGAGATAGCAATCAACTATTGAGGAATGGGCCAATCTGATCAATGCCCCAAAGGAAAGTGAAGATGACTTGGATGTTTATGCCAAGAAAAAGATGGATCACAATTCTATGTCACAGATGTACAAAGAGATCCCAGACAAAGCTCTTGAGACTTTCAAGTTTGGGTCAGTCCATTTTCTTCTGTCAAGACTACAAACGATCAACTGGATCCTAAGGCACACTCTTTTGCCCAAGTCAGGTGACCACAACATGATCAGAGGGCATGCAATTAATTTGCTACACATATTTGATGTGCCATATAAATTCAAGGTCATGAGCCTCATGGTCGAGACTATCAAGAGGACAGCAGCAGACCAAAAGAGAAGTTGTGGATATGCCCCACAAATTCAGGAGTTGATTAACTCAAAGATGGGCACAGGAAAATATCTGTTGGATAAGGAACACTTTGTTCTCTATCCTGACTTTGAGGACAACCAAGTGGTTATGGATAAAGATGAACCATCCTTAGTACAAGCACAAGCCAAGAGAGAGAAGGCAAAAACAGAAAAAGCTGCAAAGATGCCAACCCAGGAGGAGGCATCTCAGTATCTTCTAAAAAGCAAGCAAGATCAGCTTGGCTACTTGATTGCATCCACTCTAAGGATAGAGAAAGGACTGGCCACCCTGACTCAAAACCAGGAGAGCTTGGAAAGAATCATGGGGTAGAAGTTCTATGACATGGATGTGAAGGTAACTGAGATCCAGTCTGTTGTGGAGCAGCTACAGGATGACATGCAGGAGAGGAAGGGCAGAACAACCACTGATGCATTTCCCAGAGTGCCTAGAGCTCAGAGGTCAACTGCAGTACGAGTACCAGACACTAGAGCCACTTCATCTACACCAGCTACAGCTTCAGTGCCACCAGCTCCAGCAGCTACCCCAGCAGCTCCATCTACTTCAACTGAAGCCTTTATTCTTGGAGTTATCCGGACACCACCAACTGAAGACCAAGCTTGAGAGACGTTTTAGTGCTATGCATTTTCTATGAACTTTTTGGTAACTTGTTGCCAAAGGGGGAGAAACATGTATAGATCATAGGCTTCGAGACAGAGCATTGCTTTTTATTCTCTCTTGCTTTGATGGTTGAACTTTGTTTGTCTTTTGGTTGCTTGAGATACCATGCTATTATCTGCGAGACATTGATGATCATGTGGTTGATCATAAGCTACACTTATGCTTGTTAGATGATATTATCTTACTTATCCTTATATGATCATTCATTTTGCTTGGTGATGAGTGCATGTATTCAATCTTTATTATTTTGAGCGCTCCACCAAGATGTATGTGACATGGAAGAGTAACCCATGATCCTAACTCATTGTGCATTTGCAGTCCAAAGCAAATCTTAAGATATGCACAAATTTAGGGGGAGCTCTTGCTTTTCACATACTTCTCAAAGCGACAATATCTTTCACTCTTATTATCATTTGTCGAAGCTTTGATCTATATGTTGTCATCAATTACCAAAAAGGGGGAGATTGAAAGTGTAACTATCCCTGGGTGGTTTTGGTAATTCCTAACAACATATAGCTCATTGAGCTAACATTATTCCAAGATTAATATTTCAGGAAAAGCTCAATGAATGGCATGGCATGAATGAGGAAAGTGGGTCCCTCAAAATTCTAAGGACAAAAAGTTTGGCTCAAGCTTGAAGCTCAAGACTCTACATTTTATATTTTAGTGATCCAAGATCACATTGAGTCTATAGGAAAAGCCAATACTATCAAGGAGGGATGAGGTGTTACTTAATGGCTTGCTTGCTCAAAATGCTTAGTGATATGCTCCAAAATCCTCAACTACCTTCCCACATCCACATATGACCTAAACCAAAAGTCGAACTCGGCCCCACCGATTCTTTCTATCCGGCACCACCGAGTTTCAAATGTCATAGCCACTGCCACAAACCCTAGGCAAATCGGTCTCACCGATAGGGATCTCGGTTTCACCGAGATGGGATTGTAATCTCTCTGTTTCCCTTCATAACGTTTTGGTCTTACCGAGATGAGCGATCGGTCCCACCGAGATTGCAATGTAAACTCTTTGTTTCCCTTTTGTAACATTTCAGTCTCACCGAGATGAGTGAATCGGTCCCACCGAGTTTACCTGACCAACTCTCTGGTTAGCTTATTACCAAAATTGGTCCCACCGAGTTTGTGTAACCGGTAACACCGAGATTACGTTATGCCCTAACCCTAACCATATCGGTCCTACCGAGTTGCATCTCAGTCCCACCGAAAATCCTAACAGTCACTAGGTTTGTTGAATCGGTCTGACCAAGTTTAACCATTCGGTCCCACCGAGTTTTGCAAATTTTGTGTAACGGTTAGATTTTGTGTGGAGGATATATATACCCCTCCACCCACTCTTCATTCATGGAGAGAGCCATCAGAACATACCTACACTTCCAATACACATTTTCTGAGAGAGAACCACTTACACTTGTGTTGAGGTCAAGATATTCCATTCCAACCATATGAATCTTTATCTCTAGCCTTCCCCAAGTTGCTGTCCACTCAAATCTTCTTTCCACCAAATCCAAATCCTGTGAGAGAGAGTTGAGTGTTGGGGAGACTATCATTTGAAGCACAAGAGCAAGGAGTTCATCATCAACACACCATTTGTTACTTCTTGGAGAGTGGTGCCTCCTAGATTGGCTAGGTGTCACATGGGAGCCTCTGACAAGATTGTGGAGTTGAACCAAGGAGTTTGTAAGGGCAAGGAGATCACCTACTTCGTGAAGATCTACTGCTAGTGAGGCAAGTCCTTCGTGGGCGACGGCCGTGATGGAATAGACAAGGTTGCTTCTTCGTGGACCCTTCGTGGGTGGAGCCCTCCGTGGACTCGCGTAACCATTACCCTCCGTGGGTTGAAGTCTCCATCAATGTGGATGTACGATAGCACCACCTATCGGAACCACGACAAAAACATCCATGTCTCCAATTGCGTTTGAATCCTCCAAACCCTTCCCTTTACATTCTTGCAAGTTGCATGATTTACTTTCCGCTGCTCATATACTGTTTTGCATGCTTGCTTGAATTGTGTGGAGATTGCTTGACTTGTGCTAAGATAGCTAAAATCTGCCAAGAACTAAAATTGGGAAGAGGCTAGATTTTTATTTGGTCAAGTAGTCTAATCACCCCCCCTCTAGACATACTTTCGATCCTACAGCGTTCCTTACACGTTTTGGTTATAATGGGAACCCCTTGACAGTTCGCCTTGAATAAAACTCCTGCAGCAAGGCCCAACCTTGGTTTTACCATTCGCCGCCTAGCCTCTTTTCCCTTGGGTTCAGCGGATTCAAGGGTCATCTTTATTTTAATCCCCCCGGACCAGTGCTCCTCTGAGTGTTGGTCCAAGTTGTCAGCCGCCGGTGCCCACCAGGGGCAACGCTGGGCTGGCCTACCAGAAGTTTGGACAATCCGGTGTGCCCTGAGAACGAGATATGTGCAGCTCCTATCGGGATTTGTCGGCACATTCGGGTGGCTTTGCTGGTTTAGTTTTACCATTGTCGAGATGTCTTGTAACCGGGATTCCGAGTCTGATCGGGTTGTCTTGGGAGAAGGAATATCATTCATTGACCGTGAGAGCTTGTGATGGGCTAAGTTGGGACACCCCTGCAGGGATTTGGACTTTTGAAAGCCGTGCCCGCGGTTATGGGCAGATGGGAATTTGTTAATGTCCGGTTGTAGAAAACCCGAATCTTAACTTAATTAAAATGAATCAACTGAGTATGTGGCCGTGATGGTATCTTTTTTTCGGCGGAGTCCGGGAAGAGAACACGGTCTCGTGTTATGCTTGAACGTAGGTTGTTCTTGGATCACTTCTTGATCATAGATTGTCGAACATGCTTCGCCTTCTCTTCTCGCTCTCATTTGCGTAGTTTAGCCACCATATATGCTAGTGCTTGCTGTAGGTTCACCTCATACCTTTTCCCTACCTGTAAGCTTAAATAGTCTTGATCGCGAGAGTGTGAGATTGCTGAGTCCCCGTGACTCACAGATTACTTAAAAACCAGATGTAGGGACTGATGATACCGCTCCAGGAGATGCGACTGAGCTCAAGTGGGAGTTCGATGAGGACTTAGGACGATACTATGTTTCTTTGCCAAACGATCAGTAGTGGAGCCCAGTTGGGTCGATCGGGGACATTATGTTTCTGGGGGTTGTCTTTATTTTGGTTCCTTAGTCGGACCTTGATTGTATCTGGATAATTGTATTGATATATTTATGCTATTGTGTGACGTGGCGATTGTAAGCCAACTATGTATCTCTTTCCTTATTTAGTACATGGGATGTGTAAAGATTACCCCTCTTGCGACATTACTTACAATGTGGTTATGCCTCTAAGTCGTGCTTCGACACGTGGGAGATATAGCCACATCGTGGGTGTTACAAGTTGGTAATCAGAGCCTTCCCCGACTTAGGAGCCCCCTGCTTGATTGAATCACTGGCGTTGTTGAGTCTAGTAAAAATGTTTTAAGTCATTTAGGATTATATATTGGAGAGTAGGATTCTTTTTACTCCTCAGTCCCTTCGTCGGTCTGGTGAGGCATCCTGACGTAGAGTTTTGACTCTTCTCTTCTCAAATTTCACTAAAAAAATTTAGGATCACGCGGGTATCTTGGAATCGTTTCGATGGTTTTGTGACGAGAACATTGTTCTTGGTGCCTCCTGACATTTAGGGGTTGTGGCAGTGTCCCGGGGAGTTGGCCTCCGAGGTGTTGTCATCATGATTTTATCGTTGCAATTCTGGAATACCTGAGTTCGCCGACATCGAAAATCTCTTTTATGCAGTTGTTGGATAGATAACCTCGACGCCACCCAGTACTGGGGCGGGAGTTCGGGAGTATTGCCATAACTCGTATAACGGATGCTTTTCGAAGGTTGTGGTAAATGATTTCTGAAGGTTTCTTGGTTATGTGTTAAAGGATGGATACAGCTGGATGTAGGATTTGCTAGTTTTGGGTGAGATATTATGCTTCCTCTGTATCCCCAACACCTGATTGCATAACCGGAAAATTTCAGGAGTTTCATAGGTGGGAATTCATGTAGCTCTAGTATTTTTTCCACAGATATTTGGTTTGTGATTGGGTAATCCTTACCAAGTATTTGTTCATGTCAGCACCTTGTTGTTTTATTCTTCTACCTCTATCTAAGTGGCTTCTCAATTTATGGAAGTGTGACCATTTCAATTGGAATTCATTCGTTCATTTTGTTTGAATGTTGAGGCTATATGTTGCAATTTCGATCCATTTGATTCAGCTTGAATATATGTCTGTCAAGATGCTAACGGATGTCACCCTCTTCAGGATGGCTCCTCCAACGCGTCAAAATCCGGATCCGCCGCCACCACCTCCACCTCCAAAGGCATGGCAAGCTGTGATGGCTGCTACCAACGCCAACACGCAGATGCTTATGCAACTCTTGCAAGAGCGCAACCAAGGAAATCAAGGCCATGGAAACTATCAGAATTAGTTTGCTACACTCAACCAGTTCCTCGCAAACCAGCCAAAGAACTTCAGTAACTGTGTCGAGGCCACAGACGCTGATGATTGGCTCGTGGATATCTGCAAGCATTTTGAGTGCAGCAACGTTAGGCCTGAGGACTTTGTCAAGCTTGCTTCGTTCCAACTCAAAGACCAAGCTGTTGAGTGGTATCAACAATACAAAGATTCCAGAGGAGGTCGTGTGATTACCTGGGATGAATTCCGCCAAGACTTCAAAGCTCACCACATTCCTCAGAGTGTTGTTGAGAGTAAGCGTGAGGAGTTCCACAATCTGAAGCAAGGCAGCTTGTCTGTTTACCAGTACAACATCATGTTCCAGAAGCTCGCTCATTTCGCTAAGCAAGACGTCCCTGACGAGAAGAGCATGATTTATCAGTTCAGATGTAGCGACCAGACCTCAAAGGGCTGATCTCTGTGCTCCGGTGTCATCCCTGGATCAGTAATGCTGACATCACACAGTACTCGGAGGATTTATAGCAGAGTAGCAATCACACACTTATTACATCGAGTGTCTCAAAAGAGAACTTATTACCATAATATGGCTTAAGGCCATCTAATGATGATAACAGCGGAAGGCTTGGAAGATAAGTGAGTCCATCAACTCCAACGGCATCACTGAGTATGGAACCACGACCTAAAAACTCCTTAATCGTCGTCTGAAATGTCTGCAACATTAACGTTGCAGCCCGAAACGGGTCAGCACATGGAATATGCTGGCAATGTAACACATAGAGAGTAATGGAATGAAATAACTATACTATATGCATATTTGGCTGGTAGAAAGCTCTATGGTTACAGTTTTGCGTAAAGGAATAAATTTATTTAACTATCATGGTAGTTGTTAAACATTGAGAATGGTTGACAGCATTCTCAATCCCAATTAAGCATCATCATTAAACATAACCCAACAAAATTAATTTAGAGTAACATGTTGATATTCACATGAAAATCCAAGTACTAGATACTCAAAACGTCCATAACCGAGGACACGGCTAACCATGATTAGTTTATTACACTCTGCAGAGGTTTGCGCACTTTTCCCCACAAGACTCGATCGCCTCCGTTTGGTTTCTCGCACTACATGGTGTTTGAGAAGACGGATGACCGAGACATAGTCTTTCAGAAGCGCTAGCACCTTACGATCCGGTAGACCGTACCACCTACATCCCCTACATATGCTAGTCTACCACCGTAAGAGTTCGCACGACTTAGTCAACTATGCTAGAGCCCATAATAGCTTGTGGCTGCACATGGAAGTTTCTAGTATGAATAGTCTCATGATCCCTTTGAGCCTGGGTGGCGGTCCAAAAGAAAACAGGCAAGTCCTGGAATACCCAGGTGCCTCAATCCACCCAGATGTGTGTTTAAGTTGCCACCTTAGATAAACCATTAATTAACAATCTCACACCTATCATGGATATCACACACCCAATCCACGTCTACTAGCATAGCATGGCATAATAAGCAAACGCAGAAGTAACTCCCAAAGGTTTGATAATAACAGGTAATAGGTACTACCTCATCTACTTCCATCCCACAATTTAATTAGATACTAATCATGCAATGTGTGAGGATTGATCTAATGCAATAAAACTGGGTAGTAGAAAAGGTATGATCAAAGTGTTACTTGCCTTGCTGATGATCCGCGAAACCTAGAGATTCGAAGTAACAAGCGGCGCACTCCGGGTATTCTATCACAGACAAACAAACAAGCATACAATAAGTACTCATCTAATGCACGGATAAAACGAAAATAAGAGATCTAACCAGAAGGTTCAACTTAAGAACTCCGGTTGGCAAAAAGAATCAAATCGAACGAAGCAACAAAAGTCAAATGGCGAAAGAAAACCACTTCGTTCTAGTAATCTGGATATAGGGCAAATTTTACAGTAGCAAAATCTTGTTTAAGTTGGTTAAATGGATAGAGGGTTTCGAGACGAAACTCTAGGCGCTTGAATCGCCTGATTCCGATAAACGAGCGAAAAGTTATACTGAAACGAAAATCGGATCAGGAATCGCGATCAGAAAAATCGCGGATTTAATCCGAGAAAAAGAAAAACGACGAACGCTCGCTAGAAAGAACGAATGGACGAACGATCTCTATTTAAATAAACCTGAAAAACCAATCTATTTTAAAAAAACCGAATCTAAAAAAAACCCGACGAAAACCGATTTTTTTAAAGAACGTTGGCATGGAAGTCGAGGCGGCGGCGAACCTCAGCGGCAGCTGGGCGGCGTCGGCGGCTAGGGTTTGGGGCGCGGGTGGTTGGGCCTCAGCTGGCTCCCCCCGGGTTATAATGCCTAGTGGGCCGGGAGTCCGGGTCGGACACGGCCCCTAGGTCGGTTCGTTTTTTTTTTAAATTATTCCGCTCGAAAGAAAAATAAAAATAAATACTAAACGGACTCGAAAAATTCCAAAATAAATTTTCACGGGCTTCTAAAATCAAGCCGCACAAGGTGAACATTTATTTGGGACCTAAATGCAATTTTGAAAAACGCACATTTTTCCTAAATTCAAATAAAACACCGAAAAACTCCGAAATAAAATCTTATTTGATTTTATTATTAAATCCTCAATATTTCTTTATTTTGGGAAAGTCATTTTATTCCCTCTCTCATATTTTTGTAATAGAAATAATTGATGATAAAATAGATAAAATCAAATGATCCTATTCTCAAAATTTGAGAAAACCCAAATATGAAAATAACGAAATCCCCAACTCTCTCCGTGGGTCATTGAGTTGCGTAGAATTTATAGGATCAACCAAAATGCAAAATAAGATATGATATGCATTGATGATCTAATGTATAACATTCCAAATTGGAAATTTGGGATGTTACATCAGAGGTGGCCTCAGAGAAGATCTTTAACTAGCTCTCGTGCTTTTTGAGCCGAAGAAGTATGATGAGTTTTACAATATGGCACTGAAACAAGAGACTGCTCAGCTCAAGTGCGATGCTTCCAAGAAACGAGTCAGGGATGCAACTCCTTCTTCTTCTTCAACTCAAGTGGCAACTAAGCAGCAAAAGTATTGGTTGCCTCCTCCTCCTCCGTTCCGTCAGCCTTATCAGCAGAAGAGTAAAAGTGGCAATGGATCTTCCCACCCACCCAACCCAGGCTTTCAGAACAAGACTTCGTCTCATGCTCCAAGATCAAGTGCTCCATATCAACATCCGTTCTCAGAGGTCACGTGTAACAAGTGTCAGCAGAAGGGTCACTATGCAAACAAATGCTTCAATCAGAGGCGTCTTCGTCCTCCTCCTATGAGATCTGCTAGCACCGCAGTGGTCAAGCATAATCCCAAGTTTGCAAAGGGCAACATGATGAGCGCAGCTCAGGCAGAGGACTCGTTAGAAGTGATTGTGGGTAACCTTCTTGTTAACGATATTCCTGCAAAAGTTCTTTTTGACACTGGTGCATCGCATTGTTTCATCTCGAGAGCATTTGCATCTAAGCATGAGTTAGCTTTCCAAGATTTGCATAGACCATTAGCAGTTGTCTCACTGGGTAAATTCTTGCACGCAAGCTATGTGGTTCCGGATGTTTCCATCACGTTGGGCGACTATATATTTCTTTATTCTCCAATGGTCCTTGGTAGCTCGGATATTGATCTTATTCTTGGAATGGACTGGCTTTCTAAGCACAAGGCTCAGCTTGATTGTGCTGCCAGGCAGATTCAATTGACACATTCGTCTGAGGATGTAATCGTCTTTGCCGTTCGTCATGATACCATTCGACTATTTTCTCTCAATGAGAAGGGTGAGCTGGATGCCATCTCTTAGATTCCAGTCGTTTGCGAATATCAAGACGTATTTCTAGAAGAGATTCTAGGAATGCCTCCTCACCGGCCCGTTGAATTCGTCATCGATCTTGAGCCTGGCACGGAACCTGTTTGCAAACGTCCTTACAAGCTTGGACCTAAAGAGTTGAAGGAGCTGAAGAAACAACTCGATATTCAAGGGCGTATGGGTCTCATCCGACCAAGTTCTACTCCATGGGGTTGTGGTGTTCTTTTTGTCAAGAAGAAGGATGGAACGGACCGACTTTGTGTCGACTAACGTCCATTGAACAAGAAGACCATAAAGAACAAGTACCCACTTCCCAACATCAATGAGCTTTTCGAACAACTCAAAGGTGCTCAAGTATTCTCCAAGCTTGATCTTCATATGGGATATCATCAGATTCGCATTCGTGAAGAAGATATCCCCAAGACAGCATTCAGAACAAGCTATGGTTCATATGAATACACTGTCATGTCTTTCGGCCTTGTCAACGCTCCTCCAACATTCTCTCGCATGATGAACTTCATCTTAAATGCCTACACAAATGACTTCGTCTTGGTCTACCTCGATGACATTTTGGTCTTTTTCAAGAACAAGGAGGATCATGCCAAGCACTTGAGATTGGTGCTGGATAAACTCAGAGAACATCAGTTCTATGCGAACTTTTCAAAGTGCGAGTTTTGGCTTGATGAGGTTCTCTACCTTGGGCATATCATCTCCGCCAAGGGCATAGCTGTTAATCCTGAGAAGGTTTCTGCAATTGTGAATTGGGAACCACCTCAGAATGTGAAGCAACTCCGCAGCTTCCTTGGGCTTGCAAGCTATTGTCGAAGGTTCGTTGAGAACTTCTCTAAGATCACGAAGCCTCTTTCCAACCTTCTCCAGAAGCATGTGAAGTATGTCTGGTCGCCTGAATGTGACATCTCTTTCAACACCCTCAAAGAGAAGTTAGTCACAGCTCCAGTTCTGACTCCTCCTGATGAATCCAAACCGTTCGAAGTTTTCTGTGATGCTTCCCTTCAAGGTCTCAGTGCAGTGTTGATGCAAGAGAAGAAAGTTTTGGCCTATACCTCTCGCCAGTTGAAGCCAACGAAAATAACTACCCCACTCATGACCTCGAGTTTGCGGTAGTTGTCCATGCTCTTTTAACATGGAGACATCTCTTGTCGGGAAAGAAAGTGGACATCTTCACTGATCATAAGAGCCTCAAGTACATCTTCACTCAGCCAAACCTCAACCTCAGGCACTCGTTGGGTCGTAATGATTCAATAGTATAATTTGAGTATTGAATATACTCCAGGCAAGGCCAATGTAATTGCTGATGCATTGAGCAGGAAGGCTTACTGCAACAGTTTGATTATCAAGCCCTACCAACCAGAGCTTTGTGAAGCTTTCCACAAACTCAATCTCCAAGTTGTTCCTCAAGGATTCCTTGCCAACCTCCAAGTCTCGCCTACTTTGGAATATCAGATTCGTGAGGCACAACTTCTTGATGCTATGGTGAAGAAGGTGAAGATTGGGATTTCCAAGAGTCAACCCAAGTACAAGTGCTATCATCTTGATGACAAGGATACTCTATTCTTCGAGGATCGCATTGTTGTTCCTAAGGGTGACCTTCGTAAAGTCATTATGAACGAGGCTCACAATTCACTTCTGGCTATTCGCCCTGGAAGTACAAAGATGTACCATGACCTCAAGCAGTCGTATTGGTGGACTCGAAGGAAGCGCAAGAATGCTCAGTTCGTGAATGAATGTGATGTCTGCAGAAGAGTGAAAGCAGAACACCAACGACCAGCTGGTCTCCTCCAACCTCTTGCCATTCCAGAATGGAAGTTTGACCATATTGAGATGGACTTCGTGACTGGATTTCCCAAGTCCAAGCGTGGCAATGATGCTATATTTTTTGTCATCGACAAGCTGACTAAAGTGGCTCATTTTCTTCCTATCAAAGAATCTATCACAACAACTCAGTTGGCAGAGCTATATACCTCCAGGACTGTCTCCTTGCACGGCATTCCACAGTTGATATCTTCAGATCGTGGAAGCATCTTCACCTCTAAGTTTTGGGATTCTTTCCAGAAGGCCATGGGCACCAACATTCGCTTCAGCACAACTTTTCATCCTCAAACTAGTGGCCAAGTCAAGCGAGTCAATCAGATTCTTGAAGATATGCTCAGGGCTTGTGTCATTTCTTTCGGTATGAAGTGGGAAGATTGTCTTCCATATGCCGAGTTCTCCTACAACAACAGTTTCCAAGCGAGTTCGGGCAAGGCCCCATTCGAGATTCTGCATGGCAGGAAGTGTCGTACTCCTCTTAACTGGTCAGAGACTGGTGAACGCCAACTTCTTGGCAATGACTTGATCACAGAGGCTGAAGAAATGTGCAAAGTCATTAGTGAAAATCTCAAAGCCACGCAATCGCGCCAGAAGAGTTACTATGATAGCAAGCATCATGACTTGGCTTTCGAGATCGGAGACCATGTCTACCTCCGCGTCTCTCCAATGAAAGGTACTCGTCGCTTAGGTATCAAAGGGAAGCTTGCCCATAGATACGTGGGTCCTTTCAAGATCATTGGCAAAAGAGGCGATCTCGCCTATCAACTTGAGCTTCCGTCCAACTTTGCAAACGTGCACGACGTGTTTCACGTGTCTCAGCTCTACAAGTGTTTCAAGACTCCTAACCGCACCATCAACTTCGAAGAGATCGATCTCCAAGAAGATCTGTCTTTTCATGAGCACCCCGTTGCTATTCTTGAAGATACTGAGCGCAAGATTCGCAACAAGTCTATCAAATTCCTGAAAGTCAAGTGGTCACATCATTCCGACCACAAAGCCAACTGGAAACGCGAGGACCACCTCCATTCTGAGTACCCGGAGTTTTTCCAGTCCTAGATCTCGGGACGAGATCCTTTCGTAGTGGTGGAGTGTTGTAACACCCCATATGTAACTTGCCATAATTGTATTCCAACTCTTGCCATTTAAGGCACTAAGTTATGATATTTCCTCGTTGTCGGGTTTTTGTCTTCGTGTTGCTTTTGTCTTTGTCATGCATCTCATGTCATGTCATCATGTGCATCGCATTTGCATACGTGTTCGTCTCATGCATCCGAGCATTTTCCCCGTTGTCCGTTTTGCATTCCGGCGCTCCTATGTCCTCCGGTGTCCCCTTTTACCTCTTTTCGTGTGCGGGTGTTAAACGTTCTCGGATTGGACCGAGACTTGCCAAGCAGCCTTGGTTTACTACCGGTAGACCGCCTGTCAAGTTTTGTGCCATTTGGACTTCGTTTGATATTCCAACGGTTAACCGAGGAACCGAGAAGGCCTCGTGTGTGTTGCAGCCCAACACCTCTCCAAAGTGGCCCCAAACCCACCTAAACCCCCTCCATCATCTCGGTCGTTCGATCATGATCGCGTGGCTGAAAACCGTGCTCAATTTGGAGCCTCCTAGCTCCCTCTACCTATAAAAGGCATCTCCCCCGAAAATCACGGATGAAACCCTAATCTCTCCCTCTCCTCGCGCCGCCGGACGAAAATCAGCCAGCCGGACGTGTGCGACCCGTGCCGCCGCCGCCACGTGGCACTTCCCCATTCTCCGCCGCTCGCGCCCCACATCGCCGGCCCGCCAAGCCCGCGTCAGGCCCTCCCTGGCCCACGCGCCCGCCGCCAGCTACCGCGTCGTCTGCGCCTCGCCCCGCCGCATTCGCTCGCTGCGCCGCCACCTGCCTTCCTCACCGGCGAGCGCCGCCCTCGCGCCGGAGCCGCCGTCCTTGCTGCCCCTCGGGTCCCGCTCCGACCACCCCCTCCTCATCGGTCACCGCCTCCTCCTCCGCGCGGGTGATCAGCTCCCCCAACTCCGGGCCAACTCCGGCAGACCTCGGAGTCCGTGCCCGATCCAGATCTGAAAACTTGAGGGTTGACCTAATTTCTTCTCTAAGTCCCAGTAATTTTTAGCATACTTCATCACATCATAACTTTGCACCCGTGGCTCCATTTTGGGCGTGTAGCATATCAAATTGTTCGTCTCGACGATCACTTCATTTCATTCCATTGCACCATGTTCATTTGAGTTCATCTTGATGCCCTAAATGTTGTTGCAAGAGTGCTATGTAATGTTAGTTTCAAATTCTTATCAGGATTTGGACATTTGTCATTTTTGCCATGATTAATGTGTGCCTCCTATGAACTTGAGTCCTACATGTGTTTTGAAGTATGCCATGTCATCTTTACAGGGGTGTACGCCATGTATTTTTTGTGATCTTCGTGGTGACTAGCACAAGCATGCAAAGTAGCTCTCGTAATGTTGCTGATTTCAGGGACTTAGAAATCTTCCAAGTCTTTGCCCTGTTAATATTTTTATGCCATGTATTCTTGTTGCTATAGAGGGATCCATGCCTCTTTTGAGCATGTTCAGTTAGGATGATTTTGAGATAATTTTATGCTCTATCCATCCAAGTCTTTGTTTGCAAATATGGAGTACCCTAGAATGACTCAATCTTGCTCTACTTTTGCTATAAAATATTCCTGGCAGATTGTTTACATGTTAAGCAATTTTGCCGAGGTTGTTGTAGTTTATCCTTGCATGCTATGAGGGTTTTCTTGCCATGGTTAGCTTATTTATAATGTCTACTTGCTGGGTGTATGCTTAGTTTGTCATGCAATGCCTTGTGGTGAGTGCATCGAGCTCGTAAACATGCCTACGTGAATTTGTTTTGCCATGTTCCAGTTTTCTGCTAAGTCTGAATCTGTTAACGAAAGTTGCTATGTTCACATGGTTGCCGTTGTATTTTCTGATCCCTTTTGGCTTATGGTCAGTAAGGGACTTTTGTTGTATTCTTTGAGTAGCTTCATGCCATGCCTTGCTTTGCCATGATATGTTCATGTAGCATGTTGTTATCTTGCTCTAAACATTGCTTCCTGATGTTATATTCCTGGCATGTTGTTATTTTCTCCAAGTCTGTGAACCTAATATCTTTTGCACTTTTGCCATGCCTGTTTGAACCTGCTATTGTAGTGAATTAGCCGTAGCTCAGTGTTCATCTTTTGTCAAGCATCTTGAGTGGATCACTTCCATGTGATTTGTTGATATGTTAGAGTGCAGTAGCTTGTTGTTATTCATGCATTTAGATGGCCTCATGTTGTTAATCGCAGCTTTGCGCCATTATTGTTTTGCTTGCCATTTGCAAACCGTGCATCCGATTCCGGTGATCTTCATATTGATTTCGACCGAAATCAACTCATCTTTCCAGTGGCACTCTTGGTTTGCCAAGTTGAGGCCTGGTTCAATCTTTCCTTTCCAGAGCATGCATATGCATTGCATTTCACATCCCGCATATCATGCCATGTTTTGCATCATGTTGCTTACGCATTGAACCGTGGTTGATTTTGTCTCCCTTTGCTTGTGTTCTTGCTTTGGGTAGAGCTGGGAGACGAGTACGTGATCAAGGAACCCGTTGAGTACGCTTACGAGGATCAAGCTAATGTCTACTCGGAGAACTTTGCAGGCAAGATGACCATACCCTCGAAATCACTTCTATCTTTGCTTGCTAGATGCTCGCTCTATTGCTATGCCTATGCTACGATACCTACCACTTGCTTATCATGCCTCCCATATTGCCATGTCGAACCTCTAACCCACCTTGTCCTAGCAAACCATTGTTTGGCTATGTTACCGCTTTGCTCAGCTCCTCTTATAGCGTTGCTAGTTGCAGGTGAAGATTGGAGTTTGTTCCTTATTGGAACATGTTTATTGTTGGGATATCATTATATCTTGTCTATTTTAATGCATCTATATACTTGGTAAAGGGTGGAAAGCTCGGCCTTATGCCTGGTGTTTTGTTCCACTCTTGCCGCCCTAGTTTCCGTCACACCGGTGTTATGTTCCTTGATTTTGCGTTCCTTACACGGTTGGGTTATAATGGGAACCCCTTGACAGTTCGCCTTGAATAAAACTCCTCCAGCAAGGCCCAACCTTGGTTTTACCATTTTCCACCTAGCCTCTTTTCCCTTGGGTTCCGTGGACTCAAGGGTCATCTTTATTTTAAACCCCCCCGGACCAGTGCTCCTCTGAGTGTTGGTCCAAGTTGTCAGCCGCCGATGGCCACCAGGTGCAACTCTAGGCTGGCCTACCGGAAGTTTGGAAAATCCGGTGTGCCCTGAGAACGAGATATGTGCAGCTCCTATCGGGATTTGTCGGCACATTCGGGTGGCTTTGCTGGTTTAGTTTTACCATTGTCGAGATGTCTTGTAACCGGGATTCCGAGTCTGATTGGGTTGTCTTGGGAGAAGGAATATCCTTCGTTGACCGTGAGAGCTTGTGATGGGCTAAGTTGGGACATCCATGTGGGGATTTGAACTTTCGAAAGTCGTGCCCGCGATATGGGCAGATGGGAATTTGTTAATGTCCGGTTGTAGAAAACCCGAATCTTAACTTAATTAAAATGAATCAACAAAGTGTGTGGCCGTGATGGTCTCTTTTTTTTGGCGGAGTTCGGGAAGAGAACACGGTCTCGTGTTATGCTTGAACGTAGGTTGTTCTAGGATCACTTCTTGATCGTAGATTCTCGAACGTGCTTCGCCTTCTCTTCTCGCTCTCATTTGCGTAGTTTAGCCACCATATATGCTAGTGCTTGCTGCAGCTCCACCTCATACCTTTTCCCTACCTATAAGCTTAAATAGTCTTAATCGCGAGAGTGTGAGATTGCTGAGTCCCCGTGACTCACAGATTACTTAAAAACCAGATGCAGGGACCGATGATACCGCTCCAGGAGATGCGACTGAGCTCAGGTGGGAGTTCGATGAGGACTCAGGATGATACTATGTTTCTTTTCCAAACGATCAGTAGTGGAGCCCAGTTGGGTCGATCAGGGACATTATGTTTCTAGGGGTTGTCTTTATTTTGGTTCCGTAGTCGGACCTTGATTGTATCTGGATAATTGTATCGATATATTTATGCTATTGTGTGATGTGGCAATTGTAAGCCAACTATGTATCTCTTTCCTTATTCGGTACATGGGATGTGTAAAGATTATCCCTCTTGCGACATTGCTTACAATGCGGTTATGCCTTTAAGTCGTGCTTCGACACGTGGGAGATATAGCCGCATCTTGGGCGTTACATATGTGAAGTATCTCGAAGCAAAGGAAACATCACATGATAACCAAAGGTTCACTGGAATATCATTCGTGTACTCATAGGGATCGATATGGACATCCACGGTCCTGCTATCGGTCCTTAAACGAAGGAGTTTCGTTCATGCCTATGAGTTACCGAACCTACAGGGTCACAAGCTAAAGGAAATCACGATATGCTGAGTATTAGTAGGATGGGAGTGATGAAAATATATTTGTGGAATTGTTTCATTAATGTTTGGAATAGTTCCGAGAGGATCCGGAAGCATTTCGGGGTCACCAGAAGGGTTTCGGTGAATACAGGGTAATACCGGGTATTACCGATAAATAATATATATAGGTGGAAAATGTTTCCTGGGATGTTAAATTATATATAAATTGGTCTGAAAGTATTTATAACAAATTTATATTTAATATAATATCAACGAGCCTTAAAAGGCCAAGAGGTGGAAGGCAAGTTGGGCCACAAAGGCCCAAGTGGGGGAAGCGCCCCTTGCCTAAGGAAGGAGTCCGAATTGGAGAGTGGGGAGGATTCCTCCTCACCTCCCTAGGTTGGCGCACCAAGGCGGACTCCTTCTCCCTTGGTGGCAGCCCCCTCCTCCCCTCTAACCTATATATACTCTAGGTTTGGTGCTCTTTTAAAGATACAAGTTTTGGAGCCTCCTCTAATTCTTCTAGTTCTAGTTCTAGTTGGTTCTAGTTGACTAATTAGAGCTACATCAATCCTTTAATCCTAATGATTAGAAGCCCCTTGTGGTTCTAATCTCACCCTCTAATTCTCCGGCGACGATTAGCTCTAGACGATGAAGTGCTGTCGGATCATGAAGACTGTACGCTTGCAACCAAGTATAGAGGTCGTGCTTTCCGTCTACGGGTCAAGGGACTATTTGTGGGTGGTTCACGGGATCGTTCATTGACAGTTCGAGGGACTCCAAGTATGCTGTACACCGATACGTTCTTCTTCCACTGCAACTCAGTGACGGTAAGGACCGTGATCCCAACCCGTACTGCATCTTCATATTGATCTTGAGTGTGCGTAGGTGCAGAATTTTTAGTTTTTCTACTATGTTCTCCAATAGTGGCATCATGAGTAGTTATATGAGTAGGTGTAGGTTACGATCTAGATCACATGTGGATGTTAGGGTTTCATGTTCTTGCTATACTTCCCTCGAGTGCTGCTTTGGATCAATTCATTGGCGGCATGATGAGGCTTTGTACAAAGTTCTGAGAATCGCTCATCTCTGGCTGTTGACGATTTGCTAATAGTTCTATGGGCCTCACTATAGTCAAGAATAGTGAACTATCACATACACAAGAGGGTGCCAAAGATGGATGATCTTCTAGAGGGCACGCGTATTTGACGAAGTATAGTGTGGGGCTAGAGATTTTTAATTAAGTATATTGTTTCACACACCCTGAAACTTAATCTAGCATCAAGAATCATTTCCTAAATAGTGGACATAGGTAGCTAACATTATTTGTTAAAACTGGTTAACCGCGTAACTAAAATTTTGCTAAAACTGATTAGAGGATGTATAACTTGGTTTTGCAGGGTATGCATATGATGTGGTATAGCCTTCGCCATGATAATGTATGAGATAGTTATTGGCTGTAATGTTAAGTGGCCTGCACATCATGGCATGATGGTTGGAGCCATGAGATTACCACGACAATTTAAATATCATAGAGATAGCCTACATGTTATAGATGACGGCGACAAACATACACGGAGGACCCCAACATGGAGAAGGTGTGTACTTGGCGCGGGGCGAGGAGCTACAATTTCATGCCATGGCGGAATTTCTGAATTTGGTTCCATGACAACGTTTTCTGAAACAGTCGCTATGGCAATGTTTTATGAAATTGCCGCCACGACAATGTTTTGAAACAATTGCCACGACAACAAAATATTGGCCATCACGATGCTTCAACAGAAGATCAAAGATGATCATGGAGATTCCCGACGCCCGGGGATATACCACATCATGCTTTTATGAACTGCCTAAGATGTTTATCCCTTTGTTGTTTACACCCATTTGATTGTGCATTATTCAATTATTAGGGTGATCTCTAATAATAAATATCAAGTTAAAAAGGTGCTCTTTCCAGTGTTGCAACCATTTTTAACATGTAGCGTTCCGGAGTGCATCATGTCCACATGAGTACAAATGAAGCATTAGGTGTAAGATAGAATTGGTCAGACCATGTTAGCACATAACACTCAGTTATCTTGAAGTTCTAGTAGAATCGTTCTAAGCTCGGAGCACGAATCATCGAAGGATGAACAAGAGTCATATGGTGATATGATTGGCAAAAGATTTCCTACCAGTCAAAATTCACGTCATCAGTGATGTTCACATCAATGACTGTGAACAAGATCAGGGTCTTGAATCACTCATTTTCAATTATGAGAGATATTGATTTGACTAGGAGTGCACTTTATATTAAATTTGTTTAAGCACTAGTTCAACATTATTTATGAATAATTGTCTAAATCTTGTGTCTATCATTGTAGATCAATGGCTCGCAATATGTTCATCTTAACTGCTATGTTAGAGAAAGAAAAGTTGACTCTAATGGTAGAAACTATGCGGATTCGATCCGGAACCTGAGATTTGTTCTCGGAGTGCTAAGAATGAATATGTGCTGGATCAGCCCGTAGGTGATGCTCTTGGAAAGGATGCAACACCAGAAGCGAAGTTGCTACTTACACTGCCCGTAGTGATGACTATAATTCAGTCTAGTGCCTCATGTTGAATTACATGGATCCTGAACTACATAAGCGTTTTGAACGATCTACTACTCAGTTTATAATTGGGTCACTAGAAGTTCTGTACAAGAAGCAGGCAAGGACCAAACGTTTTAAATTAACCAAGGCCTTGATTGAATGCAAAATGAAAGAGGGTTCCTCAATGAGTGAGTATATTGTAAAGCTTGTTGGCTATGTTGATAGACTGGCTTCTCTGGAATTTGGAATTCCTCCAACACCCGGTGGAGATATTGTGCTTGCTTCACTCCCCCCATCTTATGATGGCTTTATCATGAATTACAACATGAATGGGATGGTGAAAAGTGCAAACGAGTTGTTTGTTATGGTCAAAACTATGGAAGCTAGAATGAAGAAGAACAAAATAGTGTTGATGGTCAACAGGACCACTAGTTTCAAGAAGAAGGGAAAGTCCAAGAAGAAGAAATCTACGAAAGCTGGTAAGACCGAGTCTCAAAAGAAGAACAAGGGCGGAGGCTCTAAAGAGACTGAATGTTTCTACTACAAACAGAAGGGATAGAGGAAGTGTACCTGCAAGAAGTATTTGTCGGATAAGAAGAATGGTTCTTCCGGTAAAGGTATAAATGTTATAGAAAGATAATGTTATTCTTCTTGTAAATTTCCTTATGCCATGAGTATTTGATACTGATAGGTTGCTCTCATTTTTCAAACTAATGCAGGTACTAAAAAGAACTCACAAGGAGAGAAGAAATGAAGTCGTGATACAAGTCGGGAATGGTGATGAGATCGCTTCTCGGAGACTATCGAAGTCATGTCTTTAGTTTCTCTTCAAGATTTATCTTCAAACTGAAATAATAGTTATTTTGCTTTGGAGTTATGTAATGCATTATCATATGGGTTATGTGATGGATATTCTTACAAGTTTTTAAGAAATAGTTGTTCGGATTATTATGAGAATATGTTTTTGATTAAACCTCTATTTTGTGAAGGTCTATTCATGACGAATCTTGAAGTTTATGATCTATAACATTAAAAGCAAAACGTCTTGAGAAGACTGAAAAAACCACTTGTGCGTGGCACTTCTTGGTTATGTCGGATAATTGATCTTCATTGATTTGAAGTGTAAAAGTCTTTTATTTAAATTGGTGAAATACATTGAGATGTATAAAGTCTGAAGGATATGAAAGGGCGCGGTGAATATTTATACTTCATCAATGTTATGAGTAAATATGATTTACTTGATTAAGCATAAGGACTGAAAACATTTGAAATAGTTTGAAGAAATTTAGGATGAAGATATAATATCACTATGAGAGAAGATAAAACAAGGATTCTTCTTTCATGAAGAAATATGTCTAAGACATAATTTTAGCAAGCAATTGTATAATTGTGGAATTATTAATATCGATATGCTCTTTTGGGGATTTATAGATGAAACAACATAATATTCACTAAACAGATGCACCATCTAAAAGAGTCTGATAAATATTATAAAGATTTGTAAAATATTATAGACCAAAGCTTCATTGTAGGTTTTGTGTTCCTCTCACAAAATCAAAGGACAAAATGTTTGTCAATAACAATTTTTTTGAGAAAAGGTTTACTCATTAAAAGAGTAAGTGGGAGGATGATACAACTTGTTGAGATTATTGAATCTCCAGCTGTCGGTGCAACAGACCCCAGGTATGTTGCCCAGACTGTACACAGGCTCAAGACCAGGATTGCAACATCCAAGACCCGGCCAAGCATAAAAGATCATCTCTTTGAGGAATCAAAGGGCAGATCAAGAAGACCAAGTCAAGCTAAAGGAGCAAGATACCATAAAGGAAACACCTCCTGAAAGCACAAGTGCTCCCTAGGTGGTTTTGGTAATTGATGTCAACATATCTCTTATTGGACTAACACTTTTACCTAGTATGTTTCAGATAAGTTCAACAATGAAGTGGCATGGACTAGAGGATGTGGAACCCCTTCAAGATGCTAAGGACAAAAGGATTGGCTCAAGCTCCAAGCTCAAGACTCTACATTTCTATTTTAGTGATCCAAGATCACATTGAGTCTATAGGAAAAGCCAATACTATCAAGGAGGGATGAGGTGTTGCTTAATGAGGCTCTTGCTCAAAATGCTTAGTGATATGCTCCAAAGCCCTCAACTACTTTCCCACATCCACATATGACCTAAACCAAAAGTCAAACTCAGCCCCACCGATTCTTGCTATCCGGCGCCACCGAGTTCAGATGTCATAGCCACTGCCACAAACCCTTGGCAAATCGGTCTCACCGAGATGGGATTGGAATCTCTCTGTATGGATTTATTACCAAAATCGGTCTCACCGAGTTTGCGTAATCGGTCCTACAGAGATTGCAATGTAAACTCTCTGTTTCCTTTTCGTAACATTTCGGTCTCACCGAAATGAGCGAATCGGTCCCATCGAGTTTACCTGACCAACTCTCTGGTTAGCTTATTACCAAAATCGGTCTCACCGAGTTTGTGTAATCGGTCTCACCGATATTATGTTATGCCCTAACCCTAACCATATCGGTCCTACCGAGTTGCATGTCGGTCCCACCGAGAGTCCTAATGGTCACTAGATTTGCTGAATCGGTCCGACCGAGTTTATCAATTCGGTCCCACCGAGATTGGCAAGTTGTGTGTAACGGTTAGATTTTGTGTGGAGGCTATATATACCCCTCCACCTCCTCTTCATTCGTGGAGAGAGCCATCAGAACGTGCCTACGCTTCCAACATATATTTTATGAGAGAGAACCACCTACACTAGTGTTGAGGCCAATATATTCCATTCTTACCATATGAATCTTGATCTCTAGCCTTCCCCAAGCTGCTTCCCACTCAAATCTTCTTTCCACCAAATCCATATCCTGTGAGAAAGAGTTGAGTGTTGGGGAGACTATCATTTGAAGCACAAGAGCAAGGAGTTCATCATCAACACACCATTTGTTATTTCTTGGAGAGTGGTGTCTCCTAGATTGGCTAGGTGTCACTTGGGAGCCTCCGACAAGATTGTGGAGTTGAACCAAGGAGTTTGTAAGGGCAAGGAGATCGCCTACTTCGTGAAGATCTACCGCTAGTGAGGCAAGTCCTTTGTGGGCAACGGCCATGGTGGGATAGACAAGGTTTCTTCTTCGTGGACCCTTCGTGGGTGGAGCCCTTCGTGGACTCGTGCAGTCGTTACCCTTCGTGGGTTCAAGTCTCCATCAATGTGGATGTACGATAGCACCACCTATCGGAACCACGTCTCAAAAATCTCTGTGTCTCCAAATTGCATTTGCACACTCCAATCCCATCCTTTTACATTCTTGCAAGTTGCATGCTTTACTTTCCGCTGCTCATATACTCTTTGCATGCTTGCTTGATATTTATTGTGTTTGTTAAACTTGTGCCAAAAGCCCAAAACTCCACTTCAACTTAAAGAAATTAAAAACTGCAACTTTTGGTACTTAGTGTCTAATCACCCCCCTCTAGACACCTCTTCTCGATTCTTTCAATTGGTATTAGAGCTTTGGTCTCCATTGCTTTGGTTTAAACACCATCGGAGAAAGGTGATTGTCTATTTGAGCTTACAAACCTTATGCGTGCCAAAGGAGATGTTGCAATTATTAGTGATATTATTTCCGAAGCTATTAAAATTCGTAAAGAAGATCATTGTCAAACTCACTCTAATGAATCACCCTCTCTAGGATTTTATCCACCACATGACGATGTTGAACATGGATACTATGACGAGGATGATGATAGTGATTTTGATCTTGATGATGCAACGAGACACTTTGGTCTTATGGCAAATCTTCTGGGATATATGGCAGGAGGAAAGGAATGGGTTCTTGATAGTGGATGTACCGATCACATGACCGGAGATAAAGACATGTTTCGTGAGCTTGCTGAAAATGATGGTCCTCGAAAGTATATCACTTTCGGTGACAACTCAAAGGGTAAGGTGGTTGGCCTCGGTAAGGTAGCCATATCACATGATAGCTCCGTACAAAATGTCATGCTCATTGAATCTCTTGGCTATAATTTTCTTTCAGTATCTAGACTTGCTGATTTCGGTTTCAATGTCCTATTTACTAAAGTAGAGCCAAGTGTCTCGTAGAAATAATCATAAAATAGTCTTTACCAGTATACGCAGAGGTGATGTTTACATTGTTGATTTCACTAAAAAAGGCTCAACCTAGAACTTGCTTAATTGCTAAATCCTCTAAAGGTTGGTTATGGCATAGACGATTAGGTCATGTTGGTATGAGAAACCTTGACAAGCTTATTAAAGGAAATCATATCCTTGGCGTTAATGATGTCATATTTGATAAGTATAGACTTTGCAGCGCTTGCCAAGCAGGTAAATAGGTTGGAGGAAGGCATCCCATGAAGAACACCATGACCACAAGGAGGCCACTCGAGATACTTCACATGGATCTTTTTGGTCCTAACGCTTACAAAAGTCTCGGTGGAAATTCTTTTATCTAGTTATAGTTGATGATTTTTCAAGATTTACGTGGGTGTTCTTTCTCGATGATAAATCGTAGATCCAAAAGATCTTCAAAAACTTCGCTAGGAAGGCCCAAAATTAATTTGAAGTGAAAATCAAGAAGGTTCGCAGCGACAACGGAACGGAGTTCAAGAACTCAAATGTGGACACCTTTCTTGACGAAGAAGGGATTTCACATGAGTTCTCGGCTGCGTACACACCTCAATAGAATGGAATTGTTGAGAGGAAGAACCGAACACTCATCGAAATGGCGAGAATGATGCTTGATGAGTACAAGACGCCAAAGCACTTTTGGGCGGAAGCGGTTGAGACAGCTTGTCATGCAACAAATCGCTTGTATCTTCACAAGCTACTTGGCAAGACGGCATACGAGCTCCTCACCGGTAACAAACCACAAGTTGGATAGTTTCGAGTATTCGGCTCAAAGTGCTACATTCTTGATAAGCATCGACGTTCTAAATTTTCTCCTAAGTCTCATGAAGGTTTCCTACTTGATTATGGCTCAAACTCTCACACATACCGTGTCTACAATAATTTCACCTGAAAGGTTGAAGAGACGGTAGATGTGAAGTTTGATGAATTTAACAGCTCGCAAGTAGAGCAATTGCCAATTGATGTAGGAGACAAAGACCCTTCGGAAGCAATCCAGGACTTGTCTATTGGCAAGATTCGTCCAACGGAGGTGAAGGAGAGTACCTCGTCCATCCAAGTGGAAGCTTCTACCTCACGACAAGGTGAACCAAGAGTTGATATGGAAGCATCCACAAGTGGGACACACGAAGATGAAGAAAACGAGGAAGAGCACCAAGATGAACGCCAACAACCTCCTTCTCCACCAAGACAAGAGAACGACAACATGAACAACGAAGAAGGCCAAGAAGAAGAACAAGATGAAGATGTTCAACCAAGATCCAAGCAAAAGCTTTCACGAGTTCGAGAAAGAATTTCTAAATACCATCCCGTCGAGCAAATCTACAATGATATCCAAACCGGGAGAATCACTCGCTCAAAAACTCGTTTAGCTAACTTTTGTGAACAATATTCATTCATCTCTAGCATTGAACCTACAAAGGTTGAAGAAGCTTTGGAAGATCCGGATTGGATAAATGCCATGCATGAAGAGCTACACAACTTTGAGAGAAATCAAGTTTGGACATTAGTTGAGAAGCCCGACGACAACCACAACATCATCAGTACCAAATGGGTGTTTCGCAACAAGCAAGATGAAGATGGACAAGTAGTTCGCAACAAAGCACGTCTCGTCGCCCAAGGCTGCACTCAAGTTGAAGGTATGGACTATGGTGAGACATATGCCCCCGTTGCTAGACTTGAGTCCATTTGCATCTTACTTGCCTATGCTAATCATCATGATATCACCTTGTACCAAATGGATATTAAAAGTGCTTTTCTAAATGGTGAAATAGAGGAGGAAGTTTATGTTAAGCAACCTCCTGGATTTGTCAATCCTAAGAAACCTAATCATGTTTACAAACTTCACAAAGCTCTTTATGGTCTTAAACAAGCTCCTAGAGCATGGTATAAATGCTTGACCAAGTTCCTTATTGAAAAAGGCTTTGAAATTGGAAAGATAGATTCTACTCTTTTTACTAAAAGGGTTAATGGAGAACTATTTTTGTGCCAAATTTATGTCGATGATATTATATTTGGATCAACTAACCCTCACTTTAGTGAAAAGTTTGGAAAGCTAATGTCGGAGAAGTTTGAGATGTCGATGATGAGTGAACTCAAATTCTTTCTTGGTTTGCAAATCAAGCAAACTAAGGAAGGTACCTTTGTCTCTCAAACGAAGTACACCAAGGACTTATTCAAGAAGTTCAATATGCAAGAATGCAAAGGTATGACTACACCCATGCCTACTAGTGGACATCTTGATTTAACCAAAGATGGTGAACCAGTTGATTAAAAGGTTTATCGCTCTATGATTGGTTCATTGTTATATCTATGTTCTTCACGTCCCGATATTATGCTAAGTGTGTGCATGTGTGCATGATATCAAGCCGCTCCTAAAGAATGTCATCTTAAGGCCGTGAAAAGGATAGTGAGATACTTAATCCATACACCAAATTTTGGCATTTGGTATCCAAAGAGGGCCTCCTTTAATCTTGTTGGCTACTCCAACTCGGACTATGCCGGTGACAAGGTTGATAGAAAGTCCACCTCGGGTACTTGCCAATTTCTTGGTAGATCTCTTGTGTCTTGGTCTTCCAAGAAACAAAACTCGGTATCCTTATCCACCGCCGAAGCGGAATACATTGCCGCTGGATCATGTTATGCTCAATTACTTTGGATGACCCAAACTCTTAAAGATTATGGGATATCTGTGAAACATTTTCCATTACTTTGTGACAATGAAAGTGCTATTAAGATTGCTCACAATCTCGTGAAAACATTCTCGAACTAAGCATGTTGAAGTTCGTCATCATTTCATTCGAGATCATGTTGCCAAAGGGGACATTAATCTTAAGCATGTTCACACCAAAAAGCAGTTAGCTGATATATTCACGAAACCACTTGATG
The DNA here is from genome assembly GCF_018294505.1 of Triticum aestivum. Taxonomy (NCBI): domain Eukaryota; kingdom Viridiplantae; phylum Streptophyta; class Magnoliopsida; order Poales; family Poaceae; genus Triticum; species Triticum aestivum. Next base: position 262,266,760 of record NC_057794.1, read on the forward strand.
AGAAAGTGTTTTGCAGGTTAAGAGGTGAATTGAACATCATTGATGCTTCAAACGTGGAGTAGGAACTCCATTTGATACATGCAAGGCATGAGCCTATGACTAATCCTTGATATTTCTCTTATGTTGACTATCTTATGTCTTGGATATATTTGCACCTTGCATGTTATCTAACCCATGTAGGTACTTCGATGAATCTAAATCTATGAGATTGCGACTCACTCACATCTTGAGCAATTTCTATATCACCAAGTCTCTACACAATGGTGGATGAAGACAAGGAAGCATGCAACCATTCAAACATATCCTTTGACAAATTCTATGTTGAGTTTCATGATTGTCATTTTGGATACACAAGTGCTCTTCCTTGCAAAACCTAACCCATGTAGGTAGATGAACTCAAACTCCAAGTGGTGCTCCCAACTCCTGATGAGCTACATCAACCTTGAGCAACCCACACAAGTTCAATTACATGATCATGATCAACAACACCACCCAAGGTATGTTATTCCATCTTAGAGAAGCTTTACTCCAAGTCATGAGTCAAAGCAACTCGACAAGATGTGAATACATCAAAAAGCTTAAACGAAAAATGGTAACCCCATTTTGAGCTTAAACGATGAGGATGACCTATGATCAAGTGATCTCACTTGACTCCTAAGTCAATATACTCTAACATAGGTGACTTTGTCGCCGACCAATTCCAGATGAAGTTCTCTTGTGTTCTTTTCTGTGCTCTTGCATTTGTATAATGCATATTTGTTTCCCTCTTCAAAAAAAACTTCATCTAGACTCCCTTTTAGTTTCTTCTCTTTTATTTTCTGTTCTGCATTCCTTTCATCCAATTCAGTGCAAATCTTTCAGTTAATTCCTTGCAAATCCTTGTGAGATCTTACTTGTCTAGTGAGCTGAGGTGACAAGTGTTTTCTCTGCGATGGACTCGGTCTCACCGGTCTGATGCTTTCGGTCCAACCGAATCCTCTCGGTACAACTGAACCATACAACTCGGTGTCACCGATTTCACTATAGGAAAGACATCTTGCCACTTGTTTCTGCATTCTTTTTGATCCAGCTCCACTCATTGAATCTTGTCCTCGACCAGCATCCCATTCAACTTGCTGCTTTGTTCTGTGACTCAAGGACCAAACCCATCATGACAAAAATCCAAAAGAACCCTTCTTGGAAATTGATGTCAAAGGGGGAGAGAGAGATCACATCAAAGCTTAATCATATCTATAGGGGGAGAGAATACTCAAGGGAAGAAAGAGTAATTGTCGGTGTCAAAACCGGCGGATCTCGGGTAGTGGGTCCCGAACTGTGCGTCTAGGCAGATGGTAACAGGAGACAAGGGACACGATGTTTTTACCCAGGTTCGGGCCCTCTCGATGGAGGTAAAACCCTACTCCTGCTTGATTAATATTGATGATATGGGTAGTACAAGAGTAGAACTACCACGAGATCAAGGAAGCTAAACCCTAGAAGCTAGCCTATGGTACGATTGTTGTCCCTACGGACTAAAACCCTCCGGTTTATATAGACATCGGATAGGGCTAGGGTTACACAGAGTCGGTTATCATGGTAGGAGATCTACATATCCGTATCGCCAAGCTTGCCTTCCACGCCAAGGAAAGTCCCTCCCGGACACGGGACGAAGTCTTCAATCTTGTATCTTCATAGTCCAGGAGTCTGGCCGAAGGTATAGTCCGGCTATCCGGACACCCCCTAATCCAGGACTCCCTCAGTAGCCCCTAAACCAGGCTTCAATGACGACGAGTCCGGTACGCAGATTGTCCTCGGCATTGCAAGGCGGGTTCCTCCTCTGAGGGAGTCCTGGATTAGGGGGTGTCCGGATGGCCGGACTATACCTTCAGTCGGACTCCTGGACTATGAAGATACAAGATTGAAGACTTCGTCCCGTGTCCGGAAGGGACTTTCCTTGGCGTGGAAGGCAAGCTTGGCGATACGGATATGTAGATCTCCTACCATTGTAACCGACTTTGTGTAACCCTAACCCTCTCCGGTGTCTATATAAACCGGAGTGTTTTTAGTCCGTAGGACAACATACAGAACAACAATCATACCATAGGCTAGCTTCTAGGGTTTAGCCTCTCCGATCTCGTGGTAGATCTACTCTTGTACTACCCATATCATCAATATTAATCAAGCAGGACGTAGGGTTTTACCTCCATCAAGAGGGCCCGAACCTGGGTAAAACATCATGTCCCCGTCTCCTGTACCATCCCACCTAGACGCACAGTTCGGGACCCCCTACCCGAGATCCGCCGGTTTGACACCGACATTGGGTGCTGTTCATTGAAAGTTCCTCTGTGTCGTCATCGTTAGGCTGGATGCTCCTTCAATCATCGATAGTGATGCAGTTCGGGGTGAGACTTTTCTCCTCGGACAGATCTTTGTAATCCGGCGGCTCCGCACTGCGGGCCAACTCGCTTGGCCATCTGGAGCAGATCGAGAGTTACGCGCCTAGCCACTAGGTCAGGTTTGGAAGCTTAAACTACACGGCCGACATCCGTGGAGACTTGATCTTCGACGGATTCGAGCCCCTGCCGAGTGCGCCGCACTTTTACGATGAGCATGATTTAGCTCTACATCGGACAGTGTTCAGGAGACCGCACCGGCAACCGCTCCGACCCTCAATTCGGAGCCAATTGCGCCATCCATGGACGGGTGGATAGACGCCGCCTCGGGGGCTGCGATCCCAACGGCGATCGAGCCGAACACCAGCCCCGCACTCCGCGAGACTCGTGACTCCAAGGAGCCGGACTCCTCTCCGGACTCCGAACCCTCCGCGCCCCTGCCGATCGAATCCGATTGGGCGCCGATCATGGAGTTTACTGCCGCGGACATCTTTCAGCACTCGCCTTTCGGCGATATTCTGAAGACACTAAAGTCTCTCTCTTTATCAGGAGAGCCCTGGCCGGACTACGGTCAGCAAGGTTGGGATACGGACGATGAAGAAATTCAAAGCCCACCCACCACCCACTTTGTAGCCACTGTCGACGATTTAACCGACATGCTCGACTTCGACTCCGAAGACATCGACGGTATGGACGCCGATGAAGGAGACGATGAAGAACCAGCGCCTATTGGGCCCTGGAAAGCCACCTCGTCATATGACGTATACATGGTGGACGCACCAAAAGATGACGACGAGGAGCGGAAGGACGCACCGAAGGCTTGTTCCCTCGAGAAGCAGTCAAAGCGGCGACGCAAGCGCCGCCCCAAATCCCGCCTCGACAGAAATAACGATCAACAGACCCAGCGCTGGAGCAGGGCGAACCGCTGCCGGACAACGGCAATCCGGATAATCAAACCGAACAAACAAATTCTATCAAGGATAATGGTCCGGACGACATAACGCCGGACAGGCACCCGGAGCAGCAGAATGCCCGTAAAAGGCTTGTTGCCACCGCGAGGAGTCTTAAAAAGCAGAAGCAAAGGCTCAAGGCTGCGCAAGACACACTCCAAATCAGATGGAGTAAAATACTCAACACAGCAGCGAGGTACGGCGACAATCGCCCCTCCAAGAGCTACCCAAAGCGGAAGCTGCTACCTGAATTCGATGAGGAGGCCTCAGACCCCCCACAACCAAATATCAAAGCAGCCACCTGGCCGGATAGACGACCCCTCTACCAACACAGAGCGGCATACAACGCCACTCACAATACAACACGCGACCCATGCGAGGGCTCGCACCCAAAGGACGGCGCAACAAGATCCATCTATGGACCACGCAAGCGCGCCCCAGCATACAATGCAACACAACAAACATCCGAACAACGCGGTACACCCAGCTACAGGGGTGCCGCACACCCCTATGTTTCACCGATGAGGTGCTGGACCATGAATTTCCAGAGGGATTCAAACCCGTAAACATAGAGACATACGACGGAACAACAGACCCTGGGGTCTGGATTGAGGACTACATCCTTCATATCCATATGGCTCGAGGAGATGATCTCCACGCCATCAAGTACTTACCCCTCAAGCTCAAAGGGCCAGCTCGTCACTGGCTTAAAGGCCTCCCCGAAAGCTCCATTGGAAGTTGGGAAGAGCTCGAAGACGCCTTTCGGGCAAATTTTCAAGGGACTTATGTCCGACCTCCGGATGCGGACGATTTGAGTCATATAACTCAACAGCCCGGAGAGTCAGCCCGAAAGCTTTGGAACAGGTTTCTTACTAAAAAGAACCAGATTGTCGACTGTCCGGACGCCGAAGCCTTGGCAGCTTTTAAGCATAGCGTCCGTGACGAATGGCTCGCCAGACACCTCGGCCAAAATAAGCCGAGAACGATGGCCGCATTAACAAGCCTCATGACCCGCTTTTGCGCGGGTGAGGACAGCTGGCTAGCCAGATGCAGCACCAGCGACCCCAGTACATCTGAAGTTAGAGATGGAAACGGGAAATCACGGCGCAACAGCAATAACAAACGCCGGAATAAAGAAGACAGCACGAAGGGCACGGCAGTAAACGCCGGATTCAAAAGCTCTCGGCCAGGTCAAAAGCCGCCCTCTAAAGGCACCAGGGATGAACTGTCCAGCCTCAACAAAATTCTGGACCAAGTATGTCAGATCCATAGTACCCCTGGTAAACCTGCTAATCATACCCACAGAGAATGTTGGGTCTTCAAGCAGTCCGGCAAGCTCAACGCCGTACACAAGGGGGAGGATACACCAAGTGAAGACGAGGACGAGCCTCCCAAGCAAGACACTGGGGAACAAAAGAAATTTCCACCAGAAGTCAAAACAGTAAACGTGTTACACGTGATCAAGGGAAAAAACAACGCGGCACTCCCAGGAAAATATACCCAAGTGCCTGTCACCGCGAAGTCCTGCCACTGGTCGTCTCAACCGATCACTTTCGACCATCGCGATTACTCAGCAAGTATCCGACGCGCAGGATGGGCTGCCCTGGTATTAGACCCAGTAATTGGCGGATATCACTTCACACGAGTCTTGATGGACGGTGGCAGCAATCTAAACCTAATATATCAGGATACAATCCGCGGGATGGGGTTAGACCCAACAAAAATTCGCCATAGCAATACTACCTTTAAAGGAGTAACGCCAGGCCCAGGGGCTCGTTGTACGGGCTCCCTCCTACTACAAGTTATATTCGGCTCCCCCGATAACTTCCGTCGTGAGCATTTAACCTTCCACATCGCTCCGTTCCAAAGTGGCTATCAAGCACTGCTCGGACGCGAAGCTTTCGCTCGCTTTAATGCAATACCACACTATGCCTCCCTCACACTCAAGATGCCCGGTCCACGTGGCACCATTTCAGTGAACGGAAATATCAAGCGATCTCTGCGCGCCGAAGAGAGTGCGGCTGCCTGGCAGCCGCACACTAAAGGCGCCCGGACCAGCGAAAGCATCCAATAGGTCGTCAAGACCTCAGACACAACTAATCAAGTCCGGCGCCGCTATTTATACCGAATAATGGTCACACCCCTATTTGTCAATACAAGGGGCTCAACGCGCGCAGACAAGTGGCAATTTTTCTCATCTTGAATTATACATGGTTTCTTTAAAAACTATCTTTTTGCACGACAACTTTTTCACCTAAATTCCTCTCTTTTACAGACGATCATCGTGCTACACCCGTCCAGGATACGGCACAACAGAGACACAGGCGCAGACGTGCAGCAGGGACCCGCTCCAAGGATTCTTTTTATATTAAGACCCTGCGTAAACCTTTTTAATGTCTCTTGTTGATACATATCCACCGTTGAGAAGGATGCTGACGTCTTGGCATGTGGCCACGCCAGAACAATGCACGTACCTGGACACAAGGGGCTTCTTACAAAGGCCATTATTTAGGCCCGGTTTATACCACAAAGACCGAATACCTTAGGGAGTGTTCGGCGTCGCGAGTTTGGCCCTATATGCATCAGCTCCGAATCATTGTCTTTGGTCAAATGTTGGGTTTGCCCGGCTCCTGTGTTTTGGTGCCTTACGTTCCGCTTTACCGGCTAAGGTAGCACCAGGAGAACTACTACGATTGTGCCCTAGTTCATCCGGATGAGCACCTCAGTAGAGAAAGCCGAAAACTGACTGTCATGATATAGCGTGAGACTGGTCAACCACTCGATGACCTGTTGGAATGTTAGAATTCCTCCGCCTTAACGAAGGGCCGTTTTCCGGCCAGGCATGTATGCACCCCGGGATCGGGAGAGTGCGGAGCCACCAGGGGCTATCTAGTAGCCCCACTGTCAAACTCCTATGGCTAAGTGAAAGTGCTAAAGCATTATAGTCCGGTTGCCTCGCTCGCTCCGCTATCACCTCCTTAATAGGACCAAGACGTTGGGTTAAGTGTGAACGCGTGTTTTTTGCGAGCACCTCCGCATTATATGCGTGGGGGTTGAAGCCGACGGCTGCAATCTTTCAGGTTATACACATGTATACATAAACGGCCGCCCAGGAGGCATCATATTACTTTCAGGCAAAAGTATAAAAATAGCCTTATAAAAATTTATAAAAGCATTTCGCTTACAATGAGATTACATATCACTCAAACATAATATTTTTTGAGCACTGGGTCTCTATCAAACGAGCACCCTCAAGAACTTCTTCAAAGTAGTGCTCAGCAGCCATTCGACCTATGGCCGAATCCCGCGCTGCAACAGTGGTAGCATCCATCTCCGCCCAGTATGCTTTAACACGGGCAAAGGCCATCCATGAGCCCTCTATGCACGCCGACCTCTTCATCCCATTAATGCGCGGCACCACGTCAAGGAGCTGCTGCACCAAGCTGAAATAGCTGTTCGGTTTTGGCCTTTCCGGCCATAGCTGATCCACAACAGACCTCATGGCGAGTCCGGACAACCTATTCAGTTCGGCCCATTCGGCTAATTGGTCAGTCAATGAAAGCGGACGCTCGGGAGAATGGAATTGTGTCCAAAACAGCTGGTCCACTTCACGGTCCGTCTGACCCTGGAAGTACTTGGCCGCATCGGCAGCGCTCGCCGCCAAATCCATATACACATCCTCCGAACTCCACAGCCGATCCAGAGAGGCATACCGTGGATCTCCGAACTTCCTCCGCAACATAAAGGATTTCCCAGCTACAATATCCCTGGCTTCCCGCAGCTCCTCCTTCTTCGCCCTCATAGCAGAGCGGATGTCTTTTCTCGTCGCAGCAGCCTTCTCAAGGTCCGATGCCTTCGCTAGGTTTTCCTTTTCAAGAACCCGGCAACGGTCGGCGGCGGCTTTTAATTCTATGGCCATCTTGGCCATCTTATCTCGGCTCTCGCCATGCGCGGCCTTCTCGGTTTTCAATTCTTCGGCCGCCTTCAAAGCAGCCGCATTACTAAACCTCGCTTGTTCCTTGGCTCGGGCAAGTTTTGCCTGCAAGGCTTCAACAGTGGCATCTCCATCTGCAGTCACAACATATTAAAGATACTGGCATCATGCTGCTCTTACTATGTGGAGTTTACCAGATAATGACACTTACCCTGTGCCTCGTGAAGCCTTTTGTTAACAAGCTTGATGTCGGCGTCTGCCGCATCCAACTGCCGTTTTAAATGGCAAACTCGCTAGTCCAGCTAGCCACCGGAGCTTCCATCACCTGCACATAGAGGCAGTATGGCTATTACCTAGGAATATGATCCTCTGTTCGTCATCGTTTCCGACGACAACCAGAGTCTCAGGGGCTACTATCTACACAGGGCACACCTAGCATGTGCAGGACTCATACATTATTTTACGTACCTCAAAGCCTGTCAGTAGACTCATAAAAGCTTCATGCAATCCACTTTCGGCGGACGAGATTCTCTCCATCACCGTATTCATCAGCACACGGTGTTCATCTAGGATGGCCGCTTGCCCCACTAACTCCCTCAAAACATCCGATCGCACACCAGACGGTGCCGGACTCTTTTTTCCGCTCTCTTCGGGAGCCGGACACTGGGAGCTTCGGGGGTCAATGGGATTATCTTCTGGCCTCACCGGACCTGGAGAGGCCCTCCGCGACGACACTTCGGGGTCACCTGCTTCCGGAGCGGAGGAGTCCGGAGGGGGCGTTTCTCTCTCCATCATCTCTGGAAGAAGATCCCCCGAAGACGAGCTCATTTGAGAGGGGCTAAGGCTCGAACTGCAAAGATATATGCGGTGGTTATTTTCTCAGAAGAAAAAGATGGCATACCTGTACTATTAAAGTATTTCGGGTCACTTACGACTCGCTGGAGAATTGATCCCCCCGCGGACTTTGTGCGGCAAAAGCACCCCCCAAGGTAGGACCCTCTGTGGGAGACTTCTTCTCCCGTTTGGAAGCTTCGGCGTCCGAATCCCCGGGCGCAGTACTTTTCCTCCTCCGGTCGTCTTCCTTCATGGAGATGCTCGCTCCCTCGGTTAGAATGGGCAGCATTGGGGGCCCGCGTCCGCCCGTATTATCCTTCCCAGTATCTTCCTTCAAGGGCTCCGAGAAAGGTGCGACCTGGAGCATCTTTTCCAATACCGGATTGTCCAAACCCTCAGGGAGGGGGGCCAAACACCGAATCAACTTCGCCTTTGTTAGCCAGTCCTGGTCAAAAAGCAAACTCTCAGAAATAACTTCGTAACAAATGAGAGATAGTATATTCGGCCGGAAGATTCCTTACCTGTTCAGCGGCGCGGTTACTGGTCAGGCCCACGTCCTCGGTGATTTCCGGACACTCTACCCGAGGTCCGAAGAATGACTTGTACATCTTCTCGTGCGTTAGGCCGAGGAAATTTTGGATGACACGCGGTCCCTCAGGATTGAACTCCCACAAGCGAAGGGGCCGGCGTTTGCAAGGCTGGACTTGACGAACCAGCATAACTTGTATTACCGCAACCAAACTAAAATCTCCATTGAAGAGATCTCGAATGCGTCTTTGCAGTATAGGCACGTCCTTGGCTGGACCCCAGCTCAGACCTCTGCTGATCCATGACATCAGTTGTGGTGGAGGGCCCGAGTGGAAAACAGGGGCGGCCACCCACTTGGCACTTCGAGGAGCTGTGATGTAGAACCACTCCTGTTGCCACAATTCAGACACCTCTAGAATGGAACCTTTGGGCCATGGAGCTCCCGTCGTCTTGCATATTGAGGCACCTCCACACGCTGCATGTTGCCCCTCGATCGTCTTCGGCTTTACCTCAAAGGTCTTGAGCCACAAGCCAAAGTGAGGGGTAACCCGGAGGAAGGCCTCACACACGACAATAAATGTTGTGATATGAAGAAAGGAGTCCGGAGCTAGATCATGGAAGTCTAGCCCGTAATAAAACATCAAACCCTTGACGAAAGGATCCAGAGCAAGGCCTAGACCTCGGAGGAAGTGGGAGACGAACACGACGCTCTCGTTGGGTTTGGGGGAGGGGACAGCCTGCCCTCGGGCAGGCAGCCGATGCACAACCTCGGCGGTCAGATATTTGGCCTCCCTCAACTTTTTGATGTCTTCTTCCGTGATGGAGGAAGGCACCCATTGGCCTTGAAGGCTAGATCCGGACATGATTGAAGGTTCGGAGCACTTGACCTGAACTTTGGGTGTTTGAGCTTGAGGTGGGGGAAGGATTCGATTGAGCACGGGAGGGAAAGAATAAAAGCCTTGTCCCTTTATAAAGAGGGTGAATATCAAGCGTCCTCTCCGTGACCGTTTGGACTTGCCTATAGTCTAGGAGTCCTAGAAGCGGTTGGGTTACCCACGCCCGTATTGATGAGAATCCCGGAATAAGGGGACACGATCTCTGCTTTAACAAGACGTGCCAAGGAAACAGCCTCGCATGACGCGCTGAGGTGGGATGACAAAAGGAATAAAGGCTTGGCCGTGGTGCATCGCACTACGGAATACGTCAGCAGATTAGATTTGTGTAAATATTATTCTCTCTATGGCAATATGTGGAAACTTATTTTGCAGAGCCGGACACTATCTTTGTGTTCAAAATCTTCTATGAAGTACCTGGAGGAGGAACCCGCCTTGCAATGCCAAAGACAATCTGCGCGTCGGACTCGTCGTCATTGAAGCCTGGTTCAGGGGCTACTGAGGGAGTCCTGGATTAGGGGGTGTCTGGATGGCCGGACTATACCTTCATCCGGACTCCTGGACTATGAAGATACAAGATTGAAGACTTCATCTCGTGTCTGGAAGGGACTTTCCTTGGCGTGGAAGGCAATCTTGGCGATACGGATATATAGATCTCCTACCATTGTAACCGACTTTGTGTAACCCTAACCCTCAACGGTGTCTATATAAACCGGAGGGTTTTTGTCCGTAGGACAACATACAGAACAACAATCATACCATAGGCTAGCTTCTAGGGTTTAGCCTCTCCGATCTCGTGGTAGATCTACTCTTGTACTACCCATATCATCAATATTAATCAAGCAGGACGTAGGGTTTTACCTCCATCTAGAGGGCCCAAACCTGGGTAAAACTTCATGTCCCTTGCCTCATGTTACCATCCGGCCTAGACGCACAGTTCGGGACCCCCTACCCGAGATCCGCCGGTTTTGACACCGACATCCTCCAAGTGCTTCATAAAAGATTTTGAAAAAAAGGTAGTGTCCGGCTCTGCAAAATAAGTTTCCACATATTGCCATAGAGAGAATAATATTTACACAAATCTAATATGCTAACGTATTCCGTAGCGTGACATCACACCACGGCCAAGTCTTTATTCGAATCGTTTTACTGTCCCACCTCAGCGCGTTTAGCGAGGCGGTTTCCTTGGCACGTCTTGTCAAAGCAGAGATCGTGTCCCCTTATTCCGGGATTCTCATCAATACGGCGTGGGTAACCCAACCGCGCCATTGATTACGGCGCTGGGGAGATAAGCGAGTTTTACCAGGCTGGTGGGGACGCATAGTCGCGTCCACCCATATAAGGGGATAAGGATCCACCTTTTCATCCACGCCTTCTTCTTCCTTTGCCTATCCATTTCCGCGCACTCGAGCTCCAGCGCCCAAGTCCGCACACCCCACCTCAACCTTCTCCAGCCATGTCCGAAGCGGGAGGCAAGTGGATGGTCTCCTCCGTCATGGAGGGACACATCAAAAAACTGAGGAAGGCCGGATACTTGTCTAACGACATTGCGCACCGGCTTCCCGAAGAGGGGCAGCTCATCCCCACCCCTAGACCCCATGAGAGGGTGGTGTTCCTCCCCCATTTCCTCCGTGGACTGGGTTTCCCTCTTCACCCATTTGTCCGAGGGCTCATGTTCTACTATGACCTGGATTTCCACGATCTGGCCCCGAACATCGTCCTCAACATCTCGGCGTTTATCGTCGTGTGCGAGGCTTTCCTCTGCATCCGTCCCCATTTCGGCCTATGGCTCAAGACTTTCAATGTCAAGCCAAAGGTGGTGCGTGGCAACCAGGCCGAATGCGGAGGCGCCATGGTGGGAAAGATGCCCAACATCCTATGGCTCGAGGGCTCCTTCGTGGAGACCCTAAAGGGGTGGCAATCGGGGTGGTTTTACATCACCGAGCCGCGCGACCCTGAATGGGTCGCAGCCCCTGAGTTCCGATCCATACCCCCTACGCGGCTCACCTCCTGGAAAGAGACGGGCCTGTAGTGGGGTAAAAAAGGAGAGCTGACCGGACTCCAAACATGCGTCCAAACCCTGGTGGACAAGAAGCTGAAACTTGTCAACGTAGTCTAGGTTATGCTCATCTGCCAGATCCTCCCGTGTCAACAACGAGCTTTCAACCTGTGGGAGTTCGACCCGGCGCAGCATCGAACTCTGAGCAGGCTGTTTGACATGACGTACGAAGATGCCTGGAAGGTGCTTTTCAAGGGCACCGAGGCCCCCGCATCCGCTATCGAGGATCGCGGATTCAGCACGCAGCGTCACACTAGTGCGGTAAGTTGTTTTTACCTTTTATAGTGTATTAATTTTTCATAGTTTGACTCCATGCGGGATCTAAGGTCCCTTACCTTTGACAGGATTGGCAGGAGACATCCAGACAGATCAACTGTCCGGCTCCTTTGCCCGAAGGCCCAACGGACGCTCGCTTGGCGAAGCTGCTAGTTCCGGCACCCTATGTGGTGCCGGAGAAGAAGGCCAAGAAGACGGCCACGAGGACTCAAAAGAGCGCCCGGCGCCTGGAGGTGTCGAATTCATCATCTGGCGACTCCAAGTCGCACTCCTCCCGTGAAGACGAGGAGGAGGAAGAAGAGACCTCTCCCCCTCCAACGGGGGGAGGGAAGAAAGGAAGGCCGCCCCAACTAGGGAGGCCGAAGGGTCCAAGAAAGGGAAGACCCTTCCTCCGGACTACTCCACCAACGCCGACGACGGCGAAGAGGAGTGGCCGCACAGGGCCAAGCCCCTGGCGAGATCGTAAGTATTCGGACACCAGAGCAATTCATAGTGTTCCTTTCTTGCACAGCTCCTCCTTACGCCGAATATGACTATGCAGTCCGCCCAAGGCCGGGCTCGACGAGTCGTCGAGCGGCTCCCTGGATTCGTCGGACGTGAATTGACTTCCGCCCGCTACCTCCCCCACCCTACGGACGACGCCGAGGTGCTGTCCCAACAGGTTCCAAGCCAGGAGGATGTGGTCCTGGAGGCGCCGCAAGGCGACCTCCCGGACTCCAGGCGTAAAGGGGATAAAACCCCCAAGGGCTCCAAGTCCGTCCTTGAGCCGGACACTGCGCCGGAACCTTCAACGGTTCCAGACTCCGGTAGGCAACCTCCTTCCAAGAGGAGCAAGCCTACCGAGCCGGTGACCTCCGTCCAACCGGAGGCACCGGACAATTTGCTGGAGGTGCTTAATGGCGCCTCCATCAACGAGGAGCACCGCACTATTATGAGTGTGGTGATCCAAAAGGTTCAGTCTGCCAAGAGCGGACTGACTAAAGCCTGTGCCAGCCTTCTAACAGGATTTGAGGTAAGTAAAGAATATGTAAAAATATTACCGCATAGACAGTAGCCCTTGATGCTCTGTTCGGCGTTCGGAAAGAAAAGCCGAATAGAGGATCTAATAACATTCGCAGGAGTCTAACATAATCAAAGTCAATATGCGTATGCAGGCTTCATTGCTGGCCTCCGCCGCACTGACTGCGGAGGTGGATACGCTGAAGCAAAACCTCGCGCGGTCCGAGAACGAGCTCGGCCATGCCAAGAGGCAACTTGAGGAGAAGGAAGGTAAGTAATACCTTGCGCAAGTATATAGAGAAGATGTGGTTGCAAAAAATGACAGGATCAACATGCTATTATAGGGTCCACGACCGAGGTGGCAACCCCTAAGAAAGCGTTGTCCGAGGCCAAAAACAGAGCGGCCGCGGAGCGCACAGAGAGAGGGAAGCAGGAGGCGCGGGTGGAGGAGGTGCAGAAAGAGCTCCAGGCTCTCGTGAAAAAACACGAGAGTTTGGAGCTTGACTCAAAGACGCAAGCGTCCGAGCTTGCGGCAGCCCTCGAAAGCGCGAAGTCTACCAAGGCCGAAGCCCAGAAAGCCCTCCAAGAAATTGAAGCGATGAAGAAGATAGTGGCGGGTAAGGCATTCATTATGCAAAGCAAGCACGTGAAAGGTTTTCCCGAGTCTGGAGCTCTCCAGGAGCATTCGCAGATTTGCCCTACAATGCGTCTGATGCTGCCTCCTACTACTGATCTAAGAGGGGAGCTCGACGGAGAAGGTGTTCTGGTCTCAGTATGCTGAGGCTGGACACCTGGTGCCTTTGAGCGACCAGCTGAAGCAAATTGTCGAGCTCCACAAGGTGGCCGAACAGGCCATAAAGGGACTCATAGTTCGGCTTTGGCCTGGAGAGGCTCTGCCTGGGAGCTACTTCGGGCTGGTGAGGCGGCTGGTGGATGCCTGTCCACAGCTTGAAGTAATCAAGCTCTCCGTCTGCATCGAAGGTTCCCGTAGGGCGCTTGCCCGTGCTAAAGTGCACTGGGGCAAGATGGATGCGGAGAAGCTGGTGAAGGACGGGCCGCCGCCGGGCAAGGAGCATCGCGTCCCGGAAGCGTATTATGAGGGCGTCCTGAAGGGTGCCCTCCTTATAGAGGATGAATGCTCCAAAGATGTAATTTTTGAGTAAACTCGCATTTGTGATCATGTACGCTAAAAACTTGTTCATATGCGCTAAGCAACACTTTTGAATTTAAAATATTACCTTCTGCGCGGCCGTTTATCAAATTTGAGAGATGGCGAGTCGTCGGCTTCTGCCCCCATGCCACGAGTGCTGGGGTGTTCGGGATAAACATGAGCGCTCTTTTTCCCATTCTTGGGTCCTTCGAGGGAGGCGCTCAACACAACGAACAAGGCAATCGGACTATAATGCTTGAACACTCTCACTTAGCCATAGAATTCTATAATTTTAAATTTCGGCGAAGCCCCTAGTGTTCGGAAGACCGAGTTCGGGGCGCTCTCCACGCTTAGGCCGGACAAAGCCGACTCCTCGCTCTAAGCGGCATAAGTCTTTAGGGACTCGAAAACCTCTCGAACAGCGACCAGCTCTCGCCTCATCATGATGGTCAGTTTTAGCTTTCTCTACTGAGGTGCTTAGCCCAGCTCAACTGGGGCACAATCGCAGTAGTTCTCCTAGTGCTACCTTAGCCGATATAACAGAACGTAAGGTACCAAAACATAGGAGCCGGGCAAACCCAACTATTGACCCAAGACATGATTCAGAGCCGATGCATATAATGCTATAAGTTCGGGGTGCCGCACTTGTGAAAGTGTTCGGACTTCTCACACCATATTGTGGGGTAATTAAGCCCCTGGCGTATTGGCCGTACCAAAGTGTATGGCTGCAACATCTCATTAATGAACATATATTCGTAAAAAAGAGTAATGCAATAATAGACGGAAGCTATGCATTGTTTATTTAAAAAGGTTGCGATCGAAGCAGAACGATACAAATATTGCGATAAGCAAATAGTCCTTTCCAGGGGCGAGCTGCGGAATGGTATGTGAAACAGGTATACTGCTCGTTATAGAGACCACCTTAGAGTTCCATAGTGCGGCGTAGATTTCAGCTCCCCTGGTTGTTGTATCATTTGTGCGGCAATTGTACTGCCGGACAGGCCTTCCGAAGAGTGGAGTCCTGAAAGTAAGAGAAAATGAAGAAGTAGGCAGCCCCTAGTGCGGTTTAAGCCGTTTTTCGGGCGTGCCGTGATGGTGCCCCTCCCCCTTTGTGCATGGTATTTCCAGAGCGTAGTTATGTACGCGCAACACAGGTTTGGCAAGTTCGCGAGGGCTGGGGTTGGGGCCGCATTGCTACGCTTGCTCGGAACGTGCCAGGCGGTCTTGTTGTAGGTTACTCCAGGCGCGCTTGACGGTGTCCAGACGTTTAATGGCCAGACTGGAGAATTGCCTGGAGAGGCTGCTTTGTACTTCCGCTGCGATAGCCGCCGTATGCTCCTCCGTTCGGAGAGAGCGTTCGGTGTTTCCATTGACCGTGATGACTCCTCGAGGGCCTGGCATCTTGAGTTTGAGGTATGCGTAGTGTGGCACCGCATTGAACTTGGCAAATGCGGTTCACCCAAGCAGTGTGTGATAGCCACTGCGGAACGGGACTATGTCGAAAATTAACTGCTCGCTTCGGAAATTATCCGGAGATCCGAAGACCACTTCAAGTGTAACTGAGCCTGTACAGTTGGCCTCTACACCTGGTATGACACCTTTAAAGGTCGTTTTAGTGGCTTTAATCCTCGAGGGATCGATGCCCATATTCCGCACTGTATCCTGGTAAAGCAGGTTCAGGCTGCTGCCGCCGTCCATAAGGACTCTAGTGAGGTGAAATCCGTCAATAATTGGGTCTAGAACCAATGCGGCGAATCCGCCATGACGGATGCAAGTGGGGTGGTCCCTTCAATCAAAAGTGATGGGGCAGGAAGACCATGGGTTGAACTTTTGGGCGACTGGCTCCATTGCGTATACGTCCCTTAGCGCACGCTTCCGCACCCTCTTGGGGACGTGGGTTGTGTATATCATGTTCACCGTCCGCACTTGTGGGGGAAAACATTTCTGTCCACTGTTGTTCGGCAGCCAGGGCTCCTCCTTATCATCGCTATGCAGCCCCTTGTCTCTGCTTTCGGCATTTAACTTGCCTGCCTGCTTGAACACCCAACAATCCCTGTTGGTGTGATTGGCTGGTTTTTTGGGGGTGCCATGTATCTGGCATGAGCGGTCGAGTATTCGGTCCAAACTGGACGGGCCCGGAGTATTTCTTTTGAATGGCTTTTTCCACTGACCGGGTTTAGAGCCTCTGAATCCGGCATTAACTGCCGTACCCTGAGCATTGTCGCCATTAATGTGGTGCTTTTGCTTGTTGCGACGCGACCTGCCACTGCTGTCCTTGGTATCCGAATTACCAGGGCTCTTGGTCATGTTATTGCTGCGATCTAGCCAGCTGTCTTCTCCCGCGCAAAAGCGGGTCATAAGTGTTGTGAGGGCTGCCATAGATTTTGGCTTTTCCTGTCCTAGGTGCCATGCAAGCCACTCGTCGCGGATGTTATGCTTGAAGGCTGGTAGGGCCTCTGCGTCCGGACAGTCGACAATTTGTTTTTTCTTGGTTAGGAACCGTGTCCAGAGTTGTCTGGCCGATTCCTCTGGCTGCTGAATTATGTGGCTAAGGTCATCGGCGTTTGGTAGTCGCACATAAGTTCCCTGGAAATTGTCGAGGAATGCGGTTTCCAAGTCCTCCCAACAACCAATTGATTCTGCTGGCAAGCTTTTAAGCCAATGCCGAGCTGGTCCTTTAAGCTTGAGCGGGAGGTATTTGATCGCGTGTAGGTCATCACCGCGGGCCATGTGGATATGAAGGAGATAGTCCTCGATCCATATCGCAGGATCTGTTGTGCCATCGTATGATTCGATGTTCACGGGTTTGAAACCCTCGGGGATTTGATGATCCATTACTTCATCTGTGAAGCATAGTGGGTGTGCGGCGCCTCTGTATTGGGCTATATCACGACACAACTCAAATGAGCTTTGTCTACTATGTTCGGCCCGACCGGATTTACTGTATCCGGAGTGACGATTACCGTCTCATGCCGTGGGGCGCCCACGCGATCCGTAGATCGATCTTGTTTGCCTTGCATTGTCCTCCAATATATCTCGCAGGTCTGGCGCATTTTCCCATGCCTTGGTATTTTTTGAGCGGCGCCGGGGAGCGGCTTGAGTGGAGGGCCAAGAGGCCTCTCTGTCGCGGCCACGGGGTGGCCGGTCGGCCGCATCATGCACTGGTGATGTAGATTTAGGTGATTCCTCCTCTAATCGGGGTAGCAACCTGCGCTTTGGGTAGCTCTTGGAGGGGCGTTCGAGTTCATACTCTTCGGCCGCAAGGACTTCAGTCCATCTGTCGGCTAGCAAATCTTGATCAGCTCTAAGCTGTTGCTGTTTTTTCTTGAGGCTGCTCGCCATGGCCATAAGACTGTGTTTGAAACTCTCTTGTTCGACGGGATCCTCTGGCACGACAAATTCGTCGTCGTCGAGGCTTGCCTCGTCTTCGGAGGGAGGCATATAATTATCGTCCTCGACCTCTCTATCTGCCGCTCTCTCATGAGGGCTGGCTTCTCCATCCTCCTGTGCTGAATATTGCTGGAGGTGGTTGTCTTCGGCACTATCCGGGGTGTTATTATCTCCCATGCCGGAATCACTGTTTTTGCTTTGGCGGGATTTAGAGCGGCGCCGCTGATGCCGGCGCTTAGGCTGCTTCTTGGAGGGGTCATCCTCCGCTATTCCATCGCCATTGCCTTCTTTTGGGGTGTCCACCATGTATATATCATACGACGAGGTGGCTTTCCAGTGCGCTATAGGCGCTGGTTCTTGATCGTCTCCTGCATCGGCGTCCATACCGTCGATGTCTTCGGAGTCGAAGTCGAGCATGTCGGTTAAATCATCGAGAGTGGCTACGAAGTGGATGGTGGGTGGGCTTTGAATTTCTTCATCATCCGCATCCCAACCTTGCTGACCATAGTCCGGCCAGGGCTCTCCTGATAAAGAGAGAGACTTTAGTGAATTCGGAATATCACCGAAGGGCGAGTCTTGAAAGATGTCCGCGACGGTGAACTCCATGATCGGCGCCCAATCGGGTTCGATCGGTAGGGGCGCGGAGGGCTCGGAGTCTGGAGAGGAGTCCGGCTCCTTGGAGTCACGGGCTTCGTAGAGAATAGGGTTGGTGTTCAGCTCGATCGCCGTAGAGATTGCAGCCCCCGAGGCGGTGTCCAACCACCCATCCTCGATTGGCGCAGTTGGCTCCGAATTAAGGGTTGGAGCTGATGCGGGTGCGGCCTCCAGGGCACTGTTCGGCGGCAGAGCTAGATCATTCCCATCGTGATAGTGCGGCGCGCTCGGCTGCGGCTCGAATCCGTCGAAGATCAAGTCTCCGTGGAGGTCGACCGTGTAGCTCAAACTTCCAAATCTGACCTGATGGCCAAGGGCGTAGCTTTCGATCTGCTCCAGATGACCAAGCGAATTGGCCCGCGGTGCAAAGCTGCCGAATACGAAGATCTGTCCGGGGAGAAAGGTCTCACCCTGGATCGCATTGCTGTTGATGATCGGAGAAGCCTTCGGGCCTAAAAGTGATGACACAGAGGAACTCTCAATGAAAGCACCAATGTCGGTGTCAAAACCGGCGGATCTCGGGTAGGGTGTCCCAAACTGTGCGTCTAGGTCGGATGGTAACAGGAGGCAGGGGACACGATGTTTTACCCAGGTTCGGGCCCTCTTGATGGAGGTAAAACCCTACGTCCTGCTTGATTGATATTGATGATATGGGTAGTACAAGAGTAGATCTACCACGAGATCAGAGAGGCTAAACCCTAGAAGCTAGCCTATGATATGATTATTGTTCATCCTACGGACTAAAACTCTCCAGTTTATATAGACACCGGAAAGGCTAGGGTTACACAGAGCCGGTTACAATGGTAGGAGATCTACATATCCGTATCGCCAAGCTTGCCTTCCACGCCAAGGAAAGTCCCTTCCGGACACGGGACGAAGTCTTCAATCTTGTATCTTCATAGTCCAGGAGTCCGGCCGAAGGTATAGTCCGGCTATCTGGACACCCCCCTAATCCAGGACTCCCTCAGTAATCATCAAAGACCGCAGATGCTTGGTGTTCAAGAGGAGAGAAGTCACATGTCTTCAAGAGGGGAAAGACATGTTCATATTTGCTCGTTTGCATTAGCTCTGTTTATTTCCTTTGAGCTCTGATTTTGCTCTGATTTTCTATTCCCTATCTTCTCCCAGTATCCCATGCTAGATTCAGGGGGAGCAAGACATCTAAGGGAAGGAAATCCTTGAATTTATTGCACATCTTTACCTTTGGGGACATGTCTATATCCAATGTGGTACTTAGTACTCACTCTATATGTCATCCCAGTCTTGGTACTCTTGTGGTTTCTTTTGTTTGCTCTGGCCAGTAGGTGTATCTGTGTTATCTAACCTTGTTTACGCAGGTTCATCCCATCCTAAGCCAACTCAACACCACAAGGTAAGTATATGCATCACAGTCATGTGTATGATAAATTCTTGCTGATGTACATACTGTTTGCAAGAAGGACTCATGAGCATGAAGGTACATTTATCATATTCACATCATTTTGCTCTGATGCATATAGCCAAGATACATGTAACACATTGCTTACTCTGTCATGTTTATGCATTCACATGCTCCTATATTCCATATTCACATGATTGCATACATGTAGGGGGAGCCTATGCATGTTACATGTCTTTCCAAAGCTTTACTTACTATTCTCTATATCTTTATATAAAGCTTTGATGTATGTTGTCATCAATTGCCAAAAATGGGGAGATTGAAAGCACAAGTGCTCCCTAGGTGGTTTTGGTAATTGATGTCAACATATCTCTTGTTGGACTAACACTTTTACTTAGTATGTTTCAGATATGTTCAACAATGAAGTGGCATGGACTAGAGGATGTGGAACCCCTTAAAGATGCTAAGGACAAAAGGATTGGCTCAAGATCCAAGCTCAAGACTCTACATTTTCTATTTTAGTGATCCAAGATCACATTGAATCTATAGGAAAAGCCAATACTATCAAGGAGGGATGAGGTGTTGCTTAATGAGGCTCTTGCTCAAAATGCTTAGTGATATGCTCCAAAGCCCTCAACTACTTTCTCACATCCACATATGACCTAAACCAAAAGTCAAACTCGGCCCCACCGATTCTTTCTACCCAGCGCCACCGAGTTCAGATGTCATAGCCACTGCCACAAATCCTAGGCAAATCAGTCTCACCGATAGGGATCTCGGTCTCACCGAGATGGAATTGCAATCTCTCTGTATGGATTTATTACGAAAATCGGTCTCACCGAGTTTGCGTAATCTGTCCTACCGAGTTTGCATTGTAAACACTTTGTTTCCTTTTTGTAACATTTCGATCTCACCGAAATGAGCAAATCGGTCCCACCGAGTTTACCTGACCAACTCTCTGGTTAGCTTATTACCAAAATCGGTCTCACCAAGTTTGTGTAATTGGTCTCACTGAGATTACGTTATGCCCTAACCCTAACCATATCGGTCCTACAGAGTTGCATGTCGGTCCCAACGAAAAACCTAACGGTCACTAGATTTGCTGAATCGGTCCGACCGAGTTTACCTATTCGGTCCCATCGAGATTGGCAAGTTGTGTGTAACGGTTAGATTTTGTGTCAAGGCTATATATACCCCTCCACCTCCTCTTCATTCGTGGAGAGAGCCATCAGAATGTGCCTACACTTCCAACATACATTTTCCGAGAGAGAACCACCTACACTTGTGTTGAGGCCAAGATATTCCATTCTTACCATATGAATCTTGATCTCTAGCCTTCCCCAAGCTGCTTTCCACTGAAATATTCTTTCCACCAAATCCATATCCTGTGAGAAAGAGTTGAGTGTTGGGGAGACTATCATTTGAAGCACAAGAGCAAGGAGTTCATCATCAACACACCATTTGTTACTTCTTGGAGAGTGGTGTCTCCTAGATTGGCTAGGTGTCACTTGGGAGCCTCGGACAAGATTGTGGAGTTGAACCAAGGAGTTTGTAAGGGCAAGGAGATCGCCTACTTCATGAAGATCTACCGCTAGTGAGGCAAGTCCTTCGTGGGCGACGGCCATGGTGGGATAGACAAGGTTGATTCTTCGTGGACCCTTCGTGGGTGGAGCCCTCCGTGGACTCGCGTAGCCGTTACCCTTCGTGGGTTCAAGTCTCCATCAACGTGGATGTATGATAGCACCACCTATCGGAAGCACGTCTCAAAAATCTCCGTGTCTCCAAATTGCGTTTGCACACTCCAATCCCATCCTTTTACATTCTTTCAAGTTGCATGCTTTACTTTCCGCTGCTCATATACCCTTTGCATGCTTGCTTGATATGTATTGTGTTTGTTAAACTTGTGCCAAAATTCCACTTCAACTTAAAGAAATTAAAAACTGCAACTTTTGGTACTTAGTGTCTAATCACCCCCCCTAGACACCTCTTCTCGATCCTTTCACCTCCCTTGTCAGGCAGGCGTGCCTGGCAAGGTCGAGCTTGCCCCGAAGGCAAGTCCCAAGACTGCCCCGGCAAGCTTTCCAGGGACGCTGAGGGTGGGTTCCCCTGCCACCGCTCCACCTCACAAAAACACAAGTCACCGATTGGTGCGGTGTCGAGCCCCCAAGTGACTAAGTGGTTGTCATTTGGCACGTGGCAGCCATTTCCTAAGGAAATCACCTCCAAATGATACTCGTATAGAGAAGTGTCATGTAGGCATGCGAGAAGGTGCCGGAACGGCGTGGCAAGGCTTGCCAGCCTCCTCCAGAATGTGACATTTAGCCGTGCATTTAATGCACCTTGTCCTGTCCATAGAGTTAGGTATGATAACATTGTTTGCTATCTACTCAGTAAACAATGACTGATTTGCCATTGTGGTGCCCCCTTGATCGATAAAAGGAGGGTCGTGGCAATCTTAGAAAGGATTTGGACCCTTGTACACTCATACACGCATAGCTGCTCTCGTCCCGAGGCAAGCTTGCTTGGCTAGAGCGCCGCGTCTCCACCACGGCCCTCTGATCAATTCACCAAAGCAGTAGTAGGGTTTTATGCCTCATGGCGGCCCGAACCAAGGTAAAAACTGCCCATGTGATTGCTATCGCGCTGCTCTGCGCCCTCCGCTCTTCGTGCAATGTGCTCTCCCCCTGCCGAACCACAAGGGGCTGATGGTCGCATAGGTTGTCGTGTTTTCCCACAACATCTTTCGTGCGCCAGGTAGGTGGAAGTGCTTGCGTGAACCCGAGAGCGTACACAACGCGTCATCTTCATCACTATTTTGTTCTTCGACGGCTTCATCATCCATGGCGCCCAAGAAGAAGCCCGGTGCTGCAGTTCACCCATCCACCTCGAAGGCCCCGTCGCACGCGACGGCCGATGTCATGGCAGCCATGGGGATGCATGGGGACGTGGCCGGCGCAGGCAGCGCCGTCACCACCTCCCCTGTGGGCAAAGCGGGAGCAGGAGGCACCGGAGAAGGACAACGCCAGCAGCATCCCAGCGGCCACGATCCACAAGGCGTAGGCAGAGAGATTATCCGATCTCCGCCTCTCCGTCCTACCAGAGAGCGCAGCCGCAGCGATGATGCTCGCTCTGGGGCGAACCGCAATCCTCCAGCCGCCCCGCTGCGGGTACGGCTACACGACATGCGCACCCCTGGAGCGAGCTGGCTGAGCCGATGCGCCAAATGGAGCCACCGACCCCAAGCACATCCGGCTCGTCACCACGCCACCCTGGCGACTGGCTCACGACAACAAGAGCATGGCGCTGCCATTACCGGCACCGTCAAAAGTCGGGCGATGTTACGGTCTACGTCGTCATCCATGCCGAGCACTTCTTCAGAGACCATGGCGTGAGCCCAACTCCTGTTGAGATTCCCGTCGGTGGCCGATCAGATGGATGAGTGGAGAGCCACCATTCAGAGCCTGTTTGGTTTCACCGAGGCGGGAGGATCACAACGAGAGGACCCATCACGGCATCCACAGACGGCGACAATGGCCCGAGCCGCTGGCTGTACCGAAGGGGCCACCCCCATGGTGCAATCCCCTCTGCGACAGCCAGCGCAAGGGTCGTAACCAGAGCTACGCAACCAAGAACCCCGATGACGTATCGCTGGCTTCATTCGATCCTCGAGCACGTCGAGACCAGTGGCGAGTCCTAGAAGACAGCTAGAGGGAAGGCACATGCGTCGCCATCGAACGACAACACAAAACCCGCCGCTAGTCTGATAGGTGCAATGGCCCCGACGTCGATGAGCCCACACCCAGTGAAGGTGGGTACCTACCTTTGAGGTTGGGTGCGCCGCCTTCACTCGCGAGCTGTGGCAAGTCCATTGGCCATCTACTCACACGTTAAAGCCAGAAATACCAGAGAACTATGATGGGAGACTAAACTCGGCAGAGTTCTTGAGGATCTACACCATCCTATTCAAGATGCCGGGGGAAGAGACAAGAAGGTATTCGCCAACTACTAGCCTTTGGCACTCAAGCCAAATGTGATGTCTTGGCTGATGCACCTGCCGGAGAACTCCATCTTGACCTGGGCTGACCTGTGCCATGAGTTTATTGGCACCTTCACAGGCGGCCATCAAGAACCAGGGCGGCCCAGCGACTTGCAGCTCCTCTCGTAGAAGGAAGGAGAGAGTCCACGGAAGTACTACTACAGGATGCTGCTAACGCGACACTACGATTAGAGACCCTTTCAAAAAACCGTGTGCGATGCATTAATCACAAACAGGGATGTAAAAAACCGTCAAAAAGGTGCAAAACGTTTTCAATGGAGGATGCATCAAACACGGTTCAGATTTTAGTTGCTTGTGCAATCCAGGGCATATGGTTTAGTCCAATGAACATGCAGAGGTTCAACCGAGTGCACAGGAATATTCCAGACATCCACCCGGCAGCTGTGATAGCTGCATTCTAGTCCAGTGTGCGCAACCGCCAAGTACATTCTAAAATGAACGTTCGGTTGCCCAATACTGTGAATGAGCTGTACACTCTGGTGGGTAAGTGTGCTCGGGTAGAAGAGGGGAGGTGACTCCCTGGTGAAGAAGATGGTATCGACATCGACTCAGAGGATGATGACGACGCCACCAACCAGAAGAAGAAGAACAAGAAGCGCAACATGAAGCGCAAGGATAAAGCAGTGATGACCGTTTTAGGATCGAGCGCAACTATTCAGAGTAGGGCACTTGCAGAGTTCATTGCGGAGTGGATGCCTAACCCTGATGAAGAAGTGCTGGCGACAGTCATCCCCGGCAAGGAAGCGCCCCAAGAATGGATCATGTACTTTGATGGTGCCTTCTCCCTAAAATGTGCAGGAGCTGGCGTGCTTCTCATCGCTCCCACTAGGGAGCACCTCAAGTACGTCGTTCAAATGCATTTTTCTTGTGATAAGGCTACCAACAACACTGCAGAGTATGAAGGGCTCCTTGATGGGGTCATAATTGCAACAAAACTGGGAATCAAGAAGCTGATCATCCGTGGAGATTCACAACTTGTGGTGAGACAAGTAAACTAGGATTATCAAAGCCCATTGATAGAGGCATACGTCGAGGAAGTGAGAAAGTTGGAGAAGCGCTTTGACGGATTGCAAACAGAGCACGTCCCATGTGCGAAAAACAACATTGTTGATCATCTGTCAAAGTGCGCTGCGCAAAAGCTCCCCGTGCAACCAAGGACTTTTGTTTTCCATATAAACCAACCCTCCGTATCCCCGGCAACAATGGCTAGAAAAAGGAGGAAACTGGACTCCGGCAAGCCTCTCCCGATAGAGCTTCCCAAAGCCCCCGGCAGAGAGCTTGGTGGGAGCAACTCCCCTTCAATCGGTGAGCTGCACCCTCCCGCCAAACTACCAGTATTTGCGGTTGAGGCATTGATAACCTACAAGTACAGGGGATCAATTGTAGCCTCTTTAGATAAGTAAGAGTGTCGAACCCAACGAGGAGCTAAAGGTAGAACAAATATTCCCTCAAGTTATATCGACCACCAATACAACTCTACGCACGCTTAACGTTCGCTTTACCTAGAACATGTATAAAACTAGAAGTACTTTGTAGGTGTAACGAGATAGGTGTGCAAGAATATAAAGAGCACGTAAATAAAAACTAGGGGCTGTTTTAGGTAAAGAAGCAATAAAGTTGGTATAGCGAGTATGGAAAAGTGGTGGTAGGAGTTGCGAAATTGTCCCTAAGCAATTGACTACGTTACTAGACCGATAGCAAGTTTTATGTGGGAGAGGCCACTGTTAGCATGTCATCCCTGACTTGGAATTCTATGCACTTATGATTGGAAATATTAGCAAGCATCCGCAACTACTAACATTCATTAAGGTAAAACCCAACCATAGCATTAAGATATATTGGTCACCCTTCAATCCCGTATGCATCAATTTGTATGCTAGGTTGAAGCTTCTGTCACTCTTGTCCTCCAATACATAGTCCTATCAACATACAACTAACCCTATGGTGTGATCCACGCACGCGCTCATATGATGGGCACCAAAGGACAACAACATAACCACAAGAAAATTAAACCAATCATAGCAATTCACCAATCACCGATAGGACAACGAAAATCTACTTAGACATCATAGGATGGCAACACATCATTGGATAATAATATGAAGCATAAAGCACCATGTTCAAGTAGAGGGTACAACGGGTTGCGGGAGAGTGGACCGCTGTAGATAGATGGGGGAAGATGATGAAGATGTTGGTGAAGATGACGGAGGTGTTGGTGTAGATCGCCATCACACGATGATGGCCCCGGCGGCGTTCTGGCGCCACCGGGAGAGAGGGGGAGAGAGCCCCCTTCTTCTTCTTCCTTGACCTTCTCCCTAGATGGGAGAAGGGTTTCCCATTTGGTCCATGGCCTCCATGGCGGCGGAGGGGCAAGAGCCCGTCTGATATTGGATCTGTCTCTTTGTCTCTCTCTGTTTATGCGTTCCTGATTCTGGCCTTTCACCGTTTCTTATATTCCCGGAGATCCGTAACTCCGATTGCGCTGAAATTTTAACACGATTTATATCCTGATATTGGCTTTCTTGCGGCGAAATAAGGGCACGAACCGCCTTACGGGGTGGCCACGAGGGCCAGGGTGCACTTGACCCCCTAGGGCGTGCCCCCTGCCTCATGCCCCCTCGGGTCAGGGAGCACTTGACCCCCTAGGGCGTGCCCCCCTGCCTCGTGCCCCCTCGGGAATCGTCTCGTGTTGATTCTTCTTCCCAAAAATCACATATATTCCAAAAAAATCTCCATCAGTTTTTATCACGTTTGGACTCCATTTGATATGGATTTTTTGTGAAACAAAAAACATGCAACAAACAGGAGCTGGCACTAGGCACTGGATCAATATGTTAGTCCCCAAAAATAGTATAAAAAGTTGCCAAAAGTATATGAAAGTTGTATAATATTGGCATGGAATAATAAAAAATTATAGATACGACGGAGACGTATCAGCATCCCCAAGCTTAATTCCTACTCGTCCTCGAGTAGGTAAATGATAAAAAAGATAATTTTTGATGTGGAATTCTACCTAGCATAATCTTAATCATTTAATCTAATCATGGCATGAATATGAAGACATGAATGATTCAAAGCAATAGTCTATCATTTGACATTAAGACGATAATACTTCAAGCATACTAATAAAGCAATCATGTCTTTTCAAAATAACATGGCCAAGGAAAGTTATCCCTACAAAATCATATGGTTTGGCTATGCTCCATCTTCACCACACAAAATATTCAAATCATGCACAACCCCGATGACAAGCCCAGCAATTGTTTCATACTGTTGTCGTTCTCAAACCTTTTCAACTTTCACGCAATACATGAGCATGAGCCATGGACATAGCACTATAGGTGGAATAAAATATGATGGTGGAGGTTGTGTGGAGAAGACAAAAAGGAGAAAGTCTCACATTGACTTGGGTAATCAACGGGCTATGGAGATGCCCACCAATTGATGTCAATGCGAGGAGTAGGGATTGCCATGCAACGGATGCACTAAGAGCTATAAGTGTATGAAAGCTCAAACTGAAACTAAGTGGGTGTGCATCCAACTTGCTTGCTCATGAAGACCTAGGGCATTTGAGGAATCCATCATTGGAATATACAAGCCAAGTTCTATAATGAAAATTCCCACTAGTATATGAAAGCGATAACTCAAGAGACTCTCTATATGAAGAACATGGTGCTACTCTGAAGGACAAGTGTGGTAGAAGGATAGTAACATTGTCCCTTCTCTCTTTTGTCTCATTTTTTATTTTTCTCTCTCTCTCTCTCTTTTAGGCTTCATTGGCCTCTCTCTTTTTTTGGGGGGGGGGGCTTCTTTGGCCACTTTTATTTTGATAACCTCACATGGGACAATGTTCTAATAATGATGATCATCACAGTTTTATTTGCTTACAACTCAATATTACAACGCGATGTCTAGAACAAAGTATGACTCTATATGAATTCCTCCGGCGGTGTACCGGGATGTGCAATGATCTAGCGTAGCAATGACATCAAAAAATGGACAAGCCATGAAAACATCATGCTAGCTATCTTACGATCATGCAAAGCAATATGACAATGAATGCTCAAGTCATGTATATGATGATGATGGAAGTTGCATGGCAATATATCTTGGAATGGCTATGGAAATGCCATAATAGGTAGGTATGATGGCTGTTTTGGGGAAGATATAAGGTGGCTTATGTGTGATAGAGCGTATCATATCATGGGGTTTGGATGCACCGGCGAAGTTTGCACCAACTCTGGAGGTGAGAAAGGGCAGTGCACGGTACCAAAGAGGCTAGCAATGATTGTTGGCGTTCTGGGAACGGGGGTCCCTAGACTTGCCTTCCTGTGGCCCACGGCGTGGCTTTGCTAGCAGGCCTGTATGACCCATCTTCATCAACAAGGAATCAAGACCCTTGCGAGGGGCCAAGCCTCGCGAGGCAGACAACACAAGACCTCCTCAAGAGTGGCCTCACCAGGCTGGCTCGTGAGGGGCGGAGAGTTCAAGGCCGGGAAAACCTCGCGAGGTTCTCATGACGTAAGCCATGACGATCGAGAGTAGGCGGGCACCAGCGCGCGCAGCATCCTTGTTTCCTCTTTGGTGCTAAGGGGGCAAGCGCAGGCGCGGAGTACCGAGGCATCAAGCAAAGGTTTCCATATTGGTGCAACGAGACCAAGACTAGAAGGATGGCAAGACGGAGGTCACCGTGGAGCCCAAGACGGCGTCATCACCAGAGAGGCGAAGACTGCTTTTGTCAGGATACCTTGTACTAGTTGTCCCCCTTCAAATTGGCCGTTGTTGGCTCCCTTCCCGCTTAATATTTGGGGAGAGGACCAGGGCCTCTATAAATAGGACTAGCCACCACAATAGTGAGGAGGGAGGAGAGAACCTTGGATCGGATCCTCACACACACACAAGTTCACCTTCACGAAGCACAAGAACACCTCAACCCCAAGAGGTTGTTCTTCCCCTTCTACTATTCATCCGTAGCCCAAGAGGAAATCCACCACCACACTGGAGTAGGGTATTACACCACAATAGTGGCCCGAACTAGTATAAATCTTGTGTCCTTTGTGTTGCGAGTTCGTCGAGTTAGTTCATGAGATCTAGGATATGTTAGGACGCGGATCGATAGGCGGGAGATCTTCGTGTGCACCCCAGTGTTTGAACCTTAAAGGTTACCCGGAACCCATGATCCGACATTTGGCGCGCCAGGTAGGGGTGCACCGGCGCTTCTTCCCCACCAGACGATCCACCGACGCTCCACGGTTTCGATGTCCGATGACCCGAGGGCTGACAACGACCGATGGGCAGCCTGGCCCACCCGGGCGGCGCCGCCTGCCCAGGAAGACCTCAACCCCGCATCTCAGGTGGCGCACGCACCAAACACCGCGGGGCCTGGGCATCGCGGCCACTCACCCTCTGCTCTTACCCTCCGACAGACGCGAGCTGCTGTAAGGCCCGCAAGCCACGCTGCAGCAACGGCGCCGCACACCAGGAGGGAGCAGGCGAAGATGTGGGCCGCACTCATAGTGGCACAGGAGCTGCTGCGGTGCCGACTGATGGAGAGGGGCCAGGATGCACTGCTGGAACGCGCCGCCGAGCTCTTGGACGCGGCGGCCACAGGAGCACCGCCCTTCTGCTACCAGCTCACGCCCCACGTAGCGGCAGGATCCCATGGCGGGCCTCGCCGCGCCCGCGTACCCGAAAGTGCGCCCGGGGGCTTCGTCGACATCAGCACGGTCAGTGGCGAAGGGCGCCCCCTCGCATCTGAGCCGCCTCGGATGGGAACGGGCACGAGCATCATTGCACACGGCCCCATCGGAGCACCGCCCTGCCATCCTCAGGACAGCGTGATGGGCCGAGGGACATGGAGCGTGGGGCACTTCGGCAAGGTCTTCAAGGCAGCGGCCTCGGAGGCCTACATGCCCCACATGATGGATTAGGAGTACACGACGGAGGACGACCCCGGCTCGTTCCTCGGGCCAGGTTGGGAGGAGGAGGCGTTAGGAGCTGAGGCCTTCTAGGAGCCTCCGGAGAGCCCCGCCGGCCGCGTCGTCGACAATAGATACAGGGTACCATTAATCCCTCAGGGGCAAGCTTACGCTAACCATGAGTCACAGATGAACTAGGTCATGGCGCCGAACGGTAGTTCCGGCACGGCGATGCCCGCCCCCACAGGAGAGACCCACTGGGGGCTGCGTGGAAGGGGTCAGGAGCAAGGCCCCTCCCCGCGTCGCATGGAGCAAGGCAACTCCCGAAGGTAGGCCCTCTGCCGGGGTGGCGTCGGCGACCTTTCCCCCGGCAGAGGACCCGTGGTCGCCGAGGGCGCCGCTGGCGTCCCCTCTGCCCTCGTTGGGCCGTCCTGGTTTCCGGTCGTCCCAGCGGTGGTAGGGGGTGGCGCAAGGTAGGGCCCTCGTCAGGCGATATGAAGTAAGGCTCATGCCTGTGAAGATCGCCGCCTGTGACACTCTCACGTAATAATGAGTGGGGTTGTACACGCCCCTGAGCCTCAGGAGAGCCTCCCTCGGGCCTCGGGGGTTGACTCCCACGCCCAGTGGCAGCACTTAGCTCCGCGGTGGTGAGAAGACGTCGAAGACTAGACTAGGCGCCGGACGCGGCCATTTGCTTTGGATCTCTTTTCTATAACCCTGCCTTCTGGATTTGGATTTAAGTTGAAGTTGAATTTTCATTTGATGCGTGCGGGGGGATGCCTTTTCTCGTTCGAGCTATTTCTCGCAGTCTAGTTCTTGCCTTATTTCGGAGTTCGCACCAGTCGCTCCCCCTCGTGGGCCCCTCGCGAGCCGGGCTGGGCATGAAGCACACGAGCCATGCACGTGTCGAGCCGTGGCTGGCGCTTGCTTATCACGCAGCCCTCTCGGGCGTGTCGACGAATTCCTCGGGAGCTTCTCAGAAACCCACAACCTCTTGAGCCAGTTTTGGGCTCGTCCAGGCCAAGGTAAACCACAACAACAACCTTGCCCCAGCATATGTGAGCTCGTGAAGACGCATACTCAATTTGACACGAAAGGATAAAAGCTACGATTTGTCTACATGAGGGGCTCCCCCTCTCAAAATGCTCTTACAATCTTCCGGGGCCACTCCCGTGTCTTTACAGGGTAAACGGCAGGGAAACGAGGGATCGGCCGGATATGTCTCTCGCCGCGTCCCCCATGTCATGTTCAGACGCACCGTTGGTGTCATTGTCGCCATCGTTGGCGTCGCCTCCACCTTCACCAGCGCCGGTGTCGCTGTCACCAACCACATCGCCTTCGCCCGCCGCAACCACTACCCCGTCATCGTCAGAAGCGAAGGCCCTGACCAGCGCATCCACGTTGTCTTCAACCCATCGCGCCAAGTCGCCCCGGATGGCTTCCGGTACGGGAGCAATGGCGGCGTCAAAATCGAAGTTGGGATCGATGTTCCGGAGGTGGCTGAAGACGCGGGAGAACGCGCGCCCAAGCAGACTGCGACTCCTCTCTTCAACAAGTTGGTGAGCCCTCTCGAAACGGTTCTGCAGGCGCGTCACCACATTGCCAAAGAAGCGGAGGTGGCTGGCATAGTCATTTGCATGGGGATGAGGAGCATTCTCATCGCAGATATGGCACAGGGCAGTGTTGGCCCTATTCCTGAGGTCCTCGAGCATGGGGGCGTGCACACGCTCCAACGTCCGCCGCTCGAGCACTTTGTCCATGTTCTATCGCGCGACGGACTCGGCGTCAGCAACCCGCTGCCGAAGACAGAGCAGCTAGGCGCGGGCAGAAGCCAGCTCATCTTGCGCCAAGGCCAGGGCGGATGCGGCGGCCTCCTCGCGCCGCTCCACCTCGACCACTTGAGAGCAGCAGTCCTACCAGCGGCCCCGGCTTCCACGAGCTTCAGCTTCAGGTTGTGCCTGCTCTCGAGGTCCGCGCGAGCCTCGGCCACCCGGCGGTCGACCTCCTCCTGGGCCCTGACCTCTTGCGCACCGACGTCGTCCTCCACCTGAGCAACCTGGCGCTCCCTCATCTCCAGCCGTTCGAGTTCAAGGCTGCGCTGCACGGCTTCCAGCGCCAGCACCTCCTCGTGCTTTCGGATCTCTTCCTCCTCGGTGGGCGACCCCCTCAACGATGCAAGGGCAGCCCTGCGCGCCTCCACCTGCTGATCCAAGACAACGCTCCAGAGCTCGGGAGCAGGCCTCACGGGAGGCTGCAAGGGAAGCCTCAGCCTTCATGTTATCCAGCTCGCGCTGGTGGGTCCCGAGGTTGACGGCCACTTTTAGCTTGTGCCGCTCCTCCGCCAACCGAAGACCCTCAGCCTCAAGGCGCGCATCAACACCCACAAGTTCTTCACCGAGTCGGTTCATCGCGCCCATCCCCTCCTGGAAGAGCTCATGACGAACAATGCTCCACCCAGGCTCGAACTCGAGCGGACGACCCATCTCGCCCTCCACTACAGGGGTTGTGGGCGACCCCCGACGCGGTGCCCCCCCTCTCAGCAGGGGGACTGGTGCTACCCCAGGCACCCCCAAACTAAATGGGGCCCGCTGCTTGAAGAAGACCCCAGGATCGGAGCCAGCCAGCCGCCGATCGTGACCAGGGGAGGAGCCCTTGGCACGCTTGCTGCGCTCCGAGCAAGGCTGTGAAGAAAGGACAGCGAAAGCGCAAGCTCAAGACGCCTTGATGACGGGCCAACTCCCACGGTTGACCCCACGCCGTGGGCAGCGCACAAGCTTGGCAGGTGCAACAGGACGAGAGGGAGCTGCTTCTCGGGAGATTTAATGGCCTTGGCAGAAGGGGTCCTGAGGGGACAATTGTCAGGAAGGAAAGAAGCACACAGAAGATCATCAAGATAAGGTACTTACTCGTCAACGGCGATATACTTCCTCTGTTTTAACAGCCCAAAGGTGCCGCTACCGCAGCTCGGGGACCCCTTTCTCTTGCGGAGTTCTTCGAAGTCCACACACAGCTGGACGAAGCGCTGGACATGGAGGCCGACACAAGGCGCGGTTGGAGAAGTGCTCGGAGGGGCAACCTCAGAAGCGCCAGGCCGAGGAGAGCTAGCCGGCTCTGCCTCATAGTGACTTGCCGAGGCCTCAGGGGCTCCGGCCGTGGGAGACGTGGGCTGCGTTGCCCCTTCAACCGCCGCCCGAGGACAAGAGTCATGAGACCCCGAGGTCAACGCCTTGGGAGCCCTGGGCGGCTTCGACATCTCAGCACCTTCACTATCGGCCCCCAGCGGTGTACGCCCTGTTGGGGAACGTAGTAATTTCAAAAAAATTCCTACGCACGCGCAAGATCATGGTGATGCATAGCAACGAGAGGGGAGAGTGTTGTCTACGTACCCTCGTAGACCGAAAGCGGAAGCGTTATCACAACGCGGTTGATGTAGTGGTACGTCTTCACGATCCGACCGATCAAGTACCGAACGCACGGCACCTCCGAGTTCAGCACACGTTAAGCCCGATGATGTCCCTCGAACTCCGATCCAGCCGAGTGTTGAGGGAGGGTTTTGTCAGCACGACGGCGTGGTGACGATGATGATGTTCTACCGACGCAGGGCTTCGCCTAAGCACCGCTACGATATGATCGAGGTGGATTAGGGTGGAGGGGGGCACCGCACACGGCTAAGAGATCAAGAGATCAATTGTTGTGTGTATGGGGTGCCCCCTGGCCACGTATATAAAGGAGCAAGGGGAGGAGGAGGCCGGCCAAGGAGAGGCGCGCAAAGGGGGAGTCCTACTCGCACTAGGAGTAGGATTCCTCCTATTCCTAGTAGGAGTAGGAGAGGGAGAAGGAAAAGGAGAGGAGGAGAAGGAAAGAGGGGGCCGGCCCCCTTGCCCTAAACCAATTCGGTTTGGGCCTTGGGGGGCGCGCCCCACACCCCCCTTGCTTCCTTCTATTTCCACTAAGGCCCATGTAGGCCCATTAAGCCCCGGGGGAGGTTCCGGTAACCCCCGGTACTCCGGTAAAATCCCGATTTCACCCGGAACAATTCTGATATCCAAATATAGGCTTCCAATATATCAATGTTTATGTCTCGACCATTTCGAGACTCCTTGTCATGTCTGTGATCACATCCGGGACTCTGAACAACCTTCGGTACATCAAAACTCATAAACTCATAATATAACCATCATCGAAACGTTAAGCGTGCGGACCCTACGGGTTCGAGAACTATGTAGACATCACCGAGACACTTCTCCGGTCAATAACCAATAGCGGAACCTGGATGCTCATATTGGCTCCTACATATTCTATGAAGATCTTTATCGGTCAAACCGCATAACAACATACGTTGTTCCCTTTGTCATCGGTATGTTACTTGCCCGAGATTCGATCATCGGTATCTCAATATCTAGTTCAATCTCTTTACCGGCAAGTCTCTTTACTCGTTCCGTAATACATTATCCTGCAACTAAATCACTAGTTGCAATGCTTGCAAGGCTTAAGTGATGTGCATTACCAAGAGGGCCCAGAGATACTTCTCCGACAATCGGAGTGACAAATCCTAATCTCGAAATACGCCAACCCAACAGGTACCTTTGGAGACACCTGTAGAGCATCTTTATAATCACCCAGTTACGTTGTGATGTTTGGTAGCACACAAAGTGTTTCTCCAGTAAACAGGAGTTGCATAATCTCATAGTCATAGGAACATGTATAAGTCATGAAGAAAGTAATAGCAACAAACTAAACGATCAAGTGCTAAGCTAACATAATGGGTGAAGTCAATCACATCATTCTCCTAATGATGTGATCCCGTTAATCAAATGACAACTCATGTCAATGGTTAGGAAACTTAACCATCTTTGATCAATGAGCTAGTCAAGTAGAGGCATACTAGTTACACTCTGTTTGTCTATGTATTAACACATGTATTATGTTTCCAGTTAATACAATTCTAGCATGAATAATAAACATTTATCATGATATAAGGAAACAAATAGTAACTTTATTATTGCCTCTAGGGAATATTTCCTTTAGTCTCCCACTTGCACTAGAGTCAATAATCTAGATTACACGGTAATGATTCTAACACCCATGGAGCCTTGGTGCTGATCATGTTTTGCTCGTGGAAGATGCTTAGTCAACGGGTCTGCAACATTCAGATCTGTATGTATCTTGCAAATTTCTATGTCTCCCACCTGGACTAGATCCCGGATGGAATTGAAGCGTCTCTTGATGTGCTTGGTTCTCTTGTGAAATCTGGATTCCTTCGCCAAGGCAATTGCACCAGTATTGTCACAAAAGATTTTCATTGGACCCGATGCACTAGGTATGACACCTAGATCGGATATGAACTCCTTCATCCAGACTCCTTCATTTGCTGCTTCCGAAGCAGCTATATACTCCGCTTCACACGTAGATCCCGCCACGAGCTTTGTTTAGAACTGCACCAACTGACAGCTCCACCGTTTAATATAAACACGTATCTGGTTTGCGATTTAGAATCGTCTGGATCAGTGTCAAAGCTTGCGTCAATGTACCATTTACTATGAGCTCTTTGTCATCTCCATAAACGAGAAACATATCCTTAGTCCTTTTCAGGTATTTTAGGATGTTCTTGACCGCTGTCCAGTGATCCACTCCAAGATTACTTTGGTACCTCCCTGCTAGACTTATAGCACAACACACATCAGGTCTGGTACACAACATTGCATACATGATAGAGTCTATGGCTGAAGCATAGGGAACATCTTTCATCTTCTCTCTATCTTCTGCAGTGGTCGGGCATTGAGTCTTACTCAACTTCACACCTTGTAACACAGGCAAGAACCCTTTCTTTGATTGATCCATTTCGAACTTTTTCAAAAGTTTGTTAAGGTGTGTGCTTTGTGAAAGTCCAATTAAGCGTCTTGATCTATCTCTATAGATCTTGATGCCCAATATGTAAGAAGCTTCACCGAGGTATTTCATAGAAAAAATATTATTCAAGTATCCCTTTATGCTACCCAGAAACTACATATCATTTCCAATCAGCAATATGTCATGCACATATAATATCAGAAATGCTACAGAGCTCCCACTCACTTTCTTGTAAATACAGGCTTCTCCAAAAGTCTGTATAAAACCAAATGCTTTGATCACACTATCAAAGCGTTTATTCCAACTCCAAGAGGCTTACACCAGTCCATAAATGGATCGCTGGAGCTTGCACACTTTGTTAGCTCCCTTTGGATTGACAAAACCATCCGGTTGCATCATATACAACTCTTCTTCCAGAAATCCATTCAGGAATGCAGTTTTGACATCCATTTGCCAAATTTCATAATCATAAAATGCGGCAATTGCTAACATGATTCGGACAGACTTAAGCATCTCTACGGGTGAGAAGGTCTCATCGTAGTCAATCCCTTGAACTTGTCGAAAACCTTTTGCAACAAGTCGAGCTTTATAGACAGTAACATTACCGTCAGCGTCAGTCTTCTTCTTGAAGATCCATTTATTCTCAATTTCTTGCCGATCAACGGGCAAGTCAACCAAAGTCCACACTTTGTTCTCATACATGGATCCCATCTCAGATTTCATGGCCTCAAGCCATTTTGCGGAATCGGGGCTCACCATCGCTTCTTCATAGTTCGTAGGTTCGTCATGGTGTAGTAACGTAACTTCCAGAACAGGATTACCGTACCACTCTGGTGCGGATCTTACTCTGGTTGATCTACGAGGTTCAGTAACAACTTGATCTGAAGTTTCATCATTACCATCATTAACTTCCTCACTAATTGGTGTAGGTGTCGTAGAAACCGGTTTCTGCGATGAACTACTTTCTAATAAGGGAGCAGGTACGGTTACCTCATCAAGTTCTACTTTCCTCCCACTCACTTCTTTCGAGAGAAACTCCTTCTCCATAAATGTTCCGAATTTAGCAACAAAAGTCTTGCCTTCGGATCTGTTATAGAAGGTGTACCCAATAGTCTCCTTTGGGTATCCTATGAAGACATATTTCTCTGATTTGGGTTCGAGCTTATCAGGTTGAAGCTTTTTCACATAAGCATCGCAGCCCCAAACTTTAAGAAATGACAACTTTGGTTTCTTGCCAAACCACAGTTCATAAGGTGTCGTCTCAACAGATTTCGATGGTGGCCTATTTAACGTGAATACGGCCGTCTCTAAAGCATAACCCCAAAATGATAGTGGTAAATTAGTAAGAGACATCACAGATCGCACCATATCTAGTAAAGTACGATTACGACATTCGGACACACCATTACGCTGTGGTGTTCCGGGTGGCATGAGTTGCGAAATTATTCTACATTGTTTCAAATGAAGACCAAACTCATAACTCAAATATTCTCCTCCACGATCTGATCGTAGAAACTTTATTTTCTTGTTACGATGATTTTCTACTTCACTCTGAAATTCTTTGAACTTTTCAAATGTTTCAGACTTATGTTTCATTAAGTAGATATACCCATATCTTCTTAAATCATCTGTGAAGGTGAGAAAATAACGATATCCGCCACGAGCCTCAATATTCATCGGACCACATACATCTGTATGTATGATTTCCAACAAATCTGTTGCTCTCTCCATTGTTCCGGAGAACGGCGTTTTAGTCATCTTGCCTATGAGGAACGGTTCGCAAGTACCAAGTGATTCATAATCAAGTGGTTCCAAAAGTCCATCAGTATGGAGTTCCTTCATGCGCTTTACACCGATATGACCTAAACGGTAGTGCCACAAATAAGTTGCACTATCATTATCAACTCTACATCTTTTGGTTTCAATATTATGAATATGTGT
This sequence comes from Triticum aestivum, assembly GCF_018294505.1. Taxonomy (NCBI): domain Eukaryota; kingdom Viridiplantae; phylum Streptophyta; class Magnoliopsida; order Poales; family Poaceae; genus Triticum; species Triticum aestivum. The sequence continues at coordinate 262,303,943 of NC_057794.1, forward strand.
ATCACTACTATCGAGATTCAACAAAAATAGACAATTTTTCAAGGGTGCATGACCATAAAAGATATTACTCATATAAATAGAACAACCATTATTCTCTGATTTAAATGAATAACCATCTCGCATCAAACAAGATCCAGATATAATGTTCATGCTTAGCGCTGGCACCAAATAACAATTATTTAGGTCTAATACTAATCCCGAAGGTAGATGTAGAGGTAGCGTGCCGACCGCGATCGCATCGACTTTGGAACCATTTCCCACGCGCATCATCACCTCGTCCTTAGCCAATCTTCGCTTAATCCGTAGCCCCTGTTTCGAGTTGCAAATGTTAGCAATAGAACCAGTATCAAATACCCAGGTGCTACTACGAGCATTAGTAACGTACACATCAATAACATGTATATCACATATACCTTTGTTCACTTTGCCGTCCTTCTTATCCGCCAAATACTTGGGGCAGTTCCGCTTCCAGTGACCAGTCTGCTTGCAGTAGAAGCACTCGGTCTCAGTCTTAGGTCTAGACTTGGGTTTCTTCTCCTGAGTAGCAACTTGTTTGCTGTTCTTCTTGAAGTTCCCCTTCTTCCCTTTGCCCTTTTTCTTGAAACTGGTGGTCTTATTGACCATCAACACTTGATGCTCCTTTTTGATTTCTACCTCCGCGACCTTTAGCATCGCGAGAGCTCGGGAATAGTCTTATTCATCCCTTGCATATTATAGTTCATCACGAAGCTTTTGTAGCTTGGTGGCAGTGATTGAAGAACTCTGTCAATGACACTATCAACAGGAAGATTAACTCCCAGTTGAGTCAAGTGATTATGATACCCAGACATTTTGAGTATATGTTCACTGACAAAACTATTCTCCTCCATCTTGCAGCTATAGAACTTATTGGAGACTTCATATCTCTCAATCCGGGCATTTGCTTGAAATATTAACTTCAACTCCTGGAACATCTCATATGCTCCATGAAGTTCGAAACGTCGTTGAAGACCCGGTTCTACGCCGTAAAGCATGGCACACTGAACTATCGAGTAGTCATCAGCTTTGCTCTGCTAGACGTTCATAACATCTGGTGTTGCTCCTGCAGCAGGCTTGGCACTTAGCGGTGCTTCCAGGACGTAATTCTTCTATGCAGCAATGAGGATAATCCTCAAGTTACGTACCCAGTCCGTTTAATTGCTACCATCATCTTTCAACTTTGCTTTCTCAAGGAACGCATGAAAATTCAACGGAACAACAACACGGGCCATCTATCTACAATCAACATAGACAAGCAAGATACTATCAGGTACTAAGTTCATGATAAATTTAAGTTCAATTAATCATATTACCTAAGAACTCCCACTTAGATAGACATCCCTCTAATCCTCTAAGTGATCACGTGATCCAAATCAACTAAACCATGTCCGATCATCACGTGAGATGGAGTAGTTTCAATGGTGAACATCACTATGTTGATCATATCTACTGTATGATTCATGCTCGACCTTTTGGTCTCCGTGTTCCGAGGCCATATCTGTTATATGCTGGGCTCGTCAAGTGTAACCTGAGTATTCCGCGTGTGCAACTGTTTTGCACCCATTGTATTTGAACGTAGAGCCTATCACACCCGATCATCACGTGGTGTCTCAGCACGAAGAACTTTCGCAATGGTGCATACTCAGGGAGAACACTTGTACCTTGATAATTTAGTGAGAGATCATCTTATAATGCTACCTTCAATCAAAGCAAGATAAGATGCATAAAAGATAAACATCACATGTAGTCAATATAAGTGATATGATATGGCCATCATCATCTTGTGCTTGTGATCTCCATCTCCGAAGCATCGTCATGATCACCATCATCACCGGCGCGACACCTTGATATCCATCGTAGCTTTGTTGTCGTCTCGCCAACTTATGCTTCTACGACTATCGCTACCGCTTAGTGATAAAGTAAAGCATTACAGGGTGATTGCATTGCATACAATAAAGCGACAACCATATGGCTCCTGCCAGTTGCCGATAACTCGGTTACAAAACATGATCATCTCATACAATAAAATTTAGCATCATGTCTTGACCATATCACATCACAACATGCCCTGCAAAAACAAGTTAGACGTCTTCTACTTTGTTGTTGCAAGTTTTACGTGGCTGCTACGGGCTTAGCAAGAACCGTTCTTACCTATGCATCAAAACCACAACGATAGTTTGTCAAGTTGGTGCTGTTTTAACCTTCGCAAGGACCGGGCGTAGCCACACTCGGTTCAACTAGAGTTGGAGAAACTGACACCCGCCAGCCACCTGTGTGCAAAGCACGTCGGTAGAACAAGTCTCGCGTAAGCATACGCGTAATGTCGGTCCGGGCCGCTTCATCCAACAATACCGCTAAACCAAAGTATGACATGTTGATAAGCAGTATGACTTATATCGCCCACAACTCACTTGTGTTCTACTCGTGCACATAACATCAAACGCATAAAACCTGGCTCGGATGCCAATGTTGGGGAACGTAGTAATTTCAAAAAAAATTCCTACGCACACGCAAGATCAGGGTGATGCATAGCAACAAGAGGGGAGAGTGTTGTCTACGTACCCTCGTATACCGAAAGCGGAAGTGTTATCACAACGCGGTTGATGTAGTCATACGTCTTCATGATCCGACCAATCAAGTACCGAACGCACGGCACCTCCGAGTTCAGCATACGTTCATCCCGATGACGTCCCTCGAACTCCGATCTAGCCGAGTGTTGAGGGAGAGTTTCATCAGCACGACGGCGTGGTGATGATGATGATGTTCTACCGACACAGGGCTTCGCCTAAGCACTACTACGATATGATCGAGGTGGATTATGGTGGAGGGGGGCACCACACACGGCTAAGAGATCAAGAGATTAATTGTTGTATCTATGGGGTGCCCCCTGGCCATGTATATAAAGGAGCAAGGGGAGGAGGCGGCCGGCCAAGGAGAGGTGCGCCAAGGGGGAGTCCTACTCCCACTAGGAGTAGGATTCCTCCTATTCCTAGTAGGAGTAGGAGAGGGGGGAGGAAAGGGAGAGGAGGAGAAGGAAAGAGGGGGCCGGCCCCCTTGCCCTAAACCAATTCGGTTTGGGCCTTGAGGGGGCGCGGCCCACACTGCCCTTGCTTCCCTCTATTTCCACTAAGGCCCATGTAGGCCTATTAAGCCTCCGGGGAGGTTCCGGTAACCCCCAGTACTCTAGTAAAATTCTGATTTCACCCAGAACAATTCCGATATCCAAATATAGGCTTCCAATATATCAATCTTTACGTCTCGACCATTTCGAGACTCCTCGTCATGTCCGTGATCACATCCGGGACTGCGAACAACCTTCAGTACATCAAAACTCATAATATAACCGTCATCCAAACGTTAAGCGTGCGGACCCTACGGGTTTGAGAACTATGTAGACATGACCGAGACACGTCTCCGGTCAATAACCAATAGCAGAACCTGGATGCTCATGTTGGCTCCTACATATTCTACGAAGATCTTTATTGGTCAAACCGCATAACAACATACGTTGTTCCCTTTGTCATCAGTATGTTACTTGCCCGAGATTCTATCATCGGTATCTCAATACCTAGTTCAATCTTGTTACCGGCAAGTCTCTTTACTCGTTCCGTAATACATTATCCCGCAACTAACTTATTAGTTGCAATGCTTGCAAGGCTTAAGTCATGTGCATTACTAAGAGGGCCCAGAGATACCTCTCCGACAATCGGAGTGACAAATCCTAATCTCGAAATACGCCAACCCAACAAGTACCTTTGGAGACACCTGTAGAGCACCTTTATAATCACTCAGTTATGTTGTGACGTTTGGTAGCACACAAATTGTTCCTCTGGTAAACGGGAGTTGCATAATCTCATAGTCATAGGAACATCTATAAGTCATGAAGAAAGAAATAGCAACAAACTAAACGATCAAGTGCTAAGCTAACGCAATGGGTCAAGTCAATCACATCATTCTCCTAATGATGTGATCCCGTTAATCAAATGACAACTCGTGTCAATGGTTAGGAAACTTAACCATCTTTGATCAATGAGCTAGTCAAGTAGAGGCATACTAGTGACACTCTATTTGTCTATGTATTCACACATGTATTATGTTTCCGGTTAATACAAATCTAGCATGAATAATAAACATTTATCATGATATAAGGAAATAAATAATAACTTTACTATTGCCTCTAGGGCATATTTCCTTCACGCCCCCTGCACCAACACTTGGGGCGAGCTCGACGCCAGCGTCAAGGAAAGGAGCCACGGCGATGGGGTTCTCGTGGGGCCCCACGAGGCCAGCTAGGCGCAGCCCCCATTCGTCAAAGGAGGGCATCCGCTCTGCGAAGGTCATCTTGTTTGAGCAGCAGTACAAAACATAACTCTTCCTCAGCAAGTCGTCCGATAACAAGACACCCGTCAGGACCTCAAGCACCATTCGCCACGCCTCATGGGGGAGCTTAGACTCCTGAAGTCTCATGTGGTCCTGGCTGCTGAGCAAGGCCCACATCGACTGGGAGTGGCGCCGAAGCAGAGCGATTCGGCGCCGGACGAACTCATAGGCGCAGTCACGCCAAGGTCTTTGGGCCATCTCAATCTAATCCATACGGGGACAAGGCGCGGATCGGTGAGCCTTCGGTGGCACCAAGCGGATATAGGAATGGCGGGCCATGACGGAGAGGAGAGCAGGGGGCTAAGCACTCCGGCATCAACAAACACCCACCGTGTCCGAAACCCGCTCCTGGATGGTGGAAGCTCGAAGTCAATCCCATTGCCGGCCGTCGCCGCCACGGCCTGAAAGCTCAGGCATCCAAAGCTCTGCCGAGGATCAATTAGGTGCAGCGAGAAGAAGTGGCGAATAAGAGCCACGGAAGGGGCAATGCCAACCATGGCCTCGCAAACGAAGGAGAAGACGGCAAGAAGGGTCACAGATTGGGGATCAAGGTGCAGCATGTGGATCTGATAATGGGAAAGCACTGCATTGAGGAAGGCGTAGAAAGGAGGGACCAAGCTGGCCCAGAGGGCGTCGATGAAGAGGGGGACCTCGGTGGCCGTCTGGCCAATGCGAGCACAGGATGCAGGCCAAGCCACCATCTCTCCCCACTCGTTGAAGCTGGATGCGTGTCGGATTTCGAGTTCCGGCAGACCCTTGAGGTTCAAACACTGGGGTGCGCACGGAGATTTCGCCTTCTACCTACCTGCACCCCTCTGCCTCGCTAAGATCTAAGCTATGGAAAGAACAACACAAGAGACACAGGGTTTATACTGGTTCGGGCCACCGTTGTGGTGTAATACCCTACTCCAGTGTGTGGTGTGGTGGATTGCCTCTTGGGCTGATGATGATGAGCAATACAAGGGAGAACAGCCTCGCGAGGGTCTGTTCTTGGTCTCGTTGCACAGAAACGGGTGCCTTTGCTTGATGCTCTCGCCTGCGCTTGCTCCCTTTGCACCAAAGAGGAAAGGAGGACACTGCGCGGCTGGTGCCCGCCTGGCGCCTTTGGTCGTCATGGCTTGCGTCACGGGCACCTCGTGAGGTACCCCGCCTTGATCTCTCCGCCTCCTCGCGAGCCAGCCTGATGAGGCCGTGCCTGAGGAAGCTCCGTGTCGTCCGCCCCGCGAGGCTTGGCCCCTCGCGAGGGTCCTGGGTCTGTATTGATGGAGATGGGCCGCGCTGGGCCCCCTTTTGAGCCACGCCGCGGGCCGCAGGCAGGCAAGTCTGGGGACCCCCGTTCCCAGAACGCCGACAGTAGCCCCCGGGCCCAAGGCGCGTCCGAACTTGGCCGTGCAGGGAGGCAAAAGGGCAAGAGCGAAGCACCGCGGGCCCTAACAGCCTACGGCCTTGGGTGCCGCGTGGTGGTTGACTGGACGTGGGCGTCTCCACTTCCCATGGCGCCTCGACAACTGCACGGACTGGACAAGTCCCTGCATGCAAAGCGGGTCATGATTACCTACGATCGTGGAGGTCGGCGGTTGGCCTTCGCCGGCCATAAGTACGGAACGGCGCGCGCCCTTCCAGTCCATCTCCCCTCGCTTCTCCTTCTTCTTCATGGCTCCATCGAGGAGGTTCTTGGCCGCAGAGAAGGGGAAGGCTCGCCAGGTTGAGCCTGACTCTCCCCCGCCCAAGCGCGGCCGAGGGCGCCCTCGCAAACATCCTGTGGCCACCACGACAGCTCCCCGCGGCCGTGGAGACGATTTCCAGCACGGTGACAGGCGGAATGCTGCGGCCGGGGGGGCGCGCTTCGGTCACGCGTTCCCCTAGGCCGCGCTTTCGTGCTGCAGAGGTGCTGCCTGAGTTTGTTGTGTGGTCAGCGGAGCCGACCAGCACCCGGATTCAACTTCCTCGCTTCCTCCTCGGCGAGCTCCCAGCCGGCGCCCTGGGCGGCCTTTGGCTTCAGGCAGACGGCTGCTGCAGCCGGGCCTCATGGGCTTCACTGGAGGTCTCCGCAGCCGGGAGCCTGGCCTTGACCCGCGGTTGGCAGACGTTTCCCCGCGTGCGTGGCCTGAGCCGTCGGTGCACCCCGCACTTCAAGTTTGACGGTGATGCCACCCTCTACGTTAGGGTGTTTGGGGAAGATGGTCGCCGCGCAGGGTGCTGCCCTGAGGAAGACGACCGCGGCCGGGAACCCAGCCCTGGCGATGATGGAGAGGACAGCGCTCGCGTGATTGACGGCGCTCAGGGTTCCCCAAGCTTCACCGGTTCTTCTTCAGGCGGCGACTCTTCTAGCGGTGGCCGCAGTCAGCCTCCACGCCGTCGTACCTGCTTGGGAGGTGGTACCATGTCTGCCCGCCGTCGCGCCTTGTTGAAGCGCGAGAGGGAGTCTGCCTGAGCCCCGGAGGCAGCTCGAGTCTTCCCTGTAGGCCGGTGTGAGGCAAGCTGCGCCTGATTTGCTCTTTCTTTTCCTTTTTCCTGTGTAAAAAGACAGTAGTGTGGAGCCCCGCGGGGGTGTGTTTTGGTTATTGTTGTTAATCATCGCTTTGCTTCCGTTATCGTGCCTTCCAGCTACGTGCCCGCGCGTGGATAGTTCCCGGCCCCAGCCGTGGGGGGCGACCGACCCAGGCCCTGTGTTTGTGTCGCGGTGCCCATGGGGCACGGACTGGAGGGGTGCTCCTGTAATGAACCCAGGTCGCGAAACCTTTGAACGACTAGGACAGGAACACTCGTGAGGGCGCTCGGCTGCCCCCCTCGCAAGGCCTTGCATAAGAGAAATCGAGGCAGGAGAGTGAAAAGTCGAAGAACCACAAGCCAAAGATGGCAACAGCTTCAATAAAACTTCGAATGAGAATGAACAAGCCAACTGCGGAAAGCAAATGAAAAAGCCGCGTCCGGCACCTAATCTAGTCTTCGACGTCTTCTCACCAGCGCGGAGCTAAGTGCTGCCACTAGGCATGGGAGGGAGCCCCAGGGCCTGAGGCCGGCGCTCCTGAGACTCCGGGGCATGTATAGCCCCAACTCATTATTACGTGAGAGTGTCACGGGCGGCGAGCTTCACAGGCGTTGGCCTTCTTCATAGGCTCCGGGCCTTTCTTGGGGGAAGTAGGCCTCACGGGCATTTGCCCTCTTCACAGGCTCCGGGCCTTTTCCAAAACGTGACAGCTTCACAGGCATTCGCCTTCTTCACAGGCTCTGGGCCTTTTCCAAAACGCGGCAGCTTCACAGGCTCTGGGCCTTTTCCAAAAAGGATAATGTTCACATGCATTCGCCTTCTTCACAGGCTTTGGGCCTTTTTAGGGGTAGAACCTCCGGAGGTGCTGGATGTTCCATGCGTTCTGGACCAGCACCCCCTCCTGAGTCTCCAAGCGCGCGGAGCCGGGCCTGGAAACATGAACAACCTTGAACGGGCCCTCCCACATGGGAGAGAGCTTGTGCAGTCCCTCCCTGGAGAGAACCCGCCTGAGCACGAGGTCTCCTACCTCGAGAGTTCTGGGGCAGATGTTGCGGCAGTGATATCGTCGCAGTGCTTGTTGGTACCTCGCCGCTCGCAGCGCGGCTTCTCGGCGACGTTCCTCCCCCAGCACTAGGTCCATCCCCCGCATGGTGTCCTGCTGTGCCTCGTCGAACGCCAGGACCCGCGCGGAGCAACATCTGACCTCGTCAGGGAGGACCGCTTCGGCTCCGTAGACCAGGAAGAACGGGGTCTCTCCAGTCGGCTTGGTCGCGGTTGTGCGGATGGACCACAACATGGACTGAAGCTCGTCGTACCAACCTCTGTCGCAGGCCTCCAGCTTCTTCTTGAACGTCCTGGTCTTGAGGCCCCTCAGGACCTCTACGTTGGCTCGCTCGGCCTGGCTGTTGCTTCGGGGGTGCACCACCGAAGCGTAGCATATCTGCGTTCCAAGGTTAGCACAGTATGTTTTGAAGAGGTTACTGGTGAACTGCGAACCGTTGTCTGTGATGATGCGGTTCGGCACCCCGAACCGGCTCACGATGCCCCTGATGAACTTGACCGCGGAACCCGCGGGGATGGTGCGGACGGCCTCTACTTCAGCCCACTTGGTGAACTTGTCCACGGCGACGTAGAGGTAGCGGTAGCCCCCTGGCGCCCGAGGAAACGGGCCGAGGATGTCCAGCCCCCAGACTACGAATGGCCACGAAAGGGGTATAGTCTGCAGGCCTCCTGCCGGCTGATGGATCTGTTTGGCGTGGAACTGGCAGGCCTCACAAGCTTTCACCAGTTCGAGAGCGTTATTGAGTGCGGTGGGCCAATAAAACCCACTGCGGAACACCTTGCCGACGAGGGTCCGTGATGATGAATGATGTCCACAGTCTCCGCCGTGTATATCTTCCAGCAGTTCCTTTCTTTGCTCCCTGGAGATGCATCGGAGGGATACATCATTTGGTCGCTTCCGATAGAGCTCTCCATCCTTGATGCAGTATGTCGTGGCCTGCCGTGCCACACGCTCCGCTTCCTCCTCCTTCTCCGGCAGGGTCCCTTGTGTTAAGTAACTCTGGAGCTCCGTGATCCAGCACCCCTCCTAAGGTTCCATCGTCAGGAGCAGGCGTGCTCCTGAGGCCGGGCCACAGATCGGGGCTCCTGAGGCAGGTGGCTGGGGAGCTCCTCCCGAGGCTGAGCCATGTTTGACAATGACGGCAGGGCTGAGGGCTTGAAGAGCCGCTCCTCGAAGACGCTAGGCTCCTGAGGTAACCGCCTGGACGCCCGTTTGGCGATGTCGTCGGCCTCCTGATTGGTGCCACGGGGCACATGCTGCAACTCCAACCCCCTGAACTGCTTCTCCATCCTGCGGACCTCCGCAAGGTAGGCTTCCATGTGCTCATCTTTCGGCTCGTACACCTTGTTGGAGAAATTGACAAGAAGCTGCGAATCGCCCTTGATGGTGAGGCGTTTCACCCCTAGGGCAGCTACGGCCTTCAAGCCCGCTATTAAACCTTCATACTCCGCTATGTTGTTGGAGACCTTTTCACCTTGCTGGAAACAGAGCTGTATAGTGTAGTAGAGCTTGTCTTGAGTGGGCGATATAAGAACCACCCCAGCCCCAGCGCCATGCCTGGAGAATGCCCCATCGAAGTACAGGACCTAGCCTTCTGGCGCCTCGCTTCCCGGGGAGAGGGACCGATCCTCGTCGGCCTTGAGGCCTGGTGCCTCCGTCCATTCTGCCACAAAATCCGCTAATGCTGCTCCCTTGATGACTCTGGTCGTGCTGAATTCGAGCTGAAACACTTGTAGTTCTATGTTCCACTTAGCGACCCTTCTAGCTGAGTTAGGGCTCCTGAGCACTCTCTCCAGGGGGTATGACGAGACGACCTTGATGGGGTGACCCTGAAAATAGTGCCGCAGCTTGCGCGAGGCCACCAGTAGCGTGAGGAGGAGCTTCTGAGGCATAGGGTACCGTGCCCTCACGTCCCGCAACACCGTGCTGACGAAGTACACTGGGTGCTCAACGAGGTTGGGTGCGTCAGTGCTGGTGGCGCCCTCCGGAGACCATGGCGCCTCCTGAGGTGATGAGGCCTCCTGAGGCTGGCCATCTGGGAGAGGGGCCTCTTCCGCCTCCGGTGCCCTCCTCTGCGGCGGCTGATCCTCCTTAGCCGCGGTGGCGGTTTTTGTGGGCCTTCCTTGTTCCTGTTTTGCCTTGTCCCGGGCTGCTGCTGTGGTTTGTGATTCGACGCTCCTCCCTAACCGCCACCAGGGCTGCGCTGGCGGAGTAGGGAGTGGCGGCGAGGTAAAGCACCAGGGGCTCTTGAGGGCGCAGAGCCACCATGACCGGAGGGCTGGTCAGGTATCTCTTGAGATCCTGGAACGCCTTGTCGGCCTCTTCAGTCCATTCAAAGGGCCCCTTTTTCTTCATTATCTGGAAGAAGGGCAGCGCTCGCTCCCCCGACTTGGAGATGAAGTGCCCTAGCGCGGTCACACGTCCAGTGAGCTTCTGCATTTCTCTGAGGGTCTTTGGCGGGCTCATGTCCTCGACCGCCTTAACCTTTTCCGGGTTAGCCTCGATGCCTCGGTGGGACACGAGGAAACCCAAGAGCTTGCCCGAGGGGACTCCGAACACACACTTCTCTGGGTTGAGCCGCAGGTTCACTGCGTTGAGGCTCGCGAAGGTTTCCTCCAGGTCTTGTATCAGGGTCCTGGCCTCCCGAGACTTCACCACAATGTCATCGACGTAAGCCTCAACATTCTTCCCGAGCTGCGGGCCCAAGGTGATGTGCCTCAGCCGCTGAAAGGTCGCCCCTGCGTTACGCAGCCCGAATGGCATGCATGTTTAGCAGTACACCCCACACGGGGTTAGGAAGGCTGTCTTGTTGACGTCTTCTACCGCCATCTTGATCTGGTGATACCCAAAGAAGGCATCCAAGAAGCATAGCAGGTCGCATTCTGCGGTGGAATCGATGATCTGGTCGATGCGGGGGAGCGGGAACGGATCTTCCGGGCATGCCTTGTTGAGGTTGGTGAAGTCGACACACATGCGCTCTTTCCCTCCCTTCTTTGGCACAATGACAGGGTTAGCCAACCAATCCGGGTATCAGACCTTGCGAATGACCCCAGCGGCTTCTAGTTTGCGGGTCTCTTGGACGATGAAGGCCTGCTTTTCTGTGGACTGCCACCTTGCCTTCTGCTTCACAGGGCGCACGTTGGGGCACACGTTGAGGTGATGCTCGATTACGCTCCTAGGGATCCCCGCCAACTAGTCTGGCTCCCAAGCGAATACCTTCTTGTTTGCGCGCAGGAACCTGACCAGGGCCTCCTCCTACTCGGGCTCGAGGTTGGCGCCTATGGTGAAAGTGGCGTTGGTGGACCCGTCCTCATCGACGGGTATCTGCTTGGTTTCTGCCTTGTCTTGGGTGAGCCACTGTTTCTTCTTGGCGGGTGTAGCCCCCTTGGGCTCGGGGGTCTCCGAGTCGGCGGGCTGTGTCGACACCGCCGTCTTGAAGGCGAGCTTGAGCACTCGCAGCGCATCTCCGGTGTCCCCGTGCACGGTGAGGACACCGCTGCTCCCAGGCATCTTCATGAGGTTGTACGCCGGGTACGTCGCGGCCATGAACTGGGCCAGCGATGGGTAGCCGAGGATGGCGTTGTAGGGGAGGCCGATGGGGGCGATGTCGAAGTCGACCAGCTCCGTGCGGAAGTTGTTGTAGGTGCCGAAGGTTACTGGGAGCTGGATCTGTCCCAAGGAGCTGGATGATCCGCCCCCAACGGCTGAGAAGGGCCGGCTGGGTTGCAGCCGTTCCAGGGGTATGTAGAGGAGGTTGAAGGCCTCAACCGAGAGCACGCTGAGGCCCGCACCGCCGTCGATGAGAGTTCTGGTGACGGCCACCTGGCAGATGGTGGGGGTGCACAGCATGGGGAGCGCACCCGAGCAGGCCGAGTTGGAGGGGTGGTCCTCCAAGCTGAAGGTCAGGCTGACCTTGGGCGCCGCCCGGTCCGGGAGAGCCCCCTGCCGCGTGGAAGCGGCGCTGACCCAGCGGATGAACGGCTTGACGTGGTGACTTGTAGGCGGCGCCTGCGAGCCGCCCAGGAGGGCCGCGACGACTGGGGGTGTTGGTGTAGCGTGGTGGGCGGGGAAGAGGCTGCGGAGCTCTTCCCAAGAGGCCACGGAGGCTGCCAGCAGGTGGAGCAGCCATGCACGCAGAGCGCCGGTGAGGGCCATGGGGAGCCAATTGGCCATGACCCTATCATCACCTCCAGCTTCGAGGATGGCCTCCTCGTACGCCAGCAAGAAGGCCAGCGGATCAGTCGCGCCGCCGTAGCGCGGCGGCATCGTTGGCTTGAACTTGTCCGGCCACTGTACCCGTTGCAGGGCTGGGGCGAGGGCTCGGAGCCCCCTGGCCCCCATGCTGGCACCGGCGGCCGGAGCGGGCGACGCGCTACTCATTGCGAGGCAGGTCATGGCGGTGGCAGAAGGGAAAACTCCGGTGCACCCCTACCTGGCGCGCCAAATGTCAGATATCGGGTTCCGGCAGACCCTTGAGGTCCTAACATTGGGGTGCGTGCGGAGATTTCGCCTTCTACCTACCTGCACCCCTCCGCCTCGCTAAGATCTAAGCTATGGAAAGAACAACACAAGAGACACAGGGTTTATACTGGTTCGGGCCACCGTTGTGGTGTAATACCCTACTCTAGTGTGTGGTGTGGTGGATTGCCTCTTGGGCTGATGATGATGAGCAATACAAGGGAGAACAGCCTCGCGAGGGTCTGTTCTTGGCTGGGGGGATGAACTAATAGGAGGAGTTCAGTCACCCTTCTCTCTCTCTCTCTTCTCGATTCTCTCTCTGATTTCAATCCGATCTCCGATCTCCGATCTCCGATCTCTGATCCCCATACCCTGTGGGTGGCTAGTCCTATTTATAGGCAAAGGCCCTGGGCCTCTTCCAAAATATTGAGAGGGAAGGGCGCCAACAATTGGCCATTTTGAAGGGGAACATCTGGTACACTTATCCTAACTAAAGTTGGTCCTTGCCTGCCAAAGGCTCTGGTGGTGACGCTGGCTTGGGCTCCACAATGACTTCCTCCCTGCCGTTGGACTGGTCTTGGTCTCGTTGCACCGAAACAGGTGCCTTTGCTTGATGCTCTTGCTGCGCTTGCTCCCTTTGCACCAAAGAGGAAAGGAGGACACTGCGCGGCTGGCGCCCGCCTGGCGCCTTTGGTCGTCATGGCTTGCGTCATGGGCACCTCGTGAGGTACCCCGCCTTGATCTCTCCGCCTCCTCGCGGGCCAGCCTGATGAGGCCGTGCCTGAGGAAGCTCCGTGTCATCCGCCCCGCGAGGCTTGGCCCCTCACGAGGGTTTTGGGTCTGTGTTGACGGAGATGGGCCGCGCTGGGCCCCCTTTTGAGCCACGCCGCGGGCCGCAGGCAGGCAAGTCTGGGGACCCCCGTTCCCAGAACACCGACAATGCGAGCATGGGAAGCACCTTGTCCATGGCCTCATCGTTGAGCACCCGCGATCGGCCTACTGCGGGCTCGGCGGCCGGGGGCGCACTAGCCAAAGACAAAGGCTTCTTCCCCTTATCCGCTTGCATCGGCACCATGGCGATGGGGCGAGCAGAGCTAAGGTCAGATTGGAAAGAGGAGCAGAGTCTGGGGGAAGCAGAGGAATTGGAGGAGAATGGCACAAGCGATGGAAGAATAATTGTGTAGACCGTGGTGGCCGTTTAGCCAGGAGGGTATCAAGGCAGCGTGGGAAAGTAGAGACACCCACATCCAATCAACTACCACGCATTGACCGAGGCCGCAGGCTATTGGGGCCCGCGGCGCTCTGCACTGGACCTTTGGCTTCCCCTCGAAGCCAAGCCCGAGCACGCCTTGGGCCCGGGGGCGCTACTGTAGGCGTTCTGGGAACGGGGGTCCCCAGACTTGCCTGCCTACGGCCCATGGCGTGGCTTTGCTAGTAGGCCTGTACGGCCCATCTTCATCAACAAGGAATCAAGAACCTCGCGAGGGGCCAAGCCTCGTGAGGCGGACGACACAAGACCTCCTTAGGAGCGGCCTCACTAGGTTGGCTTGTGAGGGGCGGAGAGTTCAAGGACGGGAAAACCTCGAGAGGTTCTCGTGACGTAAGCCATGACGATCAAGACCAGGCGGGCGCCAGCGCGCGCAGCATCCTTGTTTCCTCTTTGGTGCTAAGGGGGCAAGCGCAGGCGCGGAGTATCGAGGCATCAAGAAAAGGTTTCCATATTGGTGCAACGAGATCAAGACCAGAAGGACGGCAAGATGGAGGTCACCGTGGAGCCCAAGATGGCGTCACCACCAGAACCTTTGGCGGGCGAAGACTGCTTTTGTCAGGATACCTTATACTAGCTGCCCCCCTTCAAGTTGGCCATTGTTGGCTCCCTTCCCGCTCAATATTTAGGGAGAGGACCAGGGCCTCTATAAATAGGACTAGCCACCACAATAGTGAGGAGGGAGGAGAGAACCTTGGACCGGTTCCTCACACACACAAGTTCACCAAGCACAAGAACACCTCAACCCCAAGAGGCTGTTCTTCCACTTGTACTGTTCGTCCGTAGCCCAAGAGGCAATCCACCACCACCACACTAGAGTAGGGTATTACACCACAACGGTGGCCCGAACCAGTATAAATCTTGTGTCCTTTGTGTTGTGAGTTCATCGAGTTAGTTCATGAGATCTAGGCTAAGTTAGGACGTGGATTGATAGGGGGGAGATCTTCACGCACCCCAGTGTTTGAACCTTAAGGGTTTTGCCGGAACCCGTAATCCGACAATGATGGAAGGGTGAGAGTGCGTATAATCCATGGACTCAACATTAGTCATAAAGAACTCACATACTTATTGCAAAAATCTACAAGTCATCTAAACCAAGGACTACGTGCATGCTCCTAGGGGGATAGATTGGTAGGAAAAGACCATCGCTCGTCCCCGACCGCCACTCATAAGGAAGGCAATCAAAGAAACACCTCTTGCTTCAAATTTGTCACACAGCGGTTACCATACGTGCATGCTACGGGACTTGCAAACCTCAACACAAGTACTTCTCAATTTCACAATTACTCAACTAGCACGACTCTAATATCACCACCTTTACATCGCAAAACTATTGCAAGGAATCAAACATATCATATTCAGTGATCTACAAGTTTTATGTAGGATTTTATGACTAACCATGTGAATGACCAATTCCTGTCATCTCTCTAAATAGATATAAGTGAAGCAAGAGAGTTTAATTCTTTCTACAAAAGATGTGCCCACTCTAACAAATATAAGTGAATCAAAAGAGCATTCTACAAATGGTGGTTTTCTATGTGAAGAGAAACATGCAATCCAAACTTCAAATGATATAAGTGAAGCACATGAAGCGTTCTATAAAGCCATACTCAAAAGATATAAGTGAAGTGCAATGTGCATTCTATAAATCAACCATGGACTATCTCATACCAGCATCGCGCATCAAAGAAAATTGAAACTAAATGCAAAAGACGCTCCAAGATTTGCAAATAACGCATGAACGATGAAACAAATCCGAAAACATACCGATACTTGTTGAAGAAAGAGGGGATGCCTTCCGGGGCATCCCCAAGCTTAGACGCTTGAGTCTCCTTGAATATTTACTTGGGGTGCCTTGTGCATCCCCATGCTTGAGCTCTTGCCTCTCCTCCTTCTCCTCACATCGAGACCTCCTCGATCTTCGAACACTTCATCCACACAAAACTAAACAGAAAGCTCGGTAAGATCCGTTAGTATAATAAAGAAAATCACTACTCTAAGTACTGTTGCAAATCAATTCATATTTTGTTTTTTCATTGTAGATACTATAATATAACTTTTCCACAGCTTAATCCACTGATAGAAATCGATAGTTTCATCAAAACAAGCAAACAATGCATCAAAAAAAGAATCTGTCTTAAACAGGACAGTCTATAGTAAAGTGAACATTCACCATACTTATGGTACTCCAACTATTCTGAAAAAATTAGGAAATTTTTTTTGTATAGAAAGACAGTGCAAAAAGTTCCAGAACCGTTTGACATTCCAGTAAAAAATGTAAAATCGCGCACTACAGCCAAAGTTTCTGTTTTGAACCGCACAAACCAACAAGCAATGTAAACATCCTAAAGGAAAATCTTGGCACATTATTTTTATTTTTAAACTTTATAAAAGCACACAATAGAAATAAATGACTCTCTAAAACTTCCGGGTTGTCTCCTTGGCAGCGCTTTCTTTAAAGCCATTAAGCTAGGCATATAGTGCTCAAGTAATGGATCCACCCGGATCCCAAGCTATATCAAAGCCAATTTTAATTAACATTGATTTGTGATTTAGTAGTGAGCACAAAGTAACATATATCATGCAACAACGAAGTCTAACTCCCTTCCTATGCATCGGCATGTCATAAAAGAACAATTCATGCACACCTAGTAAAGGCCAATGCATAGTATAAACAGTTTCTTGTAACTTTATCATGTGGGAAACATAGAGAGGTGGAAATATAGTTCCTCTCTCATAATAATTGCAAGTAGGAGCATCAAGCACATGCATATTATATCTATCAAAATCATCATGTGTAGTAGTAAAACACAACCCATCAATATAATCCTTAATAGGGGCAAACTTCTCCGATATAGTGTAGTCGGGAGAATTCAAAAAGATAATAGGACTATCATGTGTGGGTGCAATAGCAACAATTTCATGCTTAACATAAGGAACTATAGCAAGTTCATCTCCATAAGCATAATTCATATTGGCATCTTGGCCACAAGCATAGCAAGCATCATGAAAAAGGGATATTTCAAACGAATCAACGGGATCATAGCAATTATCATGGCATTCATCCTTCGGTAAGAACGAAGGGACATTAAATAACGTATGAGTTGGAGAGTTACTCTCATTAGAAAGTGGGAACGGGTAGCTAATCCGATCTTCCTCCTTTTGTTCTTCGCTCTCTTCATCATCTTATTCATCCAATGAGTTCACAGTTTCATCAATTTCTTCTTCTATAGACTCCTGCAAAATATTAGTCTCTTCTCGGACAGCTGAGACTTTCTCAATAAATTCATCAATATCATAATTGTATTTATAATTATCATAGCAATATTTAAGGATAGCTAAATTTTCAGGTCTATAAACTGAATCATCAAAATCTTCAAACTCTTTAAACAAAGATTCAATTTCACAAGCAGCCTTAAAAGGAACAAATTCTTCTATTCGTTCCACATCATAGTAATCATATATACCATTAGCATAAGAAGCTAAGGTTTCATTATCATTAGATTTGCATGAAAAGGGAAGGAGTGGAGCCTTCACCCTAGAGCAAAAAGTATAATCATATCTCAAGCATAGTTGCTGAGCATACCAATGTAACATATAAATTTGATCCCATAATAGTTTCCCTTTTTTAGTCAAGCGATAATCCCTAAAGTATTCACATTGATCCAACGTGTCTCCCATTACTTAATTGAATGGGGTTTTCTCAGGATTATTAACGTAGTGCATAATATCTTTCACATAATGAGCATCGAGGGTTTTAGGAGGTTCCCCGACTCCATGAGTAGCAAGTAAACCTATTTTTTTGGTATTTCGTGTTCCATATAAATAACTAAAGATACAGAACAACTTAGAACAGCAAATTAAAATTACTTCGTGATAAAGCAAACAAGCACACACGAGAATATTCGCCCCACGCTATAACTCCCCGGCAACGGCGCCAGAAAAAGGTCTTGATAACCCACAAGTATATGGGATCAATTGTAGCCTCTTTCGATAAGTAAGAGTGTCGAACCCAACGAGGAGCTAAAGGTAGAACTAATATTCCCTCAAGTTCTATCGACCACTGATACCACTCCATGCACGCTTAACATTCGCTTTACCTAGAACATGTATAAAACTAGAAGTACTTTGTAGGTGTAACGAGATAGGTTTGCAAGAATATAAAGAGCACATAAATAAAAACTAGGGTCTGTTTTAGGTAAAGAAGCAATAAAGTTCGTATAGCGAGTGTGGAAAAGTGGTGGTATGAGTTGCGAAATTGTCCCTAAGCAATTGATTACGTTACTAGACCGATAACAAGTTTTATGTGGGAGAGGCCACTGCTAGCATGTCATCCCTGACTTGGAATTCTATGCACTTATGATTGGAACTATTAGCAAGCATCCGCAACAACCAACGTTCATTAATGTAAAACCCAACCATAGCATTAAGATATATTGTTCCCCCTTCAATCCCGTATGCATCAATTTCTATGCTAGGTTGAAGCTTCTGTCACTCTTGCCCTCCAATACATAGTCCTATCAACATACAACTAACCCTATGGTGTGATCCACGCCCGCGCTCATATGATGGGCACCAAAGGACAACAACATAACCACAAGCAAATTAAACCAATCATAGCAATTCACCAATCGCCGATAGGACAATGAAAATCTACTCAGACATCATAGGATGGCAACACATCATTGGATAATAATATGAAGCATAAAGCACCATGTTCAAGTAGAGGGTACAGCGGGTTGCGGGAGAGTGGACTGTAGTAGATAGATGGGGGAAGGTGATGAAGACGTTGTTGAAGATGACGGAGGTGTTGGTGTAGATCGCCGTCACACGATGATGGCCCCGGCGGTGTTCCGGCGCCACCGGGAAAGAGGGGGAGAGAGCCCCATTCTTCTTCTTCCTTGACCTTCTCCCTAGATGGGAGAAGGGTTTCCCCTCTGGTCCGTGGCCTCCATGGCGGTGGAGGGGCAAGAGCCCCTCCGAGATTGGATCTGTCTCTCTCTGTTTCTGCGTTCATGATTTTGGCCTTTCACCGTTTCTTATATTCCCTGAGATCCGTAACTCCGATTGGGCTGAAATTTTAAGATATTGGCTTTATTGCGGTGAAAGAATTGCACCAACTGCCTTACGGGGTGGACACGAGGGCCCAGGGCGCGCCTGACCCCTAGGGCATGCCCCTGCGTCGTTCCCCCCTTGGGCATCGTCTCGCGTTGATTCTTCTTCCCAAAAATCACATATATTTCAAAAAAATCTCCGTCAGTTTTTATACCGTTTGAACTCCGTTTGATATGGATTTTCTGCAAACCAAAAAACATGCAACAAACAAGAACTGGCACTGGGCACTGGATCAATATGTTAGTCCCCAAAAATAGTATAAAAAGTTGCCAAAAGTATATGAAAGTTGTATAATATTGCCATGGAACAATAAAAAATTATAGATATGATGGAGACGTATCAGGCATGTGCTCCCATGAATGAGGAGGTACCGCTGGTCCTCGTTGCCGACCCTCAGGCTCCAACTTGGGCACGGCACATCGTCCATTTCCTCCAAACAGGAGAACTTCCCGAAGAGCAAGAAGCTGAAAGATTAGCCCGGAGGGCCAGTATGTATCAGTTCATGGACGACACGCTGTACAGAAGAAGGCCCAACGGTGTGAAAGTGAAATGCATTTGCCGGGAAGAAGGAAAGGAACCGTTGGCAGAGATACACAAGGGTATGTGCGGCTCCCACATCGGACCAAGGGCCTTGGTTGGGAAAGCTTTCCGACAAGGTTTCTATTGGCCCACAGCCCTCCAAGACGCAATCGAGCTAGTCACCAAGTGTGAAGCCTGCCAGTTCCACCCCAAGAATATCCATCAGCCTGCCCAAGCTCTCCAAACAATCCCTTTGTCATGTCCACTTTCGGTTTGGGGGCTCGAAATCTTGGGCACCTTCCCCCGTGCTACGAGGGGCTTTGAATTCTTGTTCGTTGCAATCGACAAGTTTACAAAGTGTCCGGAAGTGGAGCCCGTGAGGAAGGTGACCGCATAGATAGCTATCAAGTTCCTTAAAGGATTGGTGTGCTGTTTGGGGTCCCTGCCCGAATCATCACCGATAATGGCACCCAATTCAAAAGCCGCGCCTTCATGCAATATGCTCATGCCCTCGGAACCAAGATCTCATTTGCCTCTGTTGCCCATCCAAGGAGCAACGGACAAGCTGAGAGTTCGGACGTTGAAGTGCTGCGAGGACTCAAGATAAGAACATTCAATAAGATACAGAAGTGTGGCAGGCGATGGATCGACGAGCTGCCGGTGGTTCTTTGGTCCCTCCGTACATCACCAAATCGAGCTACCGAGCAGACTCCCTTCTCCCTAGTATATGGGGCAGAAGCAGTAATCCCCACGGAACTCATATACCGATCACCTCGAGTACTTGCCTACGATGAAGTAGCGCAAGAACAACACCGGCGTAACGACGCTGGGCTACTTGAGGAGAACCATCTCTAGGCTGCTACGCATGCTGCATACTACCAGCAAACCCCTGCATTGCTATCACAGCCGCAGGGTTCATGCCCGGAGTTTTGAGGAAGGCGACCTTGTCCTTAGGCATGTTTAGTCCGCAAAGGGTACAAACAAGTTGACGCCGAAGTGGGAAGGCCCTTACAAGGTAGTACGAGTCACTAGACCCAGTGCAGTCCGTTTGGAGACCGGAGATGGCATTCAGTTGCAAAAACTCATGGAACATTGATTATCTCCGTAAGTTCTACCCATAAGGCATGGCTGTTGGGCCCTGCCCGACAACCACCCTTTTGTACAAGCTTTGCCGAAGTTGCATGTAACCCTTTGTACAAAGCCAGGCGCAGACCCTGAGCAAGAGAGAAATAAACGAAGTGTTGGGGCCCTCGAAGAAGATTGCATGCATGCATAATCATATCATGAGCATAGCATGATCATGTAGATAAGATCGCATGGGGCACTGTTTTCATCTACACTAAGCTGCAGGGTTCTTGTCGTGGACTTGGTCCCGAAGAGAAGAAACGAAGGGAAGCCTACATAGCGGTCCCCGACAAGCCAAATAGACAAGTCCCTTCTTATCCATATTTGTTCTGCAAGGTAAAAACTTGTGCATATGAAAACCCTGCCACTTTTGAAACATAGGTGTTCCCATCCTTTGACTCGAACGTTGCTTCGGTCAGGATGGTCGCAGTGTCCTTTGACGGATAAAGTTTGGCAGGGGGTTGGTCCCTCTTTGTGGTTTTATGCCCGACAGGCCTAGCCCAGCGGCAACAAACTGAGGGTGCCGGCAGGATAGCCTGCCGGGGAAAACTTGTTTACTCGAACGTATAGAGGCATTTCACCTCTGTATGGATATGATACATGCACAAGTGCCCGGCAAAGCTTGTCTTTTTCATTAATATGCTGATAAGAAAGTACAAATCTTACAGAAACATAAATATGGATAAAGAATATTACATAATTTAGACTAAAGTTTGGCAAGTGCCTACATATTTTAGACTAAAAAAGATAAGTGCCCTATAATCCCCTTTCTCGTCCCTCCCCTCCTAGGCACTGCGGTGGGAGGTGAAGAGGGCAAAAGGGGTGCCTGAGCAGATGCCCGGCCCGATCCCGTCAGGACCTGTCGGGCGCAGCTTGAGAAGATCGAAAGTGATGAGGCTGCGAAGGACGAGGACAGAGGGAGCAGCTCGCGGTGCCCTGGCCAGCACCCCCAAAGCCAGCAAGAAGCCCCAGCGCGAACACTAGCGGGGAGAACCACCGGAGCTCAGTTGGAAGACTGCTGGAGGAGGCGAAGGCACCAAGAGAGCGACCCCCTCCCCGGCGACCACCTGAAAGAGGCCGGTGATGATGGTTCTGGGGAGGAAGGGGAAGAGCGGAAAGACAAGACAGCGTGTCGGCAATACGAGACAAAGGCGTCGATGCCATCGTACTCCGACCTGACGCCCTGCCACCCGCCTTCTCCGTATTCCCTTGTTTTTTCTCCATCACTACCGCTCCATGGAGACGCCGAAGCCTCGGCCCGTCACCTTCCCCGAAGAAGCAGCTGACAAATGCGACGGCCAAGCCGTGCGTGGGACATGGCTCCCCGCCTTGGTAGACAGGAAGGCTCCATCGCCTTCAGCGTCAACCCCGGCTCCACTTGAAGGAGAAGTGATGGGATTACCAATGATCCCGAATGCTGCACCCCAGATAGGCGCCGGAAGCCCCAAGAGCTCTGTCGTTGGGACAACGAGCCTCGGCGGCTTACAGCAAGGGCTAGCGCTCCTCGCACGACGGCCGGCCCGAGTGAGGGAGACAAGCATTTCACCATTCTGGAGAAGCGTGACGCCTCCCACACTTTGGATGGCTGGACGCCCACATCTTTGACCATCGCGTCCCCTTGGGCCCCGGACCAGACTCACTCCCGGGTGTTGGCACGAGCATTTGGCATCATCAACCCCAAGCTAGAGCCTGGGCCTGGCCCTAGTCCCCGCCTCTCAGCATAGCAAGAAGAAGGGAGGGGATGGAGGAGGGGAGGTGCGTGGTTGAGCACTTCCGCTCCTCCTCACCCTCTTCTTTATAGGCAACCAAAGCTAGGGGCTAATCCCTTGATGGGTAACCGCCGTCCCTCTCCACCAATTCGAGAAGACCGGGCCCCTGCCTTGACACTCTCCCGCACCACGCGCGTCCGTTACCTGCCCCACTCAATGCATGCAACATATGTGGCAAAGGATAATAACGCGGTAGGAAGAGTGAATTGGTAGTTACTCCCCCGTGTGTTAAATTCATTCATGGGCCATTAAAAAGGTGGCCCCACTACAATTGGGATTACGCGATGCAGGGGGAGCTGGAAACTGACATGAGCACAGGTTAGTGAATAAGCAAGAAGATCTCAAAGGACGAACTATCACAACCTCCTCGCCCATGTACTTGACACGGCTTACCCCGGTGACGCTCGGCAACACGTTCAGGCCAGGCCTGGGGCTCCTGTCGGTGCACCAAACCCCAGGTATGTTTCCCAGATTGTTCACGGGCTCAAGAGCAAGATTGCAACATCCAAGACCATTCCAAGCATAAACGATCAGCTCTTTGAGGAATCAAAGGGCGGATCAAGAAGACCAAGTCAAGCTAAAGGAGCAAGATACTACTAAGGGAAAACCTCCCTTGCCGGGCAGGCGAGCCTGGCGAGGTCGAGGTTGCCCCGAAGGCAAGTCCCAAGACTGCCTTGGCAAGCTTGCCAGGGACGCTGAGGGTGGGTTCCCCCGCCAAGGCTCCACCGCTCCACCTCATAGCGACGCAACTCACCGACCGGTGCGGTGTCGAGCCCCCAAGTGACTAAGTGGCTGTCATTTGGCACATGGTAGCCATTTCCTAAGGAAATCACCTCCAAATGACACTCGTCCAGAGACGTGTCATGCAGGCAGGAGAGAAGGTGGCGGAACGGCGCGGCAAGGCTTCTCGGTCTCCTCCGTGATGTACCACTAAGAGGTGCATTTAATGCACCTTGTCCTGTCTGCAGAGTTAGGTATGATAGCATTGTTTGCTATCTAATCAGTACACAATGATTGATTTTCTATTGTGGTGTCCCAAGGAGGGTCGTGGCAACCTTAGAAAGGATTCGGACCCTTGTACACTCATACGCGCGTAGCTCCTCTCGCCCCGAGGCAACCTTGGCAGGCTAGAGCGCTGCGTCTCCACCACGGTCCTCTAATCAATCCACCAAGGTAGGAGTAGGGTTTTACGCCTCACGGTGGCCCGAACCTGGCTAAAAATTGTCCGTGTGATCACTGTCGCGCTGCTCTGCGCCCTTCGCTCTTTGTGCAATGTGCTCTTCCCCCCTGCCGAACCACAAGGGGTTGATGGCCCTATAGGTGGCTGTGTTTTCCCACGACACCAGCTTAAATTATAACAAGATTAAAACTAGAAACGTTCTGGAGTATTTTTGTTATAAAACTAAGAAAACAAACTACTACATTACATGTGGAGCTCTAGTTAAGACTGTAAAAAATGCAAAGGTCAGGAAAATTATTGAATCTACTAAATATTTCATCTTAGAAGAAGATGAAACCTGCACATTACAAGGAAGCAGTGATGGCGCCCAGCTAGAGAGGTATTACATAAATCATTGAAATCCAAAGTGAACTCCACAAGTTTTGAATTTGATGAAACCTTCAGAAGGTTTTATAAATGGATCTTCAAATGTTCATGTATAGTGATCGTGAAAAGAAAAGTTTTACAAAACAACTTTGTAGAAAAGGAAGAATTGATCTTGTCAAAATCCTCATTTTAGTAGCAACGCTAAAACTATAAATGGATTACAATGGTGAGTGTTATTGATATATAACAAACAAGATGTTTTTTAAAAGAGATTTCAGAAGGATGTATATAAGATACATTCAAAAGGTTTTGTCAGGAATACGGGAATGATATAAATATTTCAAGTCATAAGTATGATTTGAAATAATATATCAAATAGCTAGAACTTGATAAAGTAATTGGGGAATTTGTAATTTAACAAAGAAGCTTGTGGATAAAAGAAGTTTAGTGGGAGTTTTATGGCATTTCTGATATTACATATGTATGACATATCACTTGATCAGAAATATTATAAAGTATATTAGCACAAAAGATTAAAATCATGTTTCTAAAAGGGACTTAGAAATATTACATCAAAATCTATATAAATAGATTAAAATATATTATTATGCTAAGACATCTACTATGACAAAGTTTTTAAAATGTTTAAAAGGGAGAAAATGTTTTCTCAAAATGTCACATAGTATAACATTGTGCAGAAATCAATAGTTGATGAGCATGTGTGGCTGAATAGAGTTCAGTTTACTTGAGAAATTGAACTCATCATATACTATCAAATGTACAAAACCATATGTTTCATATGAACAAATCATTAAGAATAAATACCATGGTGATTCTAGAAGAGGTTCAGTAGGGTTATTTTTTAAAGATTAAGTACCTCCATTGGACAAAAGTTTTTTTTGCTTCTTGTCCTTGGAGGCGATGAAGAGATTGTTGTAAATAGCTACACAAAACATTTGTTGTGAAGGTTACACAAAGAAAACTTCATGACTAACATGGATTAATTATAGGGCTATAATTTTAAAATAGTTTTCAGAAATGAACATAAATTGTGGATCTATAAATGAAATAGATTGTGGCTTGAGAAGTTTTTCAATAGAATGTAATCTGGATCAATAACATTTTATTGATAGAATATGATGTAGTTCCAAATGAATATTGACTATATGTAGATATAGAAATTGCACTACATCGAGATATACTGTTTCTAAATGGGCTATATGGAGATATAGTGCTACATTAATGTAACAAAGAATTACACAATAAAATCAGATGTTGCCGACACAAATAATATTGGGATTTGAAGAGTCTAAAATCCAGTGATGAAGGGTCTACCACTAGCAGAGCATAAGAAACACCACATGTCAATGTGTGTTAGAAAATACATGCAACTAGATTATTGACTCGAGTGCAAGTGGGAGACCATTGGAAATATGCCCAAGAGGCAATAATATTTGTATTATTATATTTCCATATTCATAATTATAGAGTTTATATTCTATGCCATAAGTGCTATGATCTTGGATTATGCAATTCAGTGGATTACTCATATGCACATGTGGAATGTTAAACAGTTAAATACAAGGTTTCTAATCTTGCCGCTAGGACTAGATCAAGTGTTGTCGGTGATCACATTTTCCGGATCTTAGGTTGAGATTATGACGTTGGAAGAACAATCATATTAAATCGACCCAATCTTGACTGTTATGAGTTCAGTTTGTGTCGTCTATAGTCAATTGTAATAACACAGAGTGTTAACGTGTGATTTTTATCCTTAGACCATGAGAGTATTGTAGTCACTTCCATACGGTGGGCTTTGGGCCCTCTCACACATCACCTATAACAGGGTGATCACAACGACAACTTACAGGTTCATCGAAAAGTTTGACAAGGGACTAGATAGCTCGATAGTGGGATTTTCTCCTTCAACGATGGAGAGATATTCTTAGGGACCTCTCCGTGTGATAGCATCCATCATTGTCTGGCTAGACAACATGTGAGTACATCATGGGGATGCTGGAACACAATAACAAGAAAGAAGAACAAAACCAATAACGAGGATTTCGGTATAATGAGCATACTGATGACTCAGGAGGATACCGATACATCCCAGATTTTGTGAAGTATCGCGAAGCAAAAGGAACATCACATGATAAACAAAGGTTCACTCGAATATCATCCGTTGCTCATAGGGATCGATATGGAGGTCCACGGTCCCACTACGGTCATTGAACGAAGGAGTTTCGTTCATGTCTATGAGTTACGAACCTATGGGGTCTCAAGCTTAAGGCAATCACGATATGCTGAGTGTTAGTACGACGGGAGTAATGAGAATATATTTTTGGAATTGTTTAATTAATATTCAGAATAGTCCCGAGAGGATCCGAAAGCGTTTCGGGTCTATTGTAGGGGTTTCGGTGAATACCGGGTATTTCCGGTAAATAATATATAGGTGGAAAATTTTTCTAGGGATATTAATATATATATATATAATGGTCAAGAAAGTATTTAGAACAATTTTATATTTAATTTAATATTAACATGCCTTAAAAGGTCAAGAGGTGGAAGACAACTTGGGCGACAAAGGCCCAAGTGGGGAGGCACCCCTTCCCTAAGGAAGGATGCCGAATTGGAGAGGGGGGATTCTTCCTCCCCTCCCTAGGACGGTGCACCAAGGGGGGCTCCTTCCCCTTGGTGGAATACCTCCCTCTCTCCTCTAACATATATATACTTGAGGTTTGGTGCTCTTTTAAACATACAAGTTTTTGAGCCTCATCTAGTTCCTCTAGTTCTAGTTCTAGTTGGTCCTATTTGACTAATTAGAGATAGACTAATCCTCTAATACTTATAATTAGAAGCCTCGTGTGGTTCTAATATCCCCCCTCTAATTCTCCTGCAACAATTAGCTTTTGATGGTGAAGCGCTGCCGGATCATGAACACTATACGCTTGCAACCAAGTAGAGAGCGCGTGCTTTCGGTCTTTGGTTCAAGGGACTATTCATGGGCAGTTCTTGCGATCGTTCATTGACGGTTCATGGGAATCCAAGTACGATCTACAACAGCACGTTCTTCTGCCGCCGCAAATCGGTGACGGTAAGGATCGTGATTCCAACTCGTAATGCATCTTCATATTAATCGTGGGTGTGCGTAGGCAAGATTTTTTTGTTTTTCTACTATGTTTCCCAATAACATCACATACCCAGTGTACGACGTCAAGAAATATGAGGAGACCAAGAGGACTTGGAATGGAGCACTACTTCGTCGATTCTACACATGACTTTTTCCTTTTCACTCATGTTTAGATTTTTTACAATTTATGAACTTTTGTCTTTAGTGTTCTTAGTGCAACTTGATGAAATGAAATTTGCAATTTACAATTCTTAATTCTTAATTCTGTTTTTTCGATAGTTCTACCTTGGAAAGTTGCAGTGCTCTTGGAGGCCATGCCACACTCGAGGGCTTCACCAAACTCATTGGCCAAGCCATACTCCGGGGCTATGCCAAAAGGCACTCAACACAGTCAGACTAAATAGTTCAAGTTCGGGTATCTACACCCACTGGGTGCACTGCCATTTAGGATGCACCCAAATCCTCTTCCTTTGTGTCTTCATTAATAATCAAAGTAAGTTGAGTCTGAGTTCATGGCACAAACCCCTGTCCCCAACCTGACTGTGGTCTGCCTTCCTAGTTGGCAAGGGAACAATGTCAGGGGAACACTGACTAGCCAAATGATCTATTGCAAAAGGACCCAAAGGGGAAGAGTCAAAAAAGCCATAGCAAAACCAGTTTAAATTTGGCAAAAGTATTTAACTAAGATAAAACTTAAGTATCACCACCGTCGGGCGGACTTAATGTTTACATTTTCAGTCGGCATACCGAGGCTAATTTAAAACCATTGGTTTTGAGCTCATAGCTCATCGGACTCGTCATCGTCTTCATCATCAACTTCTGCGTTGATGATAGTTGGCTCCTTGAAGTCATCTAGATCAACGAAGGACGCTAATACGTCTCCAACGTATCTACTTTTTCAAACACTTTTGATATTGTTTTGGCCTATAATTTGCATGATTTCAATGAAACTAACTTGGACTGACATTGTTTTCAGCAGAACTACCATGGTGTTGTTTTGTGCAGAAATAAAAGTGCTCGGAATTGGATGGGGATTTTTGGAGAATTATTTTGGAATATATAAAGATTTAAGGAATAAAGAAGTACCGTAGGATACCACCAGGTCGCCACACGGTCTGGTGGCGCGGCCACCCCCAATGCGGGCCCCTAGCCATGTGGGAATGCTGGCCACCACCTTACAACGAGCCAATGCTATTAATTGCCACTATGCCCAAAAAAATCATAAAAAATCATCATCATGTTTTACTATACGGAGCCTTCGTTGGGATATACACCGCAGAGCATAACCCAACATTTAGGCCCAAGGGGTCAAGACCCGCCACTCGTCCCGAAGGACAGGGGCCAGCTTATCCATTGAGGTTGTCAAAGCTGGATTACTGAAGCCCATAAGGAAACCCGACCCATGGTAGCAGGGCCGGGTTACGAGAGTCCCAATGCTAGAAGGACTCCACCAAATTGGGAAGATACATGAAATTTACAAGATTTAGAGTAGGACTTTGATTGTGGGTAGAACCCGAAAACATTGTAAACTCTAGGAACCCGGTTGTTGTATAATGGCGGTTCCTGGGTCATCTATAAGGGCATATTTCTCCCTATGTGGTTTTGGTGATTGATGACAGTACTTTTGCGGACTAATCGTGTGCATTGAGCATTTCAGCTATCTCATGCCTAGGCAAAAGATGATTCGCTGCCTCTCGGAGCCTATCGAAGATGGCGGTTCTCTATGTTTATTTTTGGTGTATTTGAGTCATAGGAAAGCTGTACTATTAAGAGGGGGTCCACTTCAGAATGGTTAGGGTGGAATCAACACATACATATATGTTTCTTTGCACCACCATCCCTTCGCTTCATTGGAGCACCGTCCGTTTATCCTTGTCGCTGCGAGATGAAGGCCTCCAAGTGCTATTGGTTCTGTCGCATGCGGTAGTACTACTCAAGGGAGCAGCAGTACCGCACGGGCCCGTGGTAGTACCGCCCTGGCTAGTGGTAGTACCACGCCACGCAGTAATACCACTCCTCACGAGTGGTAGTACCGCTGCCTCTAGCCCAGAACGCTGGCGCGCTCGGAAGTAGGCGTGGAAATAATTTTTTACTTCCGCCCCTACGCGGTAGTACCGCTCCCTGCGAGCGGTAGTACCGTGCCGGATTTTCGCACGTCCCAAACTCAGCGGAAGTAGTCACGGACCAAATTTATTTAGTCCGTGCTTTTTCCCAGCCCAGTTGAGCCCTGCCCTGCGGTAGTACCACAGGGGCGCATGGTAGTACCGCTCCGGCGGTTCTACCGCTCTTTGCCTAGTGCAATAGGACCTCACATGTCTTGTACTGCACGTGGGGTAGTACCACAACAAGGTGCGGTAGTACTGCGAGCATGTGCGATAGTACCGCGTCTCGCGGTCTGAGGGGTGGGTAACGGTTGGATTTTGTCCCCCACTATATAAAGGGGGTCTTCTTCCCCAAGAAGACGGCCTCTTCCCTCCCCAAGCTCCATTGTTGCTCAAAGCTCCATTTTCGCCCGATCTCTCTCCCTAGCCAATCAAACTTGTGATTTCCTAGGGATTGGTTGAGAAGGCCCCAATCTACACTTCCACCAAGAGAAATTTGATTCTGCCCACTAATCCCTTGAGGATCTTGTTACTCTTGGGTGTTTGAGCACCCTAGACGGTTGTGGTCACCGCAGAGCCATATTCCATTGTGGTGAAGCTTCATGGTGTCATTGGGAGCCTCCTATTAAGTTGTGGAGATTGCGCCAACATTGTTTGTAAAGGTTCGGTCGCCGCCTTCAAGGGCACCAATAGTGGAATCACGACATCTCGCATTGTGTGAGGGTGTGCGGAGAATACAGTGTCCCTAGTGTCTTCTTGGGGAGCATTGTGCCTCCACACCGCTCCAACGGAGACATACTTCCTCTCAATGGGAAGGAACTTCGGTAACACATCCTCGTCTCCACCGGCTCCACTCTTGGTTATCTCTTACCTTTACTTGCAAATCTTATATTGTGTTGTATCCATTGCTTTCTTGTGTCCTAGTTGTTGTTACATCATATAGGTTGCTCACCTAGTTGCATATCTAGACAACCTACTTTGATGCTAAGTTTAATTTGGTGAAGAAAAGCTAAAAACTGTTAGTTGCCTACTCACGCCCCCTCTAGTCAACCATATCGATCCTTTCAATTGGTATCAGAGCCTCATCTCTTTATTGAGGACTTTGTCATTCGAAGAGTATGGTTGACACCTCAGACGAGGTGGAAGAGCACTCTGGTGCGAGTCCCCCTTTGCCTGAGGCTGATGGGGTATCCTCGGTCTCTCGTGAGGAGTTCAATGTGGCCTTGGACACATTAAGAACCTCCATGACGGCCAAGGTCAAAGGCATGCTTAAGAATTTTCTTGATGGTCTTAAAGTTTCCATTGCACCGTTGGAAGTGGTCGATCCCACTAACAAGGTGACGGATGCTAACTCCAACAAGGGGGAAGCTACTAGTGATCAAGTTCCTCTGACTAGTAGTAGAAGTGGAAATGGCATCTTTGCCCATGTTGAACCTCCACTTACTTATGGAGGACCGGTTCCCTCCATGCATATGAATCATGTTGGTCCTCCTTCTAAGCTTGTGAAAAATGGGGATTTTGCTTCTTGGGTGTATCGCTTTAAACGTCATTTAAATCATTCTACTAACCTTTGGAGAATTGTTGAGCAAGGTTTTTACCTGCACGACCCAAGAAACTTCACTCCTAGAGAGGCCGCGAACCATCAATTCAATGAGTCCGCTCCCTTCATTCTCCAAGAAGCAATTACACCCAAAGATATTGTGCATCTCTGACCTTTCACCGTGGCCAAGGAAGCATGGCAATGCATTGTCTCAATTTACAAGGTAAGCGCAAGCATTCAACGCTTCAACTTTGAAGTGATTCAAGATGAAGCCGATGAGTTTGCAATGAATGAAGATGAAGAACCTCGTGAGCTCTACCGGAGATTAACCACTCTCGCAGTCTCACTCCGGGATCATGGGAGCAAGGATACGGATGACAATTGGATCAAGCGCAAGTTTCTCAAGGCCATGATGCCCTACCATAAGGCCATGTCCTTCATCATCCGTCAAAGACCAGACTTTCACGCCTTGTCCTCAAGTGAAGTGTTGGATGAGTTTGTTGCTATGCGGATCTTGTACAAGACCGCCGACAATGCGGTGGTGTGTTCTCAACGAGCAAAGAAGCCCAACCTTTCTTTGGAGCCAAGGCTAGTGTGGAAAAATAGGGTGAAGAGGAAGAAGAGGAGTGTTTCCTTGAAGATATCAAATATGCTTATTATGAGCACATGGCTCGCGCTTCACGGCAATTTTGGAGCAAGAAGAAGTCAAGGCCCAACTTCAACAAGAACAACTCAAGTGGCACCAAGGGCAAGCAACGAGATGACATGCTATAATTGTGCAATGTGAGCCACTTTGTTGCGGAATGCGCGTACGAGAAGAGGGAAGACAATGGTGGCAAGCTTACCTGAAAAGACAAGGCCAAGTCCTTCCCCAACAAGAACAACTTCACCAAGAAGACTCCTCCCAAGGGGTTGGTGTCACAAAAAGAGTACAATGAGGATGACGATGATGAAGATGGTGATACGGTTGCCATGGCCACGTTGCCATTGCAACAACTCCACATGTGTCCATCTTCGATTCACCAAACGAGAATATCACCGCCAAGTGCCTCATGGCTAAATCCACCAGCAAGGTAACCCCCAACATCAAAACTACCATCACTACTAATCCTTCCTTGACGGATTGCATTGATGAAAGTGAGGGGTCGGAGGAGGAAGAAAATGAATTTAATTCTTTTATGAGTAAGATCAAGGGTAAATCCAAGAAGCACTTTGTTTCTCTCTTGGAACAACATGGTAAAGCCAATGACATGATCGAGGCTCATGAAGAAACCATCTCTAAGATGGAAGGGCATAGTCATGACTATGCCGATGAGATATCGGATCTCTCTAATGCGCTTGAGGTATAGTGTGGTCATCGTTTGGCTCTTGAGGAGTCACACAACGATGATCATGCTAAATTAAAGAAAGAACTTGATCGTGCTCTTGTTGTATCTCGTGTGCTCAATTCCGAGAAGGCCAAACTAGGGGTTGACCATGCTAGACTCAAGGAGGTGTTTGATATACTTGACAAGGCTCACAAGGACTTGGAGGGTGCTCGTTCTAGCCTCAAAGAGTCTCATGATCAACTCCAAGTGAAGCTAACCAAGGAGAAAACCACTTTTCCTCATATGGTTTTAATTGATAATGCAAATGCTACTAACCCGTGTTGTAAGCATGTGCATCTTGTGGAGGAGAATGCCAAGTTGAAGGAGCAACTTGAGAAAGGCATTGTGTCGTGCATACAAGGTGAGAAGAACCACAACGACCTTTTGACCAATCCAAAGGAAGTTGTGGGCAAGGAAGGAATTGGGTTTGCACCCAAGTCCAAGAATAAGAAGAAGAATGACAAGGCCAAACGACCTCCTCATCTCAAGCAAACTTTTGTGAAGGAGGGAGAGGGTGCTTCTAAGGAGAAGAAGAACAATGCGAAGGGTGGTGGTGTCAAGAAGGGCAATGCCACTTCTTCCAACAAAGCCGACGACTTTAACCCTTCTTATGTGTTATGCCATGCTAGTGATGGGCATGTTTATGCCAAATTTGTTGGTTCTTCTTAAGAATACATTGAATGGTATATTTGGGTTCCTAAGATCCTTGTTACTAACATCAAAGGACCCATTACAAAATGGGTACCTAAAATCAAGCATTGATCTCTTGTAGGTGTTTGCTTCCGGTGGGGGATCATGGTTGCTCGATAGTGGAGCCACAAATCATATGACCAGAAGCAAGAACTTGGTGGTGGACATGCAAAAGGTTTCATCTATGCCCACCAATGTAGAGTGGGGTGATGCCTCATCTTCTATGGTATTGCGTGTTGGCAAGGTTGTCATTTCTCATGATCTCACGATCGATAAAGTCATGCTTGTTGAGTCCCTTGCATAAAACTTACTTTCCGTTCGTCAAGTTGCACTCATGGGATTTGCCACTTTCTTTGATATTGATATTGTGGCCCTCTTGTGGAGCAAGACTCTTAAAGTAGCCTTTGTTGGGCATGTCAAGAACGGTCTTTATGTGATTAAATTTTCGGAGTGACCCACTAAGATCACGACATGCCTAATGGCTAAAAGTTGACATGGGATGGCTTTGGCATCACCATTTAGCCCATGTCAGTATGAGATCTTTGCAAAGTCTTCTCAAGGGGGACCATGTCCGTGGACTAACAAATGTTAGTTTTGCCAAAGATCGTGCTTGCAGTGCTTGTATCGAAGGAAAGCTACATGAGAAGGCTCACCCAGCCATGACTATCATCTATTCGAAGAGGCCCTTGGAGCTCTTTCACATGGATCTCTTTGGGCCGCCATCCTTTGATAGTCTTGGGGTAGAAAGTATTGCTTGGTGATTGTGGATGATTATTCAAGATACACTTGGGTATATTTCATCAAGAGGAAGAGTGAGACCCAACAAACCATCATCGACTTTGCAAATGAAGTTCAACGTCAACACAATGCAAAGATCTTGACAATAAGAAGTGACAACGGCACCGAGTTCAAGAACTACAGCTTGGATGAGTTCCTTAGTGATGAGGGGATCAAGCATCAATATTCCGCACCATACACCCCTCAACAAAATGGTGTTGCAGAGAGGAAGAACTGGACGTTGATGGATGCGACAAGGACCATGATGGAAGAGTTCAAGTCTCTGTACAACTTTTGGGCCGAAGCCATCAACACCTCTTGTCATGCATCTAATCGGCTCTATCTCCGCAAAGGCTTGAACAAGACTCCATATGAGATACTTACCGGCAACAAGCCCAACCTCAAGTACTTCCGGGTGTTTGGTTGTAAGTGTTTCATTCTCAAGAAAGGTGTTCGTTTGTCTAAATTTGAGGCCAGAGCTCATGAGGGCATATTTGTTGGTTATGCTACAAACTCTCATGCTTACCATGTACTCAACACGTCCACGGGACTCATTGAGGAGACGTGTAACGTGAAGTTTGATGAGAGTAATGGCTCCCAAGTGGAGCAAAGTGGTACTTGTGATGTAGGTGATGAAATTCCTCCCAGATCCATAAGAAGAATGGGTGTTGGTCATATCCTACCCATTGAGGAACCCCTTGTGGCTGAAGGAGAAGGACAATGTTCCACTCAAGTGGAACAATCACCAACCCAAGACCCACATGCTTCTGAAGAACAAAGTGAAGCACCTCAACCAAATGAACAAGATCAAGTGCAAGATCAACCTCAAGATGGTGGTGAACCACCAAGTGATTCCCAAGGTCAAGTTCTTCCCACCGAGCAAGTTCAAGATCAAGAACAAGCTCAAGGCGCCACTCAAGATGATCAAGTTACTGCTCCTCAACTCTCACTTGAGGAGGAATTGGAGCGTCGTGCCGCCAAGATTGCATCCAAGATCACTACCAAAGATCATTTCATGAAGAATGTGCTTGGAAGCTTAAGGAAGGGGGTAAGAACTCGTAGACAATTGGCAAACTATTGTGAAAATCACGTGTTTGTTTCTTGTGTTGAACCCCAAAAGGTCTATGAGGTGCTTGAGGATCCGGATTGGCTTAATGCCATGCATGAAGAACTCAACAACTTCGAACACAATAAGGTGTGGATATAGGTGCCAAGGCCAAAGGGGAACCATAATGTCATTGAAACCAAGTGGATATTCAAGAACAAGCAAGATGCTCATGGGATTATTGTTCGCAACAAGGCTCATTTGGTAGCACAAGGCTACTCCCAAATCAAGGGTATCGACTACGGTGAAACCTTTGCTCCTGTTGCTCGCCTTGAATCTATTCATTTGTTGATTTCTTATGCTTCTCAGCATAACTTCAATTTGCAACAAATGGATGTGAAGAGTGCTTTTCTTAATGGTCCTATTAATGAGTTGGTGTGTGTCAAACAAGCCCCGGGGTTTGAGGATCCTGAGTTCCCCAATCATGTGTACCAACTCGATAAGGCACTCTATGGCCTTAAATAAGCTCCACATGTGTGGTATGAGCACCTTACCGAGTTGTTGCAAGATTGTTGGTTTGAAATTGGGAAAATCGACCCCACTCTTTTTACTAAGAAGGTCAAAGGGGAGTTGTTTGTATGCCAACTATATGTTGGTGATATTATCTTTGGTTCTCCTAACAAAGCTTTCAATCAGGATTTTGCAGCTCTCATGACCTCGAAGTTAAATATGTCCATGATGGGAGAGTTGAAGTTCTTTCTCCGGTTCAAAATCAAACAAAGAAGAGAAGGAACCTTCATCAACCAAGCCAAATACACTCAAGACATGCTCAAGAGATTTAAGCTAAGTGATGTTAAGCCGGCTTCCACTCCAATGCCCATCAAATGCCAACTTGACATAGATCCCAATGGTAAAGCGGTGGCTCAAAATGTATATCATTCCATGATTGGATCCTTGCTTTACCTTTGTGCATCTAGACCATATATCATGTTGAGTGTGGGAATCTGTGCATGATTTCAAGCCGCACCTAAGGAAAGCCACTATGTGGTGGTCAAGCAAATATTTCGGTATTTGGCTCATACCCCAAACTTTGGCATATGGTACCCAAGAGGAGCAAACTTCAACTGTCGGATTACAGGTTCCGTAGACCCTTGAGAAGTTCGAACACTTGGGTGCGCATGAAGAACACTCTCTCCCCAGCTCGCTCGCAAACGATCCCATGGTCTAGCTCGACGAACCCAAAGAATGAGAGACACAGAGATTTATCCTAGTTCGGGCCACCTTGCGGTGTAATACCCTACTCCAGCTTTGTGGTGGATTGCCTCGAGGGGCCGAGGATGAACAAGTACAATGGATGAACAACCTCGGGAGGTGAGGTGTTCTTGAGCTCGACAAGTTGCTGGGTGTGAGGATGGTCTGAATGATCCCTCTGTTCTACGGTGGTGGCTAAGTCCTACTTATAGTGGGCTTGGTCCTCTTCCCAAATGTAGGCACGAAGGGATCCAAGAATGGCCAATTTTGAAGGGAGACAACTAGTACAAGCTATCCTGACAAAAGTAGTCTCCGCCTACAAAAGGCTCTGGTGGTGACGCTGTCGTGGGCTCCGCGATGACCTCCGTCCCGCCGTCCTGGCGGTCTTGGTCTTGTTGCACCGATATGGAAACCTTTGCCTGATGCCTCGGGACCCCGCGCCTGCGCTTGCCTCCTTAGCACCAAAGAGGAAAATGGTACACTGCGCCCGCTGGCGCAAGCCTGGCCTTGGTCGTCATGGCTTGCTTCATGTAAACCTCGCGAGGTGCGCCCCGCATAGATATCTCCGCTCCTCGAGAGCCATCCTAGCGAGGCTGTCCCCAGGGAGGTCTTGGTGTCGCCCGCCTCGTGAGGCTTGGCCCCTCACGAGGGTCTTGAGTTGTTGCTATTGAAGCTAGGCCATACCGGGTCGTCGATGGAGCCACGCCACAGGCCGCAGGTAGGAAAGTCTGGGCACCCCCGGTCCCAGAACACCAATAGTAGCCCCTATGCCCAAGGAGTGCTCGAACTTGGTTTCGAGGCAAAGCCAAAGGGCAAGTGCACAGTGGAGCTCATTTCTGTATGAAAAAGGCAGCCCACGTGGTAATTTGGCACGTGTACTAGTTGTCCACTTGGTGGAGGGAAGATTGTCTACCACGGGTGAACAAAAAAATTGCGACTTGACGCGTTATGTTAAATTAAAAAAAGAGGCAAACCATGTGGGGCCTACCTTAGAGGCAAGGCTCTATACACTGGAGTACTTTTGATGTGTCCCGTCAACTCGTAGAACGAGGAGAAGCTTGCTTAGTACGCCGTCTCCCCCGCCCACGGGCGCGGTGGCTTGCAGGATGAGATGAAGCTTGCTTACTACGCCTTATGCCCGCTCCCTCTCCCACGCGCGCGGTGGCTCACAGCACGAGGAGAAAATTTTACTACTCCCTCCGTTTACTCCTCGTCCCTACTACGTACTTTGGTTAGTACTCCCTCCATTCACTTATACAAGGCCACTATAAAAAAAATACATTTTGCATCTATACAAGGCCACAAATAGTAATCGAGACAAAAGTTACTACTCCCTCCTTTCCAGTTTATGGCTCAATTTCAAAATCTCTCCAACCAAGGTAGACGGTGAGTGGTCGAATTAATTTCGTATTTTGCACAAGTAATTAGTACGCTCGTTTTTCTCAAGAAGTTATGTTTACCGAGGCATTAATTAGAACGAATGCATGAATGACCACTAAATTTCCATGAACTTGTACATACATTGGTTAGTTTCCTCTTGACACTGCTTGCGTCGGGTGATCTAACGCACCTCGAAATCCAACATGTAATGGTACTACTACTAGTATAGTAGAATTGAGACTTATCAAATGGAAAAATGAATGTTTTTTAGATGAGCCCTATAAACCCTAGTGGGTACGTACTCCGTAAAAACAGATTTTTCCAAAACTAAGTCGCTCCCTTTCATGAATTCTGTAGTATACTCCTCCATCGACGCTCCCTTTCATGAATTCTGTACTTCATGTCGCCGACATGTGGGACATATAGCAACCGGGTCGACGTGTCAAGCACCAAATAACAGTGCAGAACAGCAGGGGGGACGCACCCCACTCATACCAGCCCAGTAGTAGTAATGAGCAATGAGACGTCAAATCACAATGTCGCACT
This sequence comes from Triticum aestivum, assembly GCF_018294505.1. Taxonomy (NCBI): domain Eukaryota; kingdom Viridiplantae; phylum Streptophyta; class Magnoliopsida; order Poales; family Poaceae; genus Triticum; species Triticum aestivum. The sequence goes on from NC_057794.1 coordinate 262,341,522, forward strand.
TTCCCAGACGGACGAAGCAACCATTATTTCACACTTTGGTTCGCCATTATCTCAAACAACGTACTAGTATTGCTTCTGCCTCAAGAGGGACACGTGCATCGCTTTGGTACATCATGACACGTGGAACCGCATGACAGGCCATGCTCCCCCGCCGATCGCTTGGTAAAATCACCTCATTTTTACTATACTTCCTCCGTATCGGTTTACTACATGGCATGCACGCTTTTCTAGGTTGAGAATTTAACTGGCTATATATGTGATGAACAGTACTCTAGCCTTTTAAAAATGTGTACTTTTGTATAGTAGTACTATCGATGGCTTGCGCCATGGAGCAAAAAATGAAATTAAAAAAAAGGTGGTACATATAGAGAGCGCTCGTCGCCAAATTATGCATATAGTACTATTAAAAAATGCTAGTCACAATAATGGTGTCTAGCACAACCCACCCCTCAAATAAAACTAAGAGGGTGCTTGGATACGTTTTAGTCCCATGACTAAAAGTAGTGGGACTAAAACATGCTAGCCTCACCTATGCTTGGATCCAAATACTAAAAAGGCTAAAATCAAGTTAATGAGCATTTATTATCCTCCAAACCCTCCAATCCAGAACTCGCCTATGTTAAAGGAGAGGAGTTAAATGAGTAGAGAGAGGACTAATCCACATTTTAGTAGGGGTACCCCTGACTAAAAAAATTTAGTCTCAAGACTAGTTTTAGCCCCTCTTTAGTCAGGGGTGCTTGGAACTTTAGCCTCTTAAAGAGACTATTTTTAGTCAGACTAAAATAAGTCCCTTGGATCCAAGCACCCTCTAAGCATCATGGAATTCTTTGACAAAACTAAGCACCCAGAAATTATTTGACAACTAAACTGTTGGCTGTATGATGTTGGCCACATATAGTGTATGTATATAATGTGAAGAAACGAGTGGTAGTACTATACCAACTAAAAGATGAAATGTAAGAAATACTAGTATGTACGTACTGAAGATTTAAAGTAACGAGAAGAAACATAACATAGTTCTGTTGGGGGCTCAGCACAACACACCCCTCAAATTAAATTAAGCACACCTGAAATTAAACTTTGCAACTATTCCGGTAGACACTGCATTAGAACCACCATGAGCAACAACACTGCCACCTTACTCGGAGTCCTCGTCCTCGTCCTCGACTTCGTCCTTGTCCCTCTTCCTCTTGGCCGATACTTCTTTGCTTGAACCGCACACTTGGCTGTTGCTCTTCGTCCAACCCTTGTAGATATTGAAGCAAAGGTAACCATCCATTGCAGCATAGTGGATGTGGTCTATATCTAGTAAATTCCGCTGCCATGCATGACGATGAAACTTGTAATGAGGTTTCTCCAGTTTACCATACGAAGGATGAACCATGGCTCCTGCCAGGGTCAGCATTGAAGGCTGACGAGAGGACACCAACTGATTCTTCTGGAGGTCGAAGGTGTTTCCTACAATGAGGCCTATCCGATGCAGGACTTCTTTGTCGTTACCAAAGTCTACAGTAACGAATTTGACTAGGTTGCTCTCGAGGAAGTCCTTAAAATCCTGGCACTCAACATCGGCATGGCATATGTGGTAGACCAAGCATAAGTCATGCACACAAACCTGGATCACGGCAGGCTTCTTCCTCTCTTCGTCCTTTAGATCCTTCTCTCGTCCCAGGACTGTGGTGTACTCAACATCTAGCCCAGCGACCCACTCATCATCTGAGTCTTCGAACATGCGTCAGAAGCGAGAAATGCATCCTTTCACCGTCGCGGAAGAACGGGTGTAGATGATGTCGAACTCATCGTCGGTGATGGTTCTAACCTTGTACTCACCGCCGATCGTGGAGATTTGGGACGCCATGGATTTGGGAGGAGGGGTAGGATTAGTGGAACTGCCGTAATGTGAATGGACGGGACGACTAGGAGCGAACCGTCGTAGTATTGAAGGACGTGCGGGGACGAGTAGGAGCGAACTGCTAGCGTGCGAACGGCAGGGTAGTGGCTTTCCATTCTCCCATGATACGGGCTTCCAAGAGCCCTTGGATCTGAGATCGAACGGTTGCATGGCGTGATTCTAGACCTATGGGTGAATATCCTATCCTGGAGGGTTATTCTGCAAATTTTTAGCAACTTAGCATGCGACCGTTTGATCTCAGATCCAAGGGCTGCCAGCTGCCCGTATCATGGTCGTGCCTACCACGACCGCCGCGTCGCTCGCGCGGTCGCGCCCTTGGAGATTTAACACGGTGCGTTAGGCTATCTGATGTTGGCATGTCATACATAGTCATCACTTAGTCACTCATACTACAACAAGGTTGGCTATAAGTGTATTTTTTACTCCTCTCTATCTCTTTCTTCATACTCAATGAAGAAACGGTGCTAAGCGCGTGTATTTATTGCATTTGCCAAGGAGTGACCTCTTCCAATGAAATGGTGTTGCTAAGTTTGCTTCATTTAATTAGCTATAGACTCAAAATTGTCTTTTCACCTAGGTACACGCGCTTAGCACCGTTTCTTCCTTGGGTCACCAAAGTAGTCTCTCTCTTCTTGATTAACTTGCCACATCAGACTTTATGCTTATGTGGCAAGCTTAAGCACCTGTAGGAGCAAGTAAAAGTAAGTACAATAGTGCGCTTTACATGGCATTTTTGCATATGTGGAGGAAAGAGAGGCAAGGAAAAAGTGGAGAAGTGGGCTCTCATGCAAGAGCCAGCCTCTACTACATGGTGGAGCATTGGGAGAGGCACCTGTATGGAGGTGGTCAGGAATCTGGGAGACTCACGCCGGTCGTAACGTCGCAGTTAAAATGATAATGGCAAGTCTGAAAGTGCGTTATATCGACTAGAGGGGGGGGTGAATAGGCGATTTTTATGAAAGTCTTCAAAACCTAGAAGTTTCAAAGACAAACGATAGAAATAAACCTATTACCATGCAGCGGAAGGTAGACTACACTAGGCAAACCATAGTCAAGTATTGAATGAAGTGAAAGCACAATGACTAATAGCAGCTAGGTAGTAAGGATCAGGTAGGAAGATATTATGAAGCCAAATAGAACACGCAGTCACTCAGTGAAGACAAAAGATAGTGCAATCATACAATGACTTCACAAGGACCAACAGTAAGTAAAGGGAAGGGAAGGATGAAACCAGTGACTCGTTGAAGACAATGATTTGTTAGACCAGTTCCAGTTGCTGTGACAACTGTACGTCTGGTTAGGGCGGCTAGGTATTTAAACCTGAGGACACACAGTCCCGGACACCCAGTCCTGAACACGCAGCTCAGGACACCCAGTCCTCACCGTATTCCCCTTGAGCTAAGGTCACACAGACCTCGCCCAATCACTCTGGTAAGTCTTCAAGGTAGACTCCCAAACCTTCACAGACTTCGTTCACCGGCGATCCACAATGACTCTTGGATGCTCAGAACGCGACGCCTAACCGGCTGGAGGATTCACAGTCCTCAAGTGTAATAAGTCTTCAGATCACACAGACAGGAAGACTTAAGTGATGCCTAACACTCTTTGGCTCTGGGTGGTTAGGGCTTTATCCTCGCAAGGAATTCTCTCTCAAAGGCTTCGAGGTGGGTTGCTCTCAAACGACAAAAGCCGTACTTTAACTCTGAGCAGCCAACCGTTTATGGTTGTAGGGGGTGGGCTATTTATAGCCACTAGGCAACCCGACCTGATTTGTCCGAAATGACCCTGGGTCACTAAGGAACTGACACGTGTTCCAACGGTCAGATTTCAAACACACACGGCAACTTTACTTGGGCTACAAGCAAAGCTGACTTGTCCGACTCTGGACAAGATTCGCTCTCATAGTCTTCACTCGAAGACATAGGTTTTGGTTAAGCATCACTTCAGTCATTCTGACTGGTTCTCTTGGACCCCACTTAACAGTACGGTGGTTCCTATGACTCAACAAAGAAGAAAAAGAACTACGAAAGATCTAAGTCTTCGAGCTCCATAGGCTTCATGCGATGTCTTCTCTTGTCATAGTCTTCAATGTGAATATCTTCACATACCACCTTTGACATCAATGTCTTCATACATTTTTAGGGGTCATCTCTGGTAGGAAAACCGAATCAATGAGGGACTTCTACCTGTGTTATCCTGCAATTCTCACAAACACATTAGTCCCTCAACTAGGTTTGTCGTCAATACTCCAAAACCAACTAGGGGTGGCACTAGATGCACTTACAATCTCCCCCTTTTTGGTGATTGATGACAAACTAGTTGAAGTTTTCAACGGGGAATATAATATGTGAAATTGTAAAGGATAAGGAATTGTCTTCATAAGTTGCAAGGGCTCCCCCTGAAGATGTGCATATAAGTAATTTGCTTTTGGAATGCAAATGCACATGGCAGGTTGTACTCGTGGAGATCCTCTTCAACTTATGATGACAATTCATTATGCATGTGAAGGTATGTGAAGATAATGACATGCATAATGGAAAATGGACGTCTGCAAAATGATCTAAGTGCGGAATTTATCGTCGCACATGCGGAATTTATCATCGCATCACAAAGTAGCAAATAAGTAGCAGACGACCATCGAGTTTAAGTGTTACAACTCAAAGAACCAAATGTATCAAAACGAGAGTTGTAAACACTAGGCAAAATATAAAGCAACCGCCCATGTGGACCCGCTTGAAGACTATCAAACTCATATGCTTCTCCCCCTTTTGTCAGTAAGGACCAAAAAGGTTTGAAGACATAGAGCATCTACTCGTTCCCATGAAGAGTAGGTGAAGCAGCAGGGTCGTCGGTGGTGTTCGGCGGTGCAGAAGAACTTGGAGCAGTGTCGAAGCATGCTGAAGGAGGGGGCGGTGAAGTAGCATCGTCTTCGTCCTCGATCACTCTGGCATTCACAGTTGCCGCAGAGGAAGAGAACTCAGAGTCTTCAAGAGATGGAGTTCGTCGCAGCACTGCCCTTCAAGGAGGTGTGGAGTCAAACTTGAAGCATTCAGAGAAGCCATCCTCTTGAAGATCATCTTCAGAGCACATAAGCGTCAGCCCTTTCCATGTGCGTCGAGAGGTTTCATGGGCAACAAAGGCATTCTTGGTGGCAAGATTGCGAATGCGGTTGACATCCACCAAGAGGCTTTGCATTTGGCGCTTCAGCCAGTCATGATGCCTATCCTGTTTCTGATGAAGAGCCACCAGAAGCTCTCGGTCATTGAGAACACGAGATCGCTTCTTGGGTCGTTGGGCAATAGTGCTTTCGGTGGCTTCAGTAAGGGCACGATGAGGTGCACGTGTAGTTCCAGCCAGAGGATAAACACGAGTGACTGCTTCAACTCCTTCAATGTTCTGAGAGAAACTTTGATGCTCCGCATTCTGAAGACTAAGAGGCTCCTTGGCAGGCTCAGGATAAATGGCTTCAACGGACATATCCACATCAGGCAGAAAGATCCGATGATTGCGAGCAGATGGCTGATATGAAATAGCGGAGTGGAGTTTAATCAGCCGCATTATCCATGGAGCATAGAACTTCAAGCCAAAAAGATCAGAGCCTGATGCAGCAAGTTGGCGGATGAAGAAGTCTTGTGCATTGAAGCATTTGCCATGAAGAATATAGAAGACCAAAGTCTTCATTGCACCTTCCAGCTTGGCATGTGGAGAATGTCCTTTGATGGGCCAGAGAGTTCGCCTTATGATGTGATAGATAGTCCTTGGCAGATACTCAAGGTCTTCAACAAAGAACTCCTTAGGATATGCAGCATTTTGTGGCAAGGGCTTCATCATACTGAGCATCTGACTCATGTTTGGTTCAGGCTTCTGAAAGATGCTCTCCATAGCTTCACTGTGAAGCTGACAGCCAGGTTCGTAGAGATCGCCAGGAGTGGGCAGACCAGTGAGCTCAATGATATCAAAGGCTTTGGCTTCGTGATGAACATTTCCTGTCATCCACTCCAGGACCCAAGTCTTCGGATCTCTGTTGTACCCACGGATGTGAAGTGTGGCATAGAATTGGAGCAGCAACTCTTCATTCCAGTGCTCTTGGTCGGTGACAAACGGCAACAATCCAACCTCTTTGAAGCAATCCAGAGCTTCTTCCAGACAGGGCAGACCAGCTATTGCTTCGGTGTCAAGACACTTATGTGGGAAGATGCGAACTTGATTGTACAGAATGCAGGAGTAATAGCTTCACTGCGGATAGTTCCAGAACCAATCAGAAGATATTCTTTCCCTTGAGTAGGGGTTCTTGGAGCTATTGAAGAAAGTGTTGTCTGCTTTGAAGTCGTTGACATTGAAGGATCCAGGTGCTGATGCAGGACCTGGAAACCTGGGCAACCTTGGAATTGGCTTCTGTACCTGAGGCCTATGCTCAACATGATAGTCAAACTGAGGACCAGCAGCAGGCGCAGGAACAGGAGCAGTAGCATCATTTGCTTCACTGACTTCTGGTTCTTGGGTTGGTGGAGGCTCCACATTTGCTTCAGCCATGACAGCGTCAGTGGCTTCATTGGTGTTGGTGGTGGCAGCCTCAAGATTCTCAACCTCCACTTGATGAGCTGGAGGGTTTGTCACAGTCACGTTCTCCTCGAGAACAACTTCTTGGTGAGATGGGGGTGTAGCAACTCTTGGGGTTTCATCGGCTGATGTAGCCAGAATGTCTTCAGCAGCTTTAGCTTCAGACTCGGAGACTGGAGGCCTTGGTCCTTTGCGAAGCCTGTGTAACGCTGGCGACGCCTGTGTAGTTGGAGTTTGTTGCCTCAAAGTCATCTTCCTCTTGTGCTTGTGGGTGATCAGCCCATGATGCATCCTGAGCATCCTGTGCTTGTGGGTGATCACTCTGGCATCCAATGCTGATGAGTTCGCTGTGCATAAGCACAGGCGATGATACCTGTTGGTGCTCGATCTGAGGAAGAACTGCATCATCTTCAACATGGTCATGGTGACCAATGTCTTCAGTAGCGATGGGATCAGCTGCTGGAAAGTCTTCAGCTTCATGAGCCTCTTTGGAAGCAGGCTCATGGACAGTCAGTTGGCGCTCTTGATGTACAGCGTCAGGGCGAACCATGGAGATGGGTTCAACAATTAAGGTCTCTGTGGGAGCAGCCCATTCCTTCTTGGTCTTCCTATTCTTCTTGGAGGGAGCAGCATCAGAGGCTTCAGAATGTTTCCTCTTTCTGGCTTTAGCCTCAGCAGTCCTCGTCTTCTTCAGTTCTGAAGCGGTAGATTTGGCTTTTGGCTTCGAGCTAGTCATGCTAGTTGGGAAGACAATGAGATCTGCTTCCTGCCTGGGTGCGTTGGGTTCGGCCATAGCGGGCTTCATCTTCTTCTTTGAAGCCATCCTGGGGTCAATGCCCGGACGCCCAAGGGCCTTGCGCTTCTCAGCCTCGTTGAAGCCTTGCACACACTTGTCATCCAGGCTCTTCATGCGCTCACGAGAACCCTGAGCTTCTGCACGTTTCTTGAGAAAGGCTTCTTTGAGCTCGTGCACCATAATCTTGAAGTTTTTCACCTCTTGCACGCTGAGCTTGGCCATATGCTTCTTGAACTGAGCTTTCTCAAAGTCAATCTTTTGCTTCAGTTCGACGATGCGCTGAGCTAGAGCTAGCTCTGAAGCAATGGCGCCATGGAAGGCGACACTAAGGCCAATTGGAAGTTGCAGATCTTCGAAGCTGAGGTTGGGCGTGTCAAACCACTCATCAATGAAGTTGTGGATTATTGCCACGTCAAAGAGAGGCGGATCATTGAAGATTTCTGCTTCTTGTTTGCTCTTGATCAGTTTCTCAAGAGCGTCATCTGCAAGATCTTCATCACTAGACAGATCGATGGCATCGTTGCACAGAATAGCAGCAGCTGTCAGTTCTTGGCCGGTGTGTGGCAGAGGCACCTTGACTTTCTGGGGCTTGGAGATGCGTGACAAATCTTCAGACTGCACACTGTCTTCAGGAGGTGCAGTAGCCAGTGGCTTCGCCCGTGAGATTTTTGGTGCAGAGGCAGGCTTTGAAGCTTTAGGCTGCTTCAACTTCTTTGGCTTCGGCGCTGCAGGCGCTTCATCTGATTCAGTGTCATCTGTAGGCTCATTCACAGCTGTCCCTTGAACCACGATATGAGTGATGAGACCTTCCAAGTTGTAGAAGGGCCCAAGAAGATTGGGTTCAGCTTCGCGGGTGCCATCGGCACGGGGAGCAGAGGGACCAGGGTTGAAGTCTAATCCCAAAGACTTCTTGTTCTGCTTTGCCAAATTCTGGGCAAACTAGAAGTTGTGCTTGAACAGATTGTCGTCACGACACCATAGCAGTGACGATGGGTCAGCATCCGCAGGCTGTGTTCCACGGACCATGCAGGGATAGAAGCTTTGTTCAATGGCTTCATCTCTGGACCTGGGTTGAAGATTTTTGTAGAGGATGTCCCCCCATGGTCGCTTGATGGCATTCTTTTCAGCATATTCCTTTGTCACAAATCTGTACTTGAACCGTTGTTCTGCCCAATATCGTCGAATCCATTGGATTCGTGTCTTGCCCTGATTGTAATCCTCTTCAGGATCTGTCTTGTACAGCTCTGAGAGGTCATCGGGCAGATCTCTTGATGTTTCTCCTTGACGCTTTCTGCCACCCTTCCTTGCTGATTTCTCTGCAGCCGTGAACTTTAAACTGAATGGCTTCAATATGTTCAAAGGCTTTCGCTTGCTGGACAAACAGGAACTGGCTTCGGGAGAATTTATGTGATACTGTAAGAATTCTGCAAATGAATGCAGACTATGAGAACCAAGGGATTCTCCCACGGACATGTACCTGTGACAGCATTAAGGTGCGAGGGAAGGGGAAGAGGTCATATGCATTCTTAGAAGATTTTGAAGATAAATCAGTTTAGAAGACATTGACCTCATCATGCGAAGACATTCACTCATAGATAAGGAGTTGGTTCTAGATTTGTACGAATCCACGGATCAGTACAAGTGAGGAATCTAACTACTTTGTGAAGCATAAGTGAATATACTAGGCATATTATGAGATGTAGTATGAAATAGATCCAACTTGTGTGAACAGAAACTGCTTGTGGTAGAAAGTGACGAATCTATAGGATCAAAGGGGCCGTAAAAAGGAAGTTTTATTTACCACGCGAAGAACTGCTAGACGGAGTGGAAGAGGAGGCCGAGCAGTCCGATCGTCCGTGCCCTAACTTGGCGACGGAGGATACCTGCGACGACGGCGGAGAAGACGATGTCCGCAGTCGGCGTGAAGACGGCGTCGGAGAGGTTGCGGCAGCTAAGCGCTTCATCGTCGGCGTCGTCGAGGGCTAGCGGTGATGCTAGGGTTCGTGCGAGAGTGGAAGAAGAGATAGTGACTGTGGTGTGGCGCCTATTTATAGGGACAGGGGCGGCTCAGTGTTATTACATAGGTGCCCCTGGCGATTCACATCTGAGGAACACGTGGCCATCATGCAGCATATCGGAGGTTGTTCCACGTCCCACGCACGCCTGGATTGTCGGGTGGTCGTTCCCACTTCTCCGGATTTCAGGTGAAGGAATTAGCATTGAAAGCGGACTTAATGTTTGTCTCTGTATCTTCTGCTGACAAGGACACAGAGAAGACATTTGACAGGTTCAAAAGAATGCATATGATTTGGAGAGATAGAGTTTGAGATAGAAAGCATAGAGAGGTTAGGGTCCAATCACATTCACTTAGTTCAAAAGATTCAACAAGAAGACATAGCTATAAGTGAATGCTGTAGAGGACAGAACACTAGTATATATATATAATCAACATAGTGAAGATAATCATGAAGACATGTTGAGATTGAAGCCAAACCAAATGTGAAAACATAGCAAATGTAACGCCATGAGTGAAACACTTTAAACAGAACATTTGGTGGTGGCGTTACCCACCGTATAGGAAGTATTAGACCCAGACATGGCGCACAATTATCGTGGCACTCCGAAGTCAAATTCCTCATTAATGTATTCACACTTAGAATGCATGTGTTCATTGATTGAAGATATACTTTACTTCATGTGTTGCACATCTAAGTCATCAATATGCATAAGTGTTAGGATGTGTGCCTGATCACATGACATTTGAGGATTCCAAGATATTTAGCTCACACTGTAACTTGCAAAATCTCTTCTCATCCAAGGGCTTGGTGAAGATATCTGCCAATTGCTCTTCAGTGTTGACGTGTATGATATCAATATCTTCCTTCACAACATGATCTCTGAGAAAGTGATGACGAATCTCAATGTGCTTTGTCTTCGAGTGCTGAACTGGGTTGTTAGAGATCTTGATGGAGCTTTCATTGTCGCAGTAGAGTGGAACTTGCTTCAGATGAATGCCATAGTCTTTGAGTGTTTGCTTCATCCACAGAAGCTGAGCACAGCAAGATCCAGCAGCAATGTATTCAGATTCAGCAGTGGAGAGAGATACACAGTTCTGCTTCTTTGAGGACCAACATACAAGTGATCATCCCAGAAAATGACATGTGCCTGATGTAGACTTGTGATCCACCTTGTTACTAGCATAATCAGCATCCGAGAATCCAACTAGATCAAACTCTAAGCCCTTTGGATACCATAATCCTAGAGTTGGGGTGTAAGCCAAATATCGAAGAATTCGCTTCACAGCTAAGTGATGTGATTCCTTTGGTGTCGCTTGGAATCGAGCACACATGCAAACACTAAGCATAATATCTGGCCTAGATGCACATAGATAAAGTAAAGAACCAATTATGGAGCGGTATACCTTTTCATCAAACTCTTTACCATTGTCGTCGGGACCCAGATGATGTTTGGCTGGCATTGGCGTCGTGAAGCCTTTGGAGTCTTGCATACCGAACTTCTTTAGGAAATCTTTGAGATACTTCTCTTGAGATATGAAGTATGTTATGATGATTTGCATAGGCCAGCAGTATGTGTATGGCTTCAAGTCGAGCCACAGGAGCAAATGTTTCATCGAAGTCAATCCCTTCCACTTGAGTATATCCTTGAGCAACGAGACGAGCTTTGTTTCTGACAACTTGACCATGCTCATCTTGCTTGTTGCGGTATATCCATTTGGTGCCTATTATATTGTGCTTCCAAGGATAAGGACGCTTAACCAGTTCCCATACATTATTCAGCTCAAACTGTTGAAGCTCTTCTGGCATAGCTTGAATCCGTTCAGGTTCCATGAAGACTTCTTCAACTTTCTTGGGTGCTGTTATTGAGACGAATGCGAAGTGCCCATAGAAATTTGCTAGCTGTGTTGCCCTTGAATGAGTGAGCGGACCGGGTGCATTGATGCTATCAATTATTCTCTCAATCTGCACTTCATTGGCAACACGGGGATGTACAGGGCGAAGATTTTGCTCTTGGTGATCATTGTCATCGTTAGAGGGATTGCCTTCAGGCTGAACATTGTCTTCAGGTTGATCAGGTGCGGAGATGATAAGTTCCTCTTCAGGTTGAGCTTCAGAGGGTATGATTTCTCTAGTTCCCATAAGTTTGATTGATTCACTGGATGGAACTTCATCTAACACATTTGGCAGTTGCTCTCTTTGTGAACCGTCAGTCTCATCGAACCGCACATCCACTGTTTCAACCACTTTATAATGAAAGAGATTGAAGACTCTGTAGGAGTGCGAATCCTTTCCATATCCAAGCATAAAACCCTCATGTGCTTTTGGTGCAAATTTTGAAGTGTGATGTGGATCCTTGATCCAGCACCTGGCTCCAAATACTCTGAAGTAACTGACATTTGGCTTCTTGCCAGTAAGGAGCTCATAAGATGTCTTGTTCAGAAGCTTGTGAAGATAAACATGATTGATTGTATGGCATGCAGTATCAATGGCTTCAGGCCAGAATTTTCTTGGAGTCTTGTATTCATCTAGCATCGTTTGGGCCATCTCAATGAGTGTTCTATTCTTGCGTTCGACGACACCATTCTGCTGTGGCGTATACGGAGCTGAGAATTCATGTGTGATGCCCAAAGTATGAAGATATGTATCAAGGCCAGTGTTCTTGAATTCAGTGCCATTGTCACTTCTGATGTGCTTTATCTTGGCGCCATAGTTGTTCATTGCTCGATTGGCGAAGCGTCAGAAGACATCCTGCACTTCAGTCTTGTAGAGGATTATGTGCACCCAAGTATATCTAGAATAATCATCAACAATGACAAAGCCATAGAGACAAGCAGTAGTAGTAAGAGTTGAGTAATGAGTGGGACCGAAAAGATCCATGGTTCGAAGGGTCGAGTTGTTGTCATATTGTCTTCGAGGGATGTTTGGCCCTCGTCATCTTTCCTGCTTCACAGGCACCGCATAAGTGATCTTTCTTGAACTTGACGCCCTCGATGCCTATGACATGCTTCTTCTTTGCAAGGGTGTGGAGGTTCCTCATGCCAGCATGCCATAGCCTCCGATGCCAGAGCCAGCATTCTGAAGCTTTTGCCAGAAGACATATGGCAAGTTGTGGTCTTGCTGAGAAATCTACCACATACAGATCATCTTTCCTATACCCTTCGAACACTAGAGACTTGTCAGATTCCATTAGAACAAGGCAACGATATTTTCCAAACATCACGATCATATTTAAATCGCAAAGCATTGAGACAGACATTAAGTTGAAGCCAAGGATTCAACAAGCATGACTTTATCCATGTGTTGATCCTTTGAGATTGCAACTCTACCTAGACCCAATACCTTACTTTTACCAGTGTCAGCAAATGTGATGTGACTCTTGTCGGATGGACGTAAGGTTGAGTCCATAAGAAGGCTTCTCTTGCCAGTCATGTGATTGGTACACCCACTATCAATAATTCATTCTAAAGCTGCTGGTGTCCTACCGTACAATGTAGTTAGGGGGAAAGGCTTCACGAAGAGAATTTTGAAGCAAAAACATTTGACGAACCAGTGGGTTATGAAAGCTTAGATCTAGATTTGGACTGATAGGGCGAGTAGCAAGCGATTCAGGAACGAAGTACATAATAAGACCATTTGGGCATTTGATCTTGCACCCTACAATATTTTTAAGGTCCCCAGCAATAGCGTCAGACGATTTTGGTTTTCTGCTGGAGACCCTTCCCTGCAAAAGAGAGTTAAGCTTTCTTAGCCACCCACATCTTCAAGGGTGGCTTAGAAGCAATAAGTCTAAGTGCAGCATCTGAGAACTTTGGCTTTGGAGCCCTAGCAAAAAGTCTTGCAGGTGGACAATAGTATTCATAAGAATAAGCAAAATAGTTCTTGGTCTTATGAACATGGCAGTTTGATGAACCGCGCTCATATTCATAGGCCTGAGTATGGCTTCCCTGCAAAACATTTGCGTTAGTTTGACTCCAGTGAGTCCTCTATCTGTATGAAGCCTTTGGACCGTATGAAGCCTGTGGTCTGGGGTTTGTCTCCTTCACCTGTGGTGTCATGATGACATTCATAGGAAGATTCTCCAAACACCTTTTGGGCACCCAGATCTTCTTCATAGGCGGTCCATTCCTGCAGTTAGCACCAATATACCTGGCAAACACTTCACCATTCTGATTCTTAAACAGTTTATAGTTTGCATCAAAGGATTCATCAATGACAATGGGGTTAGCACAAGTGAAGCCAGATAGAGTGGATGGATCTGCTGAAGGTTCCTTTGCAGCAACCCATGTGGTTTTGGGGTACTGCTCAGGTTTCCAGTAAGAGCCATCAGTATTCATTTTCCTTACGAACCCAACACCCTCTTTCCTAGGGTTTTGGTTCAGGATCTGCCTTTTGAGGACATCACATAGTGTCTGATGCCCTTTGAGACTTTTGTACATCCCTGTTTCAAGCAATGTCTTCAACCTAGCATTCTCATCAGCAATAGCAGTGGTATCCTCAGCAGAGGGGTTAGTTCCCACATCAACAGTCGAAGATATTGCAACAGTAGCAGCAGTAGAACATTCAGCAACAGAAGTAGCATTATCACGCTCAATGCACTTAAGACATGGTGGTTCAAATCCTTCCTGAGCTGAACTGATCTGTTCGGCACGAAGCGACTCGTTTTCTTTTTGAAGATCTTCATGAGCCGCTCTCAATTTCTCTAGATCTTGCTTCCTTTGAAGATAATTGTAGGATCTTGAAGTAGATGTGTCTAGAGGGGGGGTGTGATTAGACACTTAATGCTAAAGTTGCAATTTTTAAGCTTTTTCGGTTTAAGTGGAGTTTAGGCATAATTTCAACATTCACAATACATATCAAGCAAGCATGCAAAGAGTGTATAGGCAGCGGAAAATAAAGCATGCAACTTGCAAGAATGTAAAGGGAAGGGTTTGGAGAATTCAAACACAATTGGAGACACGGATGTTTTTCCCGTGGTTCGGATAGGTGGTGCTATCCTACATCCACGTTGATGGAGACTTCAACCAACAAGGGTAACGGTTGCACGAGTCCACGGAGGGCTCCACCCATGAAGGGTAATGGTTGCGCGAGTCCACGGAGGGCTCCACCCACGAAGGGTCCACGAAGAAGCAACCACCCACGAAGGGTCCACGAAGAAGCAACCTTGTCTATCTCACCATGGCCATCGCCCATGAAGGACTTGCCTCACTAGTGGTAGATCTTCACGAAGTAGGCGATCTCCTTGCCCTTACAAACTCCTTGGTTCAACTCCACAATCTTGTCGGAGGCTCCCAAGTAACACCTAGCCAATCTAGGAGACACCACTCTCCAAGAAGTAACAAATGGTGTGTAGGTAATGAACTCCTTGCTCTTGTGCTTCAAATGATAGTCTCCCCAACACTCACTCTCTCTCATAGGATTTGGATCTGGTGGAAAGAAGGTTTGAGTGGAAAGCAACTTGGGGAAAGCTAGAGATCAAGATTCATATGGTAGGAATGGAATATCTTGGCCTCAACACATGAGTAGGTAATTCTTTCTCAGAAATAGGATGCTGGAAGTGTAGGCTTAGTCTGATGGCTCTCTCAACGAATGAAGAGGAGGTGGAGGGGTATATATAGCCTCCACACAAAATCCAACCGTTACACACGATTTACCAATCTCGGTGGGACCGAATCAACAAACTCGGTCAGACCGAAATAGGAAACCTAGTGACCGTTAGAGATTTTCGGTGGGACCGACTGGATCAACTCGGTGGGACCGATGTGCTAGGGTTAGGGTAAATCCAAAACTCGGTTTGACCGATTACTCAAACTCGGTGGGACCGATTTGGGTAATAAGTGAAACAGAGAGTTGGCCAAGCAAACTCGGTGGGGCCGATTGCATATCTCGGTGGGACCGAAAATATTGCAATAGGTAACAGAGAGTTTGCAAGCCCATCTCAGTGAGACCGAGATCCCATCGGTGAGACCGAACTGATTAGGGTTTCTGGCAGTGGCTATGACAGGTGAAACTCGGTGGCGCCGGATAGGAATAATCGGTAGGTCCGAGTTTGGCTTTGGGTTTAGGTCATATGTGAAAGTGGGAAAGTAGCTGAGGATTTTGGAGCATATCATTAAGCACATGAAGCAAGAGGCTCATTAAGCAACACCTCATCCCTCCTTGATAGTATTGGCTTTTCCTATGGACTCAATGTGATCTTGGATCACTAAAATGTAAAATGAAGAGTCTTGAGCTTGAAGCTTTAGCCAATCCTTTGTCCTTAGCATCTTGAAGGAGTTCCCACAACCTTTAGTCCATGCCACTCCATTGTTGAACTTATCTGAAACATGCTAGATAGAAATGTTAGTCCAACAAGAGATATGTTTTCATCAATTATCAAAACCACCTAGGGAGCACTTGTGCTTTCAATAATCATAGGAAAGCCTTTCATGAGCTGTTGAGAGCATTTCATGATGACTTTCAAGTTCCACATACTTAACATGAAGATTTTTTATGTCTTCAATTAAGGACTGAGATCGAGTCATTTCAGCGTCTAACAGATCATCGCTTTTGTCTAAAAGTTTTTGAATGTGTTCCATGGTTTTTTGTTGTTCAGTTGAAATTTTAGCGAGTGTTTTGTAGCTGGGTTTGGAACCATAATCAGAGTCATTGTCACTAGATGTTTGATAGTGAGTAGTGCGTGTGTTTACATTGGCACCGCGCGCCATAAAGCAGTAGGTAGGAGCGGAGTAGTCCTTGTCATTTGCATCAGTGTCGGTGATGGAGTCATTGTCTTCAGTGTTGAAGATGGACTTGGCAACGTATGCTGTAGCCAGACTTGCAACGCCATAATCGGACTCCTCCTCAGACTCCACCTCCGCCTCCTCAGAAGCGGACTCCTCCTCTGAATCCATTTCCTTGCCAGCAAACGCACGTGCCTTCCCAGATGAGCTCTTCTTGTGTGATGAATACTTGGAGGAAGACTTGGAAGAAGACTTTGAGTATTTCTTCTTCTTCTTGTCGTCAGAGTCAGACTCCTTGCTTTTCTTCTTCTTCTTGTTCTCATTGTCCCACTGCAGACACTCAGAGATGTAGTGGCCAGGTTTCTTGCACTTGTGGCATGTTTTCTTCTTGTAGTCATGAGCAGAAGCTTCATCATTCCTTGAGCTTGATCGTGAAGACTTTCTGAAGCCTTTATTCTTGGTGAATTTTTGGAACTTCTTCACAAGCATAGCAAGCTCCTTTCCAATGTCTTCAGGATCATCAGAACTGCTATCAGATTCTTCTTCAGATGAGGAGACAGCTTTTTCCTTCAAGGCACGAGTTCGCCCATAGTTGGGACCGTAGATATCTCTTTTCTCAGAAAGCTGAAACTCATGTGTGTTGAGCCTCTCAAGTATGTCAGACGGATTGAGTGTCTTGAAATCAGGACGTTCTTGAATCATCAGGGCTAGGGTGTCAAACGAACTGTCAAGTGATCTTAGGAGTGTCTTGACGACTTCATGCTTGGTGATCTCAGTAGCGCCGAGGGCTTGAAGCTCATTTGTGATGTCAGTGAGTCGATCAAACATGAGCTGGACATCCTCATTGTCATTTCTCTTGAAGTGGTTGAAGAGGTTGCGAAGGACACTGATTCTCTGATCTCGCTGGGTTGAGATGCCTTCATTGACCTTGGAGAGCCAGTCCCAGACTAGCTTAGATATTTCCAAAGCGCTCATGCGGCCATACTGTCCTTTGGTTAGATGACCACAGATGATATTCTTGGCACTAGAGTCCAGTTGAACGAACTTCTTCACGTCAGCAGCAGTGACACCTTCTCCAGCCTTGGGAATGCCGTTCTTGACGACATACCATAGGTCGACGTCAATGGCTTCAAGATGCATGCACATCTTATTCTTCCAGTAGGGATATTCAGTTCCGTTGAAGACGGGGCACGCAACGGAGACTTTAATTATCCCTGCAGTCGACATAGCTAAAACTCCAGGTGGTTAAACCGAATCACACAGAACAAGGGAGTACCTTGCTCTGATACCAATTGAAAGTGCATTATATCGACTAGAGGGGGGTGAATAGGCGATTTTTATGAAAGTCTTCAAAACTTAGAAGTTTCGAAGACAAACGATAGAAATAAACCTATTACCATGCTGCGGAAGGTAGACTACACTAGGCAAACCATAGTCAAGTATTGAATGAAGTGAAAGCACAATGACTAATAGCAGCTAGGTAGTAAGGATCAGGTAGGAAGATATTATGAAGCCAAACAGAACACGCAGTCACTCAGAGAAGACAAAAGATAGTGAAATCATACAATGACTTCACAAGGACCAACAGTAAGTAAAGGGAAGGGAAGGATGAAACCAGCGACTCATTGAAGACAATGATTTGTTAGACCAGTTCTAGTTGCTGTGACAACTGTACGTCTGGTTAGGCGGCTAGGTATTTAAACCTGAGGACACACAGTCCCGGACACCCAGTCCTGAACACGCAGCTCAGGACACCCAGTCCTCACTGTATTCCCCTTGAGCTAAGGTCACACAGACCTCGCCCAATCATTCTGGTAAGTCTTCAAGGTAGACTCCCAAACCTTCACAGACTTCATTCACCGGCGATCCACAATGACTCTTGGATGCTCAAAACGCGACGCCTAACCGGTTGGAGGATTCACAGTCCTCAAGTGTAATAAGTCTTCAGATAAGTCTTCAGATACTAGGTAAAAGTGTTAGTCCAACAAGAGATATGTTGACATTAATTACCAAAACCACCCAGGGAGCACTTGTGCTTTCAATCTCCCCCTTTTTGGTAATTGATGGCAACATACATCAAAGCTTTAGATAAAGATATAAAGAACAGCAAGTAAAGCTTTGGAAGGACATGTAACAAGCATAGGCTCCCCCTACATGTATGCACTCATGTAAATATGAAATATAGAGGCATGTGAGAGCATAACCATGACAGAGTAGGCAATGTGTTACATGTATCTTGGCCATATGCATCAGAGCAAAAGATTATCAAGGAAAATACCTTCATGCTCATGAGTCCTTCTTGCAGACAGTATGTACATAAGCAAGAACTCCTCATACTCATGATTTTGATGCATATACTTACCTTGTGGTCTTGAGTTGGCTTAGGATGGAATGAACCTGCACAAACAAAGTTAGATAACACAGGTACATCCACTAGCCAGAGCAAACAAAAGAAACCACAAGAACACCAAGACTGGGATGACATGTAGAGAGTGAGTACAAGGTACCACATTGGATTCAACATGTCCCCAAGAATAAAGATATGCAATGAATTTGACTGATTTCTTTCCCTTAGGTGTCTTGCTCCCCCAGAATCTTACATGGGATATTGGGAGAAGATAAGGAACAGCAAATCAGAGCTGAAAGATACAAATGAACATGTCTTTCCCCCTAAAAATACATGTGACATCTCTCCTCTTGAACATCAAGCATCAAGCATCTGGGACATCTGGGATCCTTGAGTATTCTCTCCCCCTGGAAGTCTCTCTCTCCCCCTTAATACTTTCTCTCTTGTAGGTTTGGTCCTTGAGACTTTTTCTCTCCCTTGATGTGATCTCTCTCTCCTACAAGCTTTGATGTGATCTCTCTCTCCCCCTTTGACATCAATTTCCAAGAAGGGCTTTCTGGAATCCGTCCTATAGGTTTGATCCTTGAGACTCAGCACAAAGCAATGGATAAAACTGTGATGCTTGTAGAGGACAAGATTCATTGAGTAGAGCTGGATTAGAAGAAATATAGAACAAGTGGCAAACTGTTTTTCCTGTTGCGAAGTCGGTGGCACCGAGTGGTATGTTCCGGTGGCACCGAAAATATTCGCTTGGACCGAAAATTACAAGTCGGTGAAACCGAGTTCACACAGAGAAAAACACTTGTCACCTCAGCTCACTAGACATGTAGGATCTCACAAAGATTTGCAATGAATTACCTAAAGGATTTGCAAGGAATTAAATGTAGAAAATGCAGAACATAAACAGAAAGAAAAGAGAAGAGACTGAAAAATCTAGATGGAGTTTTTTTTGTTTTTGAAAAAGAGAAAGAAACTAAACATGCATGAGATACACACAAAAAGAACACAAGAGAACTTCATCTAGAGTTGGGCGGTGACATAGTCACCTATGTTAGAGTATATTGACTTAGGAGTCAAGTGAGAACACTTGATCATAGGTCATACTCATCGTTTAAGCTAAAAATGGGTTTACCATTTTTCGTTTAAATGTATTCACATCTTGTTGAGTTGCTTTGACTCATGTCTTGGAGTAAAGCTTCTCTAAGATGGAATAACATACCTTGGGTGGTGGTGTGGTTCTTGCTCATGTAGTTGAACTTGTGTGGGTGCTCAAGGTTGATGTAGCTCATCAAGAGTTGACAGTACCACTTGGAGTTTGAGTTCATCTACCTACATGGGTTAGACAACATGCAAGGTACAAATATATCCAAGACATAAGATAGTCATCATAAGAGATATATCATGGATTAGTCATAAGCTCATGTCTTGCATGTATCCAATGGAGTTTCTACTCCAAGTTCGAAGCATCAATGATGTTCAATTCACCTCTCATCCTGCAAAATACTTTCTCATCAAGAGGTTTAGTAAATATGTCCGCTAATTGCTTATCGGTGCGAACGTGCTTAAGATTAATGTCACCCTTAGCAACATGATCTCAAATGAAATGATGACGAACTTCAATATGCTTAGTTCGAGAATGTTGTACAGGATTATGACCAATTTTGATAGCACTTTCATTGTCACAAAGCAGTGGAACATGTTTCACATAAATCCCATAATCTTTAAGAGTTTGGGTCATCCAAAGTAATTGAGCACAACATGAACCAGCGGCAATGTATTCCGCTTCGGCAGTGGATAAGGATACCGAGTTTTGTTTCTTGGAAGACCAAGACACAAGAGATCTACCAAGAAATTGACAAGTACTCGAAGTGGACTTTCTATCAACCTTATCTCCAGCATAATCCGAGTCGGAATAGCCAACAAGATCAAAAGAAGACCTCTTAGGATACCAAATGCCAAAATTTGGTGTATGGATTAAATATCTCACTATCCTTTTCACAGCCTTAAGATGACATTCTTTAGGAGCAGCTTGATATCGTGCACACATGCACACACTTAGCATAATATCGGGACGTGAAGCACATAGGTATAAAAATGAACCAATCATAGAGCGATAAACCTTTTGATCAACCGGTTCACCATCTTTGGTCAAATCATTATGTCCACTAGTAGGCATGGGTGTAGACATACCTTTGCATTCTTGCATATTGAACTTCTTGAATAAGTCCTTGGTGTACTTCGTTTGAGAGACAAATGTACCTTCCTTAGTTTGCTTGATTTGCAAACCGAGAAAGAATTTGAGTTCACTCATCATAGACATCTCAAACTTCTCTGACATTAGCTTTCCAAACTTTTCACTAAAGAGAGGGTTAGTTGAACCAAATATGATATCATCGACATAAATTTGTCATACAAATAGTTCTCCATTAACCCTTTTAGTAAAAAGAGTAGAATCAATTTTACCAATTTCAAAACCACTTGTAATAAGGAACTTGGTCAAGCATTTATACCATGCTCTAGGAGCTTGTTTAAGACCATAAAGAGCTTTGTGAAGTTTGTAAACATGATTTGGTTTCTTAGGATTGATAAAGCCGGGAGGTTGTTTGACATAAACTTCCTCCTCTATTTCACCATTTAGAAAAGCACTTTTAATGTCCATTTGGTACAAGGTGATATTATGGTGATTAGCATAGGCAAGTAAGATGCGAATGGACTCAAGTCTAGCAACGGGAGCATATGTCTCACCATAGTCCATACCTGCGACTTGTGTGTATCCTTGGGCGACGAGATGTGCTTTGTTGCGAACCACTTGTCCATCTTCATCTTGCTTGTTGCGAAACACCCATTTGGTACCAATGATGTTGTGGTTGTTGTCGGGCTTCTCAACTAATGTCCAAACTTGGTTTCTCTCAAAGTTGTGTAGCTCTTCATGCATAGCGTTTATCCAATCCGGATCTTCCAATGCTTCTTCAACCTTCATAGGTTCAATGCTAGAGATGAATGAATAGTTTTCACAAAAGTTAGCTAAACGAGTCTTTGAGCGAGTGATTCTCCCAGTTTGTATATCATTTAAGATTTGCTCGACGGGATGATCTTTGGCAATTCTTGCTCGAACTCGTGAGAGCTTTTGCTTGGGTCTTTGTTGAACATCTTCTTCATCTTGTTCTTCTTCTTGGTCTTCTTCATTGTTGACGTTGTCGTTCTCTTGTCGTGGTGGAGAAGGAGGTTGTTGATGTTCGTCTTGATGTATTTCCTCATTTTCTTCATCTTGGTGTGTCCCACTTGTGGATGCTTCCGTGTCAATTCTTGGTTCACTTTGTCGTGAAGTAGAAGCTTCCACTTGGACGGATGAAGTACTCTCCTTCACCTCCGTTGGATGAATTTTGCCAATGGACAAGCCTTGGATTGCTTCTGAAGGGTCTTTGTCTACTACATCAATTGGCAATTGCTCTACTTGCGAGCCATTAGATTCATCAAACTTCCAATCTACCGTCTCTTCAACCTTTCGGGTGAAATTGTTGTAGACACGGTAAGTGTGAGAGTTTGAGCCATAACCAAGTAGGAAACCTTTATGAGATTTAGGAGCAAACTTTGAACGACGATTCTTATCAAGAATGTAGCACTTTGAGCCGAATACTCGAAAGTATCCAACTTGGGGTTTGTTACCGGTGAGAAGCTCTTATGCCGCCTTGCCGAGTAGCTTGTGAAGATATAAGCGATTTGTTGCGTGACAAGCTGTCTCAACCGCTTCTGCCCAAAAGTGCTTCGGCGTCTTGTATTCATCAAGCATCATTCTTGCCATTTCGATGAGCGTCCGGTTCTTCCTCTCAACAACTCCATTTTGTTGAGGTGTGTACGTAGCCGAGAACTCATGTGAAATCCCTTCTTCGTCAAGAAAGGTGTCCACATTTGCGTTCTTGAACTCCGTTCCGTTGTCACTCCGAACCTTCTTGATCTTCACGTCAAACTGATTTTGGGCCTTCCTAGCGAAGTTTCTGAAGATCTTCTGGACCTGCGACTTGTCATTAAGAAAGAACACCCACGTAAATCTTGAAAAATCGTCAACTATAACTAGACCAAAAGAATTTCCACCAAGACTCTTGTAGGCGTTGGGACCAAAAAGATCCATATGAAGTAGCTCGAGTGGCCTTCTTGTGGTCATGATGTTCTTCACGGGATGCCTTCCTCCAACCTGTTTACCTGCTTGACAAGCACTGCAAAGTCTATCCTTATCAAATATGACATCGTTAACTCCAAGGATATGATTTCCTTTAATAAGCTTGTCAAGGTTTCTCATGCCAACGTGACCTAGTCGTCTATGCCACAACCAACCTTTTGAGGATTTAGCAACAAAGCAAGTTTTAGGTTGTGCCTTTTTAGAGAAATCGACAATGTAAAGATCACCTCTACGCATACCGGTAAAGACCATTTTATGATTGTCTCGACGAAATACTTGGCAATCTACCTCAGTAAATAGGACATTCAAACCGAAATCAGCAAGTCTAGATACTGAAAGTAAGTTGTAGCCGAGAGATTCAACGAGCATGACATTTTGAATGGAACTATCATGTGAGATGGCCACCTTACCAAGGCCAACCACTTTACCCTTTGAATTATCACCAAAGGTGACATATTTTCGAGGGCCGTCATTTTCAGCAAGCTCACGAAACATCTCTTCATCTCCGGTCATATGATCAGTACATCCACTATCAAGAACCCATTCCTTTCCTCCTGATTCATATCCCCGAAGATTTGCCATAAGACCAAAATGTCTCATTGCATCATCAAGATCGAAGTCACTATCATCATCATCATCATCATCATAGTATCCATGTTCATCATGATCTTGTGACTCATCATTTCCTAGAGAGGGTAATTCATTAGATAAATGATCATCAAAGTGGTCACTTTTATGAATTCTTATAGCTTCGAATATGATATCACTAATGATTCCAATATCTCCTTTAGCATGCTTAAGATTGGTAAGTTCAAATAGACAATTACCAAAACTAGGATCACTAGAGTTCATCTTACTCAAGGCAATAGATTTATGGATCATTTCATCCAAAGTTTTCAAGGAATGATTGGGAAATCGTTCCTCAAGAAATTTCCATATAGTATAGGCACAATTAAGAGTAGGCAAACTAGCAATCAAATTTTTGGGCAATCCTCTAATGATGAGCTCAATAGTTCTAAGATTGCGAATCATGTCAATATCTTCATCTAGGGTAGGATGCAAAGGATCAATATGAGGTGCACAAGGGCTAGCAATATACTTGTTCAAATGATATTGATTGAAAATTACAAGCATCTCATTTTTCCACTCATGAAAATACTCTTCATCAAGAATAGGCACTCTATGTCTAAGACTCCCTAAGGTAGACATATCCATCTTCCTCCAATGGTGATTAAACCAAGGCAATGGAGACCAAAGCTCTGATACCACTTGTAGGATCTTGAAGTAGATGTGTCCAGAGGGGGTGATTAGACACTTAATGCTAAAGTTGCAATTTTTAAGCTTTTTCGGTTTAAGTGGAGTTTAGGCATAATTTCAACATTCACAATACATATCAAGCAAGCATGCAAAGAGTGTATAGGCAGCGGAAAATAAAGCATGCAACTTGCAAGAATGTAAAGGGAAGGGTTTGGAGAATTCAAACGCAATTGGAGACACGGATGTTTTTCCCGTGGTTCGGATAGGTGGTGCTATCCTACATCCACGTTGATGGAGACTTCAACCAACGAAGGGTAACGGTTGCGCGAGTCCACGGAGGGCTCCACCCACGAAGGGTAATGGTTGCGCGAGTCCACGGAGGGCTCCACCCACGAAGGGTCCACGAAGAAGCAACCACCCACGAAGGGTCCATGAAGAAGCAACCTTGTCTATCCCACCATGGCCATCGCCCATGAAGGACTTGCCTCACTAGCGGTAGATCTTCACGAAGTAGGCGATCTCCTTGCCCTTACAAACTCCTTGGTTCAACTCCACAATCTTGTCGGAGGCTCCCAAGTAACACTTAGCCAATCTAGGAGACACCACTCTCCAAGAAGTAACAAATGGTGTGTAGGTAATGAACTCCTTGCTCTTGTGCTTCAAATGATAGTCTCCCCAACACTCAACTCTCTCTCATAGGATTTGGATCTGGTGGAAAGAAGGTTTGAGTGGAAAGCAACTTGGGGAAAGCTAGAGATCAAGATTCATATGGTAGGAATGGAATATCTCGGCCTCAACACATGAGTAGGTAGTTCTCTCTCAGAAATAGGATGCTGGAAGTGTAGGCTTAGTCTGATGGCTCTCTCAACGAATGAAGAGGAGGTGGAGGGGTATATATAGCCTCCACACAAAATCCAACCGTTACACACGATTTACCAATCTCGGTGGGACCAAATCAACAAACTCGGTCAGACCGAAATAGGAAACCTAGTGACCGTTAGAGATTTTCGGTGGGACCGACTGGATCAACTCGGTGGGACCGATGTGCTAGGGTTAGGGTAAATCCAAAACTCGGTTTGACCGATTACTCAAACTCGGTGGAACCGATTTGGGTAATAAGTGAAACAGAGAGTTGGCCAAGCAAACTCGGTGGGGCCGATTGCATATCTCGGTGGGACCGAAAATATTGCAATAGGTAACAGAGAGTTTGCAAGCCCATCTCGGTGAGACCGAGATCCCATCGGTGAGACCGAACTGATTAGGGTTTCTGGCAGTGGCTATGACAGGTGAAACTCGGTGGCGCCGGATAGGAATAATCGGTAGGTCCGAGTTTGGCTTTGGGTTTAGGTCATATGTGAAAGTGGGAAAGTAGCTGAGGATTTTGGAGCATATCATTAAGCACATGAAGCAAGAAGCTCATTAAGCAACACCTCATCCCTCCTTGATAGTATTGGCTTTTCCTATGGACTCAATGTGATCTTGGATCACTAAAATGTAAAATGAAGAGTCTTGAGCTTGAAGCTTTAGCCAATCCTTTGTCCTTAGCATCTTGAAGGAGTTCCCACAACCTTTAGTCCATGCCACTCCATTGTTGAACTTATCTGAAACATGCTAGATAGAAATGTTAGTCCAACAAGAGATATGTTGTCATCAATTATCAAAACCACCTAGGGAGCACTTGTGCTTTCAGTAATCATAGGAAAGCCTTTCATGAGCTGTTGAGAGCATTTCATGATGACTTTCAAGTTCCTCATACTTAACATGAAGATTTTTTATGTCTTCAATTAAGGACTGAGATCGAGTCATTTCAGCGTCTAACAGATCATCGCTTTTGTCTAAAAGTTTTTGAATGTGTTCCATGGTTTTCTGTTGTTCAGTTGAAATTTTAGCGAGTGTTTTGTAGCTGGGTTTGGAACCATAATCAGAGTCATCGTCACTAGATGTTTGATAGTGAGTAGTGCGTGTGTTTACCTTGGCACCGCGTGCCATAAAGCAGTAGGTAGGAGCGGAGTAGTCCTTGTCATTTGCATCAGTGTCGGTGATGGAGTCATTGTCTTCAGTGTTGAAGATGGACTTGGCAACGTATGCTGTAGCCAGACTCGCAACGCCATAATCGGACTCCTCCTCAGACTCCACCTCCGCCTCCTCAGAAGCGGACTCCTCCTCTGAATCCATTTCCTTGCCAACAAACGCATGTGCCTTCCCAGATGAGCTCTTCTTGTGTGATGAAGACTTGGAGGAAGACTTGGAAGAAGACTTTGAGTATTTCTTGTTCTTCTTGTCGTCAGAGTCAGACTCCTTGCTTTTCTTCTTCTTCTTGTTCTCATTGTCCCACTGCAGACACTCAGAGATGTAGTGGCCAGGTTTCTTGCACTTGTGGCATGTTTTCTTCTTGTAGTCATGAGCAGAAGCTTCATCATTCCTTGAGCTTGATCGTGAAGACTTTCTGAAGCCTTTCTTCTTGGTGAATTTTTGGAACTTCTTCACAAGCATAGCAAGCTCCTTTCCAATGTCTTCAGGATCATCAGAACTGCTACCAGATTCTTCTTCAGATGAGGAGACAGCTTTTGCCTTCAAGGCACGAGTTCGCCCATAGTTGGGACCGTAGATATCTCTTTTGTCAGAAAGCTGAAACTCATGTGTGTTGAGCCTCTCAAGTATGTCAGACGGATTGAGTATCTTGAAATCAGGACGTTCTTGAATCATCAGGGCTAGGGTGTCAAACGAACTGTCAAGTGATCTCAGGAGTGTCTTGACGACTTCATGCTTGGTGATCTCAGTAGCGCCGAGGGCTTGAAGCTCATTTGTGATGTCAGTGAGTCGATCAAGCATGAGCTGGACATTATCATTGTCATTTCTCATGAAGCGGTTGAAGAGGTTGTGAAGGACACTGATTCTCTGATCTCTCTGGGTTGAGACGCCTTCATTGACCTTGGAGAGCCAGTCCCAGACTAGCTTAGATATTTCCAAAGCGCTCACGCGGCCATACTGTCCTTCGGTTAGATGACCACAGATGATATTCTTGGCAGTAGAGTCTAGTTGAACGAACTTCTTCACGTCAGCAGCAGTGACACCTTCTCCAGCCTTGGGAACGCCGTTCTTGACGACATACCATAGGTCGACGTCAATGGCTTCAAGATGCATGCGCATCTTATTCTTCCAGTAGGGATATTCAGTTCCGTCGAAGACGGGGCACGCAACAGAGACTTTAATTATCCCTGCAGTCGACATAGCTAAAACTCCAGGTGGTTAAACCGAATCACACAGAACAAGGGAGTACCTTGCTCTGATACCAATTGAAAGTGCATTATATCGACTAGAGGGGGGTGAATAGGCGATTTTTTTGAAAGTCTTCAAAACATAGAAGTTTTGAAGACAAACGATAGAAATAAACCTATTACCATGCAGCGGAAGGTAGACTACACTAGGCAAACCATAGTCAAGTATTGAATGAAGTGAAAGCACAATGACTAATAGCAGCTAGGTAGTAAGGATCAGGTAGGAAGATATTATGAAGCCAAACAGAACACGCAGTCACTCAGTGAAGACAAAAGATAGTGCAATCATACAATAACCTCGCAAGGACCAACAGTAAGTAAAGGGAAGGGAAGGATGAAACCAGTGACTCGTTGAAGACAATGATTTGTTAGACCAGTTCCAGTTGCTGTGACAATTGTACGTCTGGTTAGGCGGCTAGGTATTTAAACCTGAGGACACATAGTCCCGGACACCCAGTCCTGAACACGCAGCTCAGGACACCCAGTCCTCACCGTATTCCCCTTGAGCTAAGGTCACACAGACCTCGCCCAATCATTCTGGTAAGTCTTCAAGGTAGACTCCCAAACCTTCACAGACTTCGTTCACCGGTGATCCACAATGACTCTTGGATGCTCAGAACACGACGCCTAACCGGCTGGAGGATTCACAGTCCTGAAGTGTAATAAGTCTTCAGATCACACAGACAGGAAGACTTAAGTGCTGCCTAACACTCTTTGGCTCTGGGTGGTTAGGGCTTCGAGGTGGGTTGCTCTCAAACGACAAAAGCCGTACTTTAACTCGGAGCAGCCAACCGTTTATGGTTGTAGGGGGTGGGCTATTTATAGCCACTAGGCAACCTGACCTGATTTGTCTGAAATGACCCTGGGTCACTAAGGAACTGACACGTGTTCCAATGGTCAGATTTCAAACACACACAGAAACTTTACTTGGGCTACAAGCAAAGCTGACTTGTCCGACTCTGGACAAGATTCGCTCTCATAGTCTTCACTCGAAGACATAGGTTTTGGTTAAGCATCACTTCAGTCATTCTGACTGGTTCTCTTGGACCCCACTTAACAGTACGGTGGTTCCTATGACTCAACAAAGAAGAAAAAGAACTACGAAAGATCTAAGTCTTGGAGCTCCATAGGCTTCATGCAATGTCTTCTCTTGTCATAGTCTTCAATGTGAATATCTTCACGTACCACCTTTGACATCAATGTCTTCATACATTTTTAGGGGTCATCTCTGGTAGGAAAACCGAATCAATGAGGGACTTCTACCTATGTTATCCTGCAATTCTCACAAACACATTAGTCCCTCAACTAGGTTTGTCGTCAATACTCCAAAAATCAACTAGGGGTGGCACTAGATGCACTTACAAAGTCAAATCACGGGGCCCCACCTGTCCAGCAGTAACTCGCTGTCAAATCACACAGCCCTACGTTTGCAGCAGCCTACTCCCTCGTCTTCTCGCGTCTCTGTCGAACCGACTAGGCGGAACTGCCCCGCCGCCTACCGCGTAGGAAAAGCCCCGCCCTCGACTTTTAAATACAACTACATCCTGTAATGCCCTCGATGCGGCTATATCTCCCACGTGTCGAAGCACGACTTAGAGGCATAACCGCATTGAAAGAAATGTTGCAAATGAGGTAATCTTTACACATTACATGTAATACATAAGGGAAAGACATACATAGTTGGCTTACAATCGCCACTTCACACAATTACATGAATAAAAACATTACATCATCCACATACACTCAAGGTCCGACTACGGAACCAAAATAAAAGAAGACTACCCCAAATGCTACACAGATCCCCGATCGACCCCAACTGGGCTCCACTACTAATAAACTAGAACGAAACAACACAAAGGACAAGATCTTCATCGAGATCCTCCTTGAGCTTGGTTGCATCAACTACTTGGTATCCTCGCGATCACCTGCAAGCTGGTTTTGGGAGTATATGTGAGTCACGGGGACTCAGCAATCTCGCACCCTCGCGATCAAGACTATTTAAGCTTATGGGTAAGGTAAAAGGTATGACGTGGAGCTGCAGCAAGCGACTAGCATATTTGGTGGCTAACATACGCAAATGAGAGCGAGAAGAGATGGCAAAAGCACGGTCGAACAACTATGATCAAGAAGTGATCCTAGAAACAACCTACGTCAAGCATAACTCCAACACCGTGTTCACTTCCCGGACTCCACCGAGAAGAGACCCTCACGGTTACACACGCGATTGATGTATTTTAATTAAGATCAACTTCAGGTTTTCTACAACCGGACATTAACAAATTCCCATCTGCCCATAACCGCGGGCACAGCTTTCGAAAGTTCAAATCCTTGCAGGGGTGTCCCAACTTAGCCCATCACAAGCTCTCACGGTCAACGAAGGATATTCCTTCTAGCGGGAAGACCCGATCAGGCTCGGAATCCCGGTTACAAGACATCCTCGACAATGGTAAAACAAGTCCAGCAACACCGCCCGAATGTGCCGACAAATCCCGATAGGAGCTGCACATATCTCGTTCTCAGGGCACACTCAGATAAGCAGTCCGTACAATTAAAACCAACCCTCGAGTTTCCCCGAGGTGGCGCTGCAAGGGGCTCTAGTTTGGACCAACACTCAGAGGAGCACTGGCCCTGGGGGGTTAAAATAATGATGACCCTTGAGTCTGCAGAACCCAAGGCAAAGAAAAGGCTAGGTGGCAAATGGTAAAACCAAGGTTGGGTATTGCTGGAGGAGTTTTATTCAAGGCGAACTGTCAAGGGGTTCCCATTATAACCCAACCGCGTAAGGAACGCAAAATCCGGGAACATAACACCGATATGACGGAAACTAGGGCGGCAAGAGTGGAACAAAACACCAGGCATAAGGCCGAGCCTTCCACCCTTTACCAAGTATATAGATGAATTAATTAAATAAGAGGTATTGTGATATCCCAACAAGTAAACATGTTCCAACAAGGAACAACATCTCCATGTTCCAACGAGGAACAAACTTCAATATTGACCTGCAACTAACAACGCTATAAGAGGGGCTGAGCAAAGCGGTAACATAGCCAAACAACGGTTTGCTAGGACAAGGTGGGTTAGAGGCTTGGTTCAACAATATGGGAGGCATGATAAGCAAGTGGTAGGTATCGCAGCATAGGCATAGCAAAAGAGCGAGCAACTAGCAAGCAAATATAGAAGTGATTTCGAGGGTATGGTCATCTTGCCTGAGATCCGACAAGGAAGAAGAACGAGTCCATGAAGAAGACAAACGGACGTAGTCGAACGGGTCCTCACAAACGCGAAGTTATTGGAACCAACCCGAAGAAGCAACACCGGAAAGGAGCAAACAACATAGTAAACAACTATCACATAATCATGGCATGATGCACAACCAAGTATGATGCATGTCCGGTTTAATGATACATGGCATGGCATGGCAAAGTGCACAAACAATCCTACAAATTAAGTGGAGCTCAATATGCAACCGAATTGCATATTGAAGAAAACACCACATGACTTATTTAATTCTCTCTCGTTTACGAACTCAACAATATTAAATGTTGTTAGCATGGCAAGAGTGAAGCATAAAGAAACTACCCATCTAGGCAAGTTTAAATGAGGCCGGAAACAACAAACAAAAATTCCGGAAAATCCTCATGTGCATTTATTAGGTTTGGTACTGTTCTTCCCTAAACACAATTTTAGATTTGTTTAACATGCAAAGTAAGGTCACCACGTTAAACTAGGCATTTTTCCACCCCATTTACATATAAAGTTTATTACATTCCGAGTTACGGTTATTTAGTTATGAATTAAATCATTTTAACAAGTTATTTAAGAAAATTTAAATAAACAGCATCTTAAACATTTTAAACATAGATGAAAGTTGCATATTATTAAACTAGATGAAATTCTAAGCAAGTTTCATATTAAGTTTGTTTAATTCCGATGCATGGTTGTGGATTTATTAAATGCATGATCATGAAGGTCTTTTCTGCAAAACTGCAAGCTGTGGATTATTAGCTAAAATCACAGAGAGGAAAAAAAGAGATGGGCCGAATCTGCCTTGGAGGGAAGCTGGGCCGGCCGTGGCTTGTGGCCCGCGAGGAAGAGAGGCGCGGCCTCGGTGGAGATGGCAAGGAGGTGCGCTGGGCCATGGGCGCGATGATGGGCCTTGGCGCTGGCGGGTCAACGCAAGGTGGCTGGACGCGTCGTCTACCTCCTTTGAAAGAAATAGAGGAGAGGCAGAGGGGCATGGCGCGGCGACTTCTTGGGGCGAGGCAGGGGAGGTCCGGCAGGGCGCAGGAAATGCGGTGGACGGAGATGGTGAGGAAAATGCCCACGGTGATGGATCCAGGCCAGGTTCGGGCGGGGGCCCGGCGAAGAGGAGGTCGGGGACGGCCATGGGGTTCCTGTCAGCGGGAGGAAAGAGACAAAGAGAGGTGAGGTTCAGAGAAGAATTGGAAAAAGGAAAGAAAAAGGACAGGCAGGGGAGGAGAGGGTCACCGGCGCGGCGTGAAGAGGCTCGGAAGGAGGCGCCTGGTCATCAGCTGGGGCGACGGCCTCGAGGACATGCTCTGGGATCGATCTCCTGGGGCAAGAGAAGGCGGGTTCAGGAGCATCATATGTAGAGCGAGAGAGAGAGGGAAGGGAAGGAGGCGTGGTGACCTGCTGCTGCTACTGCCGGCGAAGGCGAGCTCCGGCTGACGAGTTTGCCGGCCGACGGCATGGTCGACAGAGACACCCGGGCACGAGGGACTCGGGCGCGGGGTCGAATGCTACTGGCGCTAGGGTACTCGGGGTTGCTGTTGCTGCGGGCTCGAGAAGAAAAGGAGGAAGCCACGACACGAAGTGGCTCTGATCTCCAGTGGATCTTGCTCCAGCGAGGCAACCAGAGGCGATGGAGGCAGGAGCCAGGGTGCGCGGGGGAGGTGGACCGATGGGAGTGCTGGTGGACGTGGTGTGGCTCGCAGGAAAGGGGATTGAGGAGGTGGCGCTGGGAGATGCAGTAGGATGGATGGATCGATTGAAAACAGTGGGGATTGGCCGGCGTTGAAAACAAGGAGAGTGGCGGCGGATGGGATGGATGGAAGGGACAAACTGCCTAGGATTTAGGGTTGATCTAGTTTATATTGTGAGTGGGTTAGATTAGGGACTATCTCGTCCCTCCGATCAAAATTGGATAGTCGGGAAAAATATGCTAGGGATCCCAAATAAGAAAACGGTGATGTTTTGTAGATGTTTGGGGATGATCCGGATCCAACGGTGGCGACTGTCCCGGTCACCTCCGGGGAAGTTTCGGACATGCACGCGAGGGGTCGGTTGGAACTTGTGGGCTGTGCAGAAAGGCTCGCGCTGAGAGAAGAGAAGAGAGAGAGACCCGGCAACTGTTTCCGGAGAACGAAAACGTCCGACGTTAGACCGGCTAAACTGCCGCTATAGTTATCCGTTGGGGCATCAAACGGACTCCGAATGCGATGAAATTTGACAGGTGGTCTATCTACACTATAATAAGACCACACGCCAACTTTCATCCCATTCCGAGAACATTTTCCGGCCACTTATAAAATAATATTTCGGACGTGCCGCGGGCGCGTGCAAGTGTGTCTGGGCTTGAAACGGACAACGGAAAGAATGGGGAGGCCGGGACGGATGCATGTTTTGAAAAAACATGATGATGCAATGCACATGATGACATGGCAAGATGCAACACACAAGCAAAATACATGGCAACAACAGCGAATAACTGGAAGACACCTGGCGCAACGGTCTCAGGGCGTCACAACACTCCACCACTACGAGAGGATCTCGTCCTGAGATCTAGAATGGCATCGGAGGGAGAACGAAAGAGAAAGAGAAGATGTAAAACTAAGTTGCTTCTTTAACAAACGAATGAAACCAAGAAACCTTGAAAAGTTGAACAAATTGAAAGAAAGAATACAACG
Source organism: Triticum aestivum (assembly GCF_018294505.1). Lineage (NCBI taxonomy): Eukaryota > Viridiplantae > Streptophyta > Magnoliopsida > Poales > Poaceae > Triticum > Triticum aestivum. The sequence goes on from NC_057794.1 coordinate 262,374,513, forward strand.
GAGATGAACGAAGTTGAAAACACCCCGTTATAAAAGAGGAACAAGGAAGAACAATTTCTTAGAGCACTCTGGTTAAAAAGAGATACAAGACTTGATAGGATGAAAAGGATTTGAGCAAAGGGGCACAACACTCCGTTAAACAAGATAGAGAAGGAAAAAGACTAATATAATTTGGACATCACTTTGACTGTAAATGGAAGAAATTGAACATGATCTTGACAAACCGAGATGAGGAGTGAAAAGAGCAACATCACTAGACCTCGGGGAGAAAGAATAGAAGTTGGATCTTGGAAAGGGATGAATTGAGAGGAAAAAGACATTTTCTACCACAATAGAATTTGAAAAGCATCCTTAAAAGAAGGGTTGAACGGAATTGTTGGAAAACCAACAACGAAAAGGATAAGCTTGATATGGACTTATGGAATGCATCTCAAATTATGAGGTGACCACCTGCCACTCACGGGAAAAAAATTGGATTGATATGAACGAGGAGACGAGAAACTTATTTCACCGGGAGGGTAGATGAAGAACTTGGATCATATATGAGTAGCATAAATAACAACGATCCTTAGGGAAGGTTTTAGGTGAAATATCACCCAAGATAACTCCAATGACGAGATTGATGGATTTAAAATAACTCATACTTAACAACATGTGAATCATGGAACATGAACTCAAATTATCAAGAATGACATAATACCACCTCTAAAAATATGGTAGAAAGAATTGCACTCAGGACTGCACGAAGAAGAATACTTGAGCTCCTTAGAAAAGAATGTTGATGAACACTTCGAGAAGGAAATTAAATCCTTGACGAACCATCATGTAGAACCTTCATGAGGAAGTCCGATAAACAAAAGAATGATCAAACGAAAAGAAAGAGGAGTTGAAAACACAAGGTGAAACCTTGTAATGATTTAGATGAATCTCCATGGTGATATAATTGAGAGAGCTTGGAACTCCGGGAAAAGAAAAGATGAATCAAGTTCGACCGAGAATTTGATGCACCTCCGGAATAAAGAATTGAATTTACACGATGAAACAAAGAATAAGAATTACGTTATGGGCATCCTTCACCAATTAAATTGATGACCAACAATGGATTTGGCACACTACTTATTCATGTAGTAAGGATTAAGATAGATATAGCGCAAACTTGAGAAGGTCTTCAACGAACCACCGGTAGGATGAAACAACGAAATAATTAATATGATAACCATGGAAGAGAGATCTTGACGAACCACCGTAAGAACTGAAGAGGAACGAATAAAACATGAGACAACACCGGGTAGGATCAGCAAATAAACAAAGATGCTTGAGAGAATTTAGATCCATGAGAACGAAGAGATTACGAGCTGATTAGAGGATCCTTGATCTAAGCACCGGTATGATGGAGACTGGTAACTGAAAGCTGAGAATGAATAAACATGAATTGATGGACTCCAGATAGGTGAAAGGAATACTCACAATCAAAACAATTATGAGAGGATGGCAACAAGCTAGAATCACGCATCTCTAAGAGAACGAATAAGATAAGGAGGAAAAAACTCTTCTTCGGTCTTCAAATCTGAGAATTATGACGAGAAACACCACCAAATTGTTCAGATACTCCGGGATGAAAATTATAAAGGTTGAACCAACGATGAAAAGAATTTGAAAGATCTTGGAGAAAAACATTTGACTGATGACAGTTCATTCTTATGTCAAACTTTGGAGAGAATTTGAGAAGCTCCGGCAAAATAAGAAGAGTCCGGTAAGATCCTGGGAAAAGACCTGTGGGTTAGGGCCCACTCAAAAGAAACACCGTTGAAAAGACTTAAAAGAGAGGTTGCACCAGTTCAATTAAATGACTTGAATGAGATAACAACCTCGAAAGATCTTGAATGAATGCAGAGTGGAAAACACGAATCTTCGAGATATCTTGAGTACTCCGGAACAATTGGATAGCAAGAAATGACTGAATATAAGGTGCACCGGCATGAAAAACATTTGAAACAAGGAAAAGAATGTGATCAAACACCGAAAGCTTGAATTGAAACCACCGGAGAAGAAAGAGAACGAAGAATGATGAACTGGAAGCTTCGTTAGCATCTTCTTGAGAATCACCAGATAAGAACATTGAAGGAAAAGAGTGAAGAAACTTCCATGAATAAGATGGATACTTGATAAGAAATATGAGTCCTTGAAGAAAACAAGGGTGGGAGGGCGGGAAAAACAAAGGCAACTTGGGATGGATGAAACGAACACCGTTGAGAAGAACTGATAAATGATGTTGCTGATATTGAAATGTTCGAATCCACTTGAAGAGAAATACACCGGTGAAAAGGATTGACATGACAAACTCGATGATCAAGAGGGATTAGTACTCCCACAAAAATATGAGAACACCGCTTAAGAAAGGTATGGAATCAACATTTGACTTTGAAGAAACTCGAATACCACAACTCAAAAACAAAACAAAGGATTGGCTAGCAGAATAAGCTGGAACAAACATATGATAGAAATTTCATCCGAAGTTTTCATGGTGGGGCCTACACGGGCTCGATCGTACAGCACCATCATGTACAAGGCAGTTCACATGACATTTCAAGCGTCCCCGAGTCGGCATAGCCAAGGACTCTTTAAGACACAACGAGACCACTGTAAAACCAACCATGGATAGGCGGACCACTAGACGTCGAACCCCAATTTCTTATCATACATCTGTCGAAAAGATATCCTAAGAGCTACTTGAATTCCCACTTATAAACTCCCGAAACTTTCCAGTTATGCAATCAGGTGTTGGGGATACAGGGGAATCATAATATCTCACCCAAACTAGCAAATCCTACATCCAGCTGTATCCATCCTTCAACACATAACCAAGAAACCTTCGGAAATCGTCTACCTCAACCTTCGAAAAGCATCCGTTATACAAGTTATGGCAATACTCCCGAACTCCCGCCCTAGTACTGGGTGGCGTCGAGGTTATCTCACCAACAACTATATAAAAGAGATTTTCGATGTCGGCGAAACTAAACTCAGGTATTCCAGAACTGCAACGATAAAATTGTGATGACAACACCTGAGAGCTCAACTCCCCGGGACACTGCCACAACCCCTAAATGACAGGAGGCACGAAGAACAATGTTCTCATCACAAAACCATCGGAATGATTCCAAGATACCTGCGTGATCCTAAAAAAATTTAGTGAAATTTGAGAAGAGAAGAGTCAAAATTCTATGTCAGGATGCCTCACCAGAGCGATGAAGGGACTGAGGAGTAAAAAGAAGTCCTAACTCTCCGATATATATAATTCCTAAATGACTCAAAACATTTCTAGACTCAATAACGCCAGTGATTCGATCAAGCAGGGGGATCCTAAGGTCGGGGAAGGCTCTGATACCAACTTGTAACGCCCTCGATGCGGCTATATCTCCCACGTGTCGAAGCATGACTTAGAGGCATAACCGCATAGAAAGCAATGTTGCAAATGAGGTAATCTTCACACATTCCATGTAATACATAAGGGAAAGAGATACATAGTTGGCTTACAATCGCCACTTCACACAATTACATGAATCAAAACATTACATCATCCAGATACACTGAAGGTCCAACTACGGAACCAAAATAAAAGAAGACTACCCCAAATGCTACACAGATCCCCGATCGACCCCAACTGGGCTCCACTACTGATCAACTAGAACGAAACAACACAAAGGACAAGATCTTCATCGAGCTCCTCCTTGAGCTTGGTTGCGTCAACTACTTGGTATCCTCGCGATCACCTGCAAGCTAGTTTTGGGAGTATATGTGAGTCACGGGGACTCAGCAATCTCGCACCCTCGCGATCAAGACTATTTAAGCTTATGGGTAAGGTAAAAGGTATGAGGTGGAGCTGCAGCAAGCGGCTAGCATATTTGGTGGTTAACATACGCAAATGAGAGCGAGAAGAGAAGGCAAAAGCATGGTCGAACAACTATGATCAAGAAGTGATCCTAGAAACAACCTACGTCAAGCATAACTCCAACACCGTGTTCACTTCCCGGACTCCGCCGAGAAGCGACCCTCATGGTTACACACGCGGTTGATGTATTTTAATTAAGATCAACTTCACGTTTTCTACAACCAGACATTAACAAATTCCCATCTGCCCATAACCGCGGGCACGGCTTTCGAAAGTTCAAATCCCTGCAGGGGTGTCCCAACTTAGCCCATCACAAGCTCTCACAGTCAACGAAGGATATTCCTTCTAGCGGGAAGACCCGAACAGGCTCGGAATCCCGGTTATAAGACATCCTCGACAATGGTATAACAAGTTCAGCAACATCGCCCGAATGTGCCGACAAATCCCGATAGGAGCTGCACATATCTCGTTCTCAGGGCACACTCAGATGAGCAGTCCGTACAACTAAAACTAGCCCTCGAGTTTCCCCGAGGTGGCGCTGCAAGGGGCTCTAGTTTGGACCAACACTTAGAGGAGGACTGGCCCGGGGGGGTTAAAATAATGATGACCCTTGAGTCTGCAGAACCCAAGGGAAACAAAAGGCTAGGTGGCAAATGGTAAAACCAAGGTTGGGCATTGCTGGAGGAGTTTTATTCAAGGCGAACTGTCAAGGGGTTCCCATTATAACCCAACCGCGTAAGGAACGCAAAATCTGGGAACATAACACCAATATGATGGAAAGTAGGGCGGCAAGAGTGAAACAAAACACCAGGCATAAGGCCGAGCCTTCCACCCTTTACCAAGTATATAGATGCATTAATTAAATAAGAGGTATTGTGATATCGCAACAAGTCAACATGTTCCAACAAGGAACAACATCTCCATGTTCCAACAAGGAACAAACTTCAATCTTCACCTGCAACTAACAACGCTATAAGAGGGGCTGAGCAAAGCGGTAACATAGCCAAACAACGGTTTGCTAGGACAAGGTGGGTTAGAGGCTTGGTTCAACAATATGGGAGGCATGATAAGAAAGTGGTAGCTATGGCAGCATAGGCATAGCAGAAGAGCGAGCAACTAGCAAGCAAAGATAGAAGTGATTTCGAGGGTATGGTCATCTTGCGTGAGATCCCGCAAGGAAGAAGAACGAGTCCATGAAGAAGACAAACGGACGTAGTCGAACGGGTCCTCACAAACGCGACGTTATTGGAACCAACCCGAAGAAGCAACACTAGAAAGGAGCAAACAACATAGTAAACAACCATCACATAATCATGGCATGATGCACAACCAAGTATGATGCATGTCCAGTTTAATGATACATGGCATGGCATGGCAAAGTGCACAAACAATCCTACAAATTAAGTGGAGCTCAATATGCAACTGAGTTGCATATTGAAGAAAACACCACATGACTTATTTAATTCTCTCTTGTTTATGAACTCAACAATATTAAATGTTTTTAGCATGGCAAGAGTGAAGCATAAAGAAACTACCCATCTAGGCAAGTTTAAATGAGGCCGGAAACAACAAACAACAATTCCAGAAAATCCTCATGTGCATTTATTAGGTTTGGTACTGTTCTGCCCTAAACACAATTTTAGAGTTGTTTAACATGCAAAGTAAGGTCACCACGTTAAACTAGGCATTTTTCCACCCCATTTACATATAAAGTTTATTACATTCCGAGTTACGGTTATTTAGTTATGAATTAAATCATTTTAACAAGTTATTTAAGAAAATTTAAACAAACATCATCTTAAACATTTTAAACATAGATGAAAGTTGCATATTATTAAACTAGATGAAATTCTAAGCAAGTTTCATATTAAGTTTGTTTAATTCTGATGCACGGTTGTGGATTTATTAAATGCATGATCATGAAGGTCTTTTCTGCAAAACTGTAAGCTGTGGATTATTAGCTAAAATCGCAGAGAGGAAAAACAGAGATGGGCCGAATCTGCTAGAACTGGGCCAGACTAGAGCTACAGGAAACCTGGAGGCTTACCATGGGCCAAGCCCAGCTGGTGCAGGCGCTAGCCTTGGAGGGAAACTGGGCCGGCCGTGGCTTGTGGCCCGCGAGGAAGACAGGCGCGGCCTCGGTGGAGATGGCAAGGAGGCACGCTGGGCCACGGGCGCAATGCTGGGCCTTGGCGCTGGCGGGTCAACGCGAGGCGGCTGGACGCGTTGTCTACCTCCTTCGAAAGAAACAAAGGCGAGGCAGAGGGGCATGGCGCGGCGACTGCTTGGGGCGAGGCAGGGGAGGTCCGCCAGGGCGCGGGAAATGCGATGGACAGAGATGGTGAGGAAAATGCCCACGGTGATGGATCCAGGCCAGGTTCAAGCGGGGGCCCGGCGAAGAGGAGGTCGGGGACCGCCATGGGGTTCCTGTCAGCGGGAGGAAAGAGACAAAGAGAGGTGAGGTTCAAAGAAGAATTGGAAAAAGGAAAGAAAAAGGACAGGCATGGGAGAAGAGGGTCACTGGAGCGGCGTGAAGAGGCTCGGAAGGAGGAGCCTGGTCATAAGCTGGGCCGACGGCCTCGAGGACAGGCTCTGGGATCGATCTCCTAGGGAAACAGACGGCAGGGTTAGGAGCATCAGATGTAGAGCAAGAGAGAGGGAAGGGAAGGAGGCGCGGTGACCTGCTGTTGCTACTGCCGGCGAAGGCGAGCTCTGGCTGACGAGGTCGCCGGCCGACGGCAGGGTCGATGGAGACACCCGGGCACGAGGGACTTGGGCGCGGGGTCGACTGCTTCTGGCACTGGGGTGCTCGGGGTTGCTGTTGCTGCGGGCTCGAGAAGAAAAGGAGGAAGCCGCGACACGAAGTGGCTCTGGTCTCCAGTGGATCTTGCTCCGGCGAGACAACCGGAGGCGATGGAGGCAGGAGCCAGGGTGCACGGGGGAGGTGGACCGATGGGAGTGCTGGTGGAGGTGGTGTGGCTCGCAGGCAAGGGGATCGAGGAGGTGGCGCTGGGAGATGCAGTAGGATGGATGGATCGATTGAAAACAGTGGGGATTGGCCAGCGTTGAAAACAAGGAGAGTGGCGGCGGATGGGATGGATGGAAGGGACAAACTGCCTAGGATTTAGGGTTGATCTAGTTTATATAGTGAGTGGGTTAGATTAGGGGCTATCTCGTCCCTCCGATCAAAATTGGACAGTCGGGAAAAATATGCTAGGGATCCCAAATAAGAAAACGGTGATGTTTTGTAGATGTTTGGGTATGATCCGGATCCAACGGTGGCGACTGTCCGGGTCGCGTCCAGGGAAGTTTTGGTCATGCATGTGAGGGGTCGGTTGGAACTTGTGGGCTGTGCATAAATGCTCGCGCTGAGAGAAGAGAAGAGAGAGAGACCCGGCAACTGTTTCTGGAGACCGAAAACATCCGACGTTAGACCGGCTATACTGCCGCTATAGTTATCCATTGGGGCGTCAAACGGACTCCGAATGCGATGAAATTTGACAGGCGGTCTATCTACACTATAATAAGACCACACGCCAACTTTCATCCCATTCCGAGAACATTTTTCAGCCACTTATAAAATAATATTTCGGACGTGCCGCGGGCACGTGCAAGTGTGTCTGGGCTCGAAACGGACAACGGAAAGAATGGGGAGGCCGGGACGGATGCAAGTTTTGAAAAAACATGATGATGCAATGCACATGATGACATGGCAAGATGCAACACAGAAGCAAAATACAAGGCAACAACAGCGAATAACTGGAAGACACCTGGCGCAATGGTCTCGGGGCGTCACAACACTCCACCACTACGAGAGGATCTCGTCCCGAGATCTAGAATGGCGCCGGAGGGAAAACGAAAGAGAAAGAGAAGAGGTAAATCTAAGTTGCTTCTTTGACAAACGAGTGAAACCAAGAAACCTTGAAAAGTTGAACAAATTGCAAGAAAGAATACAACGGAGATGAACAAAGATGAAAACACCCTGTTATAAAAGAGGAACAAGGAAGAACAATTTCTTATAGCACTCTGGTTGAAAAGAGATACAATACTTGATAGGATGAAAAGGATTTGAGCAAAGGGGCACAACACCCCGGTTAAACAAGATAGAGAAGGAAAAAGACTGATATAATTTGGACATCACTTTGACTGTAAATGGAAGAAATTGAACATGATCTTGACAAACCAAGATGAGGAGTGAAAAGAGCAACATCACTAGACCTCCGGGAGAAAGAATAGAAGTTGGATCTTGGAAAGGAAAGAATTGAGAGGAAAAAGACATTTTCTACCACAATAGAATTTGAAAAGCATCCTTCAAAGAAGGGTTGAACGGAATTGTTGGAAAACCAACAACGAAAAGGATAAGCTTGATATGGACTTATGGAATGCATCTAAAATTATGAGGTGACCACCTGCCACTCACGGGAAAAAAATTGGATTGATATGAACAAGGAGACGAGAAACTTATTTCACCGGGAGGGTAGATGAAGAACTTGGATCATATATGAGCACCATAAATAGCAATGATCCTTAGGGAAGGTTTTAGGTGAAATATCACCCAAGATAACTCCAATGACGAGATTGATGGATTTAAAATAACTCATACTTAACAACATGTGAATCATGGAACATGAACTCAAATTATCAAGAGTGACATAATACCACCTCTAAAAATATGGTAGAAAGAATTGCACTCCGGACTGCACGAAGAAGAATACTTGAGATCCTTAGAAAAGAATGTTGATGAACACTTCGAGAAGAAAATTAAATCCTTAATGAACCATCATGTAGAACCTTCATGAGGAACTCCGGTAAACAAAAGAATGATCAAACAAAAAGAAAGAGGAGTTGAAAACACAAGGTGAAACCTTGTAATGATTTAGATGAATCTCCGTGGTGATATAATTGAGAGAGCTCGGAACTCCGGGAAAAGAAAAGATGAATCAAGTTCCACCGAGAATTTGATGCGCCTCCGGAATAAAGAATTGAATTTACATGATGAAACAAAGAATAAGAATTACGTTATGGGCATCCTTCACCTATTAAATTGATGACCAAGAATGGATTTGGCGCACTACTTATTCATGTAGTAAGGATTAAGATAGATATATCGCAAACTTCAAAAGGTCTTCAACGAACCACCGGTAGGATGAAACAACGAATTAATTAATATGATAACCATGGAAGAGAGATCTTGACGAACCACCGTAAGAACTGAAGAGGAACGAATAAAACATGAGACAACACCGGGAAGGATCAGCAAATAAATGAAGATGCTTGAGAGAATTTAGATCCATGAGAACGAAGAGATTATGAGCTGATTAGAAGATCCTTGATCTAAGCACCGGTATGACCGAGACTGATAACTGAAAGCTGAGAATGAATAAACCTGAATTGATGGACTCCAGATAGGTGAAAGGAATTCTCACAATCAAAACAATTATGAGAGGATGGCAACAAGCTAGAATCACACATCTCTGAGAGAACGAATAAGATAAGGAGGAAAAAACTCTTCTTCGGTCTTCAAATCTGAGAATTACGACGAGAAACACCACCAAATTGTTCAGATACTCCCGGATGAAAATTATAAAGGTTGAACCAACGATGAAAAGAATTTGAAAGATCTTGGAGAAAAACATTTGACTGGTGACAGTTCATTCTTACGTCAAACTTTGGAGAGAATTTGAGAAGCTCCGGCAAAATAAGAAGAGTCTGGTAAGATCCTGGGAAAAGACCTGTGGGTTAGGGCCCACTCAAAAGAAACACCGTTGAAAAGATTTAAAAGAGAGGTTGCACTGGTTGAATTAAATGACTTGAATGAGATAACAACCTCGAAAGATCTTGAACGAATGCAGAGTGGAAAACACGAATCTTCGAGATATCTTGAGCACTCCGGAACAATTGGATAGCGAGAAATGACTGAATATAAGGTGCACCGGCATGAAAAACATTTGAAACAAGGAAAAGAATGTGATCAAACACCGAAAGCTTGAATTGAAACCACCGGAGAAGAAAGAGAATGAAGAATGATGAACTAGAAGCTTCGTTAGCATCTTCTTGAGAATCACCAGATAAGAACATTGAAGGAAAAGAGTGAAGAGACTTCCATGAATAAGATGGTTACTTGATTAGAAATCTGAGTCCTTGAAGAAAACAAGGGTGGGAGGGCGGCAAAAACAAAGGCAACTTGGGATGGATGAAACGAACACCGTTGAGAAGAACTAATAAATGATGTTGCTGATATTGAAATGTTCGGATCCACTTGAAGAGAAATACACCTGTGAAAAGGATTGACATGACAAACTCGATGATCAAGAGGGATTAGTACTCCCACAAAAATATGAGAACACCACTTAATAAAGGTATGGAATCAACATTTGACTTTGAAGCAACTCGAATACCACAACTCAAAAACAAAACAAAGGATTGGCTAGCAGAATAAGCCAGAACAAACATATGATAGAAATTTTGTCCGAAGTTTTCGTGGTGGGGCCTACACGGGCTCGATTGTACAGCACCATCATGTACAAGGCAGTGCACATTACATACGAAGCGTCCCCGAGTCGGCATAGCCAAGGACTCTTTAAGACACAACGAGACCATTGTAAAACCAACCGTGGATAGGCGGACCACTAGACGTCGAACCCCAATTTCATATCATACATCTGTCGGAAAGATATCCTAAGAGCTACTTGAATTCCCACTTATAAACTCCCGAAACTTTCCGGTTATGCAATCAGGTGTTGGGGATACAAGGGAAGCATAATATCTCACCCAAACTAGCAAATCCTACATCCAGTTGTATCCATCCTTCAACACATAACCAAGAAACCTTCGGAAATCGTCTACCTCAACCTTCGAAAAGCATCAGTTATACGAGTTATGGCAATACTCCCGAACTCCCACCCCAGTACTGGGTGCGTCGAGGTTATCTCACCAACAACTATATAAAAGAGATTTTCGATGTCGGCGAAACTAAACTCGGGTATTCCAGAACTGCAACGATAAAATTGTGACGACAACACCTCGGAGCTCAACTCCTCGGGACACTGCCACAACCCCTAAATGACAGGAGGCACCAAGAACAATGTTCTCGTCACAAAACCATTGGAACGATTCCAAGATACCCACGTGATCCTAAAAATTTTTATTGAAATTTGAGAAGAAAAGAGTCAAAACTCTACGTCAGGATGCCTCACCAGAGCGATGAAGGGACTGAGGAGTAAAAAGAAGTCCTAACTCTCCGATATATATAATTCCTAAATGACTCAAAACATTTCTAGACTCAATAACGCCAGTGATTCGATCGAGAAGGGGGCTCCTAAGGTCGGGGAAGGCTCTGATACCAACTTGTAACGCCCTCGATGCGGCTATATCTCCCACGTGTTGAAGCACGACTTAGAGGCATAACCGCATTGAAAGCAATGTTGCAAAAGATCTGGTGGAATGTTGATGATATCCAACGGCCAGTAGTGCTCGGATTTGCCTATCTCTGCACTGTCGGGTTAGCTTCATCCAGCGACCATCTTTTAAAGTTATTGGCACACTATATAGTTCTTGTGCCATACTTGCATGTTTTGGAAAAAAGCTACTAGTGGGTTGTACTATCTATTTAGGAATAGAAGATGTATACATGGAAGTTGTAGGGAAAGAGATGACATGGAGCATCTCAATTCCTATGAGTAGGGATTGGAAAAGAGATGTCATTTGGTTCACATCATAGGAACTTTTCTATTGAATATAGAGATGACATGTTTCTCAATTCCTATGAGGAGGGATTAGAAAAGAGATGTAATTTGGTTCATATCATAGGAACTTTTCTATTGAATATACGCTAATGTTTATTTTCCTTTGAAATTAAGGGAGTATAGGAATCCATTCATATGAACCAAGTGGCTCTAAAGCTATAGAAATGATATCATGTTTATTTCCTTTGAAATGTGGAGTATATGAATCTATTCCTGTTAACCAATTGGCTCTAAAGGAAAAAAAAATCCTATAAAAATCATATCATATAGAGTTCCTATGATGTTCCTCGACACTAAAGGATGCTTGAAATTGCTGTGGGTGATATGATGGTCTTTCTTTGTAGACTCCTCACCCATCTTTATAGTTACCTCTCGAAGATGAATGAAATGATATATACATGGTATCCTACATGTGCAATTTGGTACACGAAAACTCGGTAAAAGTTTGCGAGGTTCGAATTTTCAACAAAGCTATATGCACCGCATTTCGGAACGGAGGGAGCATACGGCAGTTGCTAACACTCACGTGGAAGATTTGTGTGTAGGAGGAGTGGCTGTTCTGTTAAATGACATGGCAAAACTATCACTGTCGGATGCCGATCTAACGGTCCTTACGGCGTTCGTCAGGAAAAGGCTTGTGGCGAACGTTTGTTGGATAATGATTTATGGACACATGCATTGCATTGATACGTGCCCCCCTCTCTCTCACGCACACGCACCCTCACGAGTCACGACTCTCCTGAGTCCTCTCGTAGACTCGCACGTCGCACCCACCGTCTATCTGCAGGTAGACATCACGCACATATGTGCTCTTCACACCCTACCCTTAGAACTTCTAAAAAACAAAAGACGACGCGCACATTTTATTTTAGCTCACACATCACACACTTGTACTATTACTCTTGCGGCGAACGTTCTTTGGGCATAGTATATTGTACTCTCATGAAGAGAAGCGGTGCATGCACGCACTAGTTCTCTCACACCCACTCGCGGGTACACGTAGGAGCGCATTTTTTTGAAGCTGGTACAACAAAATCACTCCACTATATATAAAAGCAGGAGCCTTAGCGCTTGCTTTACTAGGGTTCCTCTCGTTCACTCTCTCATGCTCTCCAGATCTAAGCAACGCATAGGTGGCCACACTCTCTCTCAGCTCACGGCTGGTCACAAATCCGGCCGGACAACCTCGACCAGGGCAGGGGTGTAGGTGCATCGTTCACCCTGTCGTCGGCGGCGAGGGAGGAGACCAACGGCTGCCCGCGCGTCCCGATCAGCGGCTGTGCCGTTCTCTCCGAGAGAGCGCCGGCTCGGGAGGGCATCCGACCCCTACTTCCTCCTTGCGGTATTGTGTCCAAGATGCGGCCTCCCGACGCCGTCTTTGCGACATGCCGACGACCCTCAGGTATATATTCCTTCGAAACCTACCTTGCTCTACTGCCCCAGCTCCCTTCATGTGGATCCTTTTCTACTTCCGTCCGCTGTTCCAAAGCCACCTAGACTTCTACTAAGGCACGTGCTTTGCACGTATGTTCTTTATGATAGATACTCATATACCTTCTTTTTAGAGAGAGAAATGGGTACTCGTATCTTGAGTAGATATCATAGTGTGTTTGTTTGCATGATCTAAGGACTATTCTGAAATAAGAAGCAAATCACTTGCACAAATCAAACTGAGTTCCAAGTAAGAATTTTATTACAAGATAAAAGTTGTAGTTTTATTATATGTTGTTTCCTGGGTTCCACTGATGTACAGTTCCAGAGTTGTTTGACGGTTTACATCCATGTTTATGGACTATTTTGTGCAACTAAATAAGTCATTTTGGTCTGACAGACACTCATGTCCTGTATTAGCTTGAGGTATAGCTTATGTATGACTGAAATAAAATATTACATTTTTTCTACGAATAATAAAAATATTACATTTCTTGATGACGCAGAATAAAACTTTAGCTAGCATCAGTCATGCAATGTTATGTTATGTGAACAGTGTAAACTTTGCAGTATAGCGGCATCTAATAATCCATTTTTATAGTAATCTAAAAAAATAAGTTAGTAGTAGAGTGTTTATTTCCCAGGTGACAACGGGGAACCAAAATGTGCTAGCTATTTGCCAACTTGTCGTACTTCTATGTGAGGAGGTTGTAGCAGTTTCTAGACATTTCTCAACTTCAGTAGGTGCAATCCAGATTCAACGGGGACTTCTTTATTTTGTTTACTTGGAGAGCAAAGTCGGCCATGTGCACAAGGAGCGGGAGCGAATCCGGCAGCTCATAGCCGTCAGATCATGTCATCCTTTGTTTGATGGACGGTAGTGATATGCATGAGAGGGGAAATGAAAGGTGGATTTTGAGACAATGCTTGTTTGGGCGGGAGAACCGAAGATGGAGTGGTAAATCCAATTTCAAAACTGCCGCATTATAGTAGTAGTAGATTAGAAGTAAAGCTATTTCATACAGTCGACTCAAAGCGTTGGTTCAAACAGGGAAGAAAGTGGGAAAGCTGTAGCATGAATCTAGGACTTGGTTCTAAGAGGAAACGGGGAAATTATTAATATATGTCAATGTTTAAATAACCGTATATCTTATTTGAGCAAACAGGGATGTCTGTCTCCATATCGTTTCGGGATGTATGTCTCCGTATCGTTTCTATCCGCGCAATCAAAAGCACACACCTCAGTTTTAGTACAACCATGCAAAATGAGATGGCTATCCCTCGCTGCCGTCGTCTAACCTCCCGTCTTCAAGGTATCCCTACATTTGTAGTAACTAAGGTAGGATGACCAACGCAATCTAAAAGAAGCTGATTCGTACGTTTTACTTCCTGATTGCAGTGCAGGGACGAGCGAAAACAACTGCATCCTAGTCCGGAATGCACTTTCTACCAGTTCATCCATGGTCCAAGGACTAGCTGGCACGGCTGCATGGCGGTTTTTTGGACAGGTGCGCGAACAAGAGGCATTGTGGTCTGCTTATTTCTGCAAATAGCAGTGCTTAAATTTAGTGGAATGCACTGGTCAGTACACTGCATGGTTCAGTTCAGCATTCCAGCTGATACCACAGTTATAATTGGTTATTCTGGAATGAGAGAACCTAACCCTAAATGGTGGCGACAAGAAAAAACCAGAGTGAACTCCAGGAAATTTAAGCCTGTCGAGAGGCCCTTTGCTCAGAGAGAAGCCTTGCTTGTTTTTTTCCTGATTTGTAAACCTTCTCACAACTTTGTCTTTTGCTGTGAACTAGTATATGTTTGTTATGTTCTATGAATCATTGAGATGTATAAAATTGCTTAACTTATGCTTTTCAAGTTTTTTATGAAGACGAGTTTAATGTGAGTGTTCCACATGAGCGTTGGACTAGCGTGTGAACGTTTGGAAATTATTACATTGTGGCCTCAATTAACTGCATGAACCACTGTAACAAGATACATAGTTGCTTATATGTCAGACAACAGATTGTTGATTGTTAGCTGGTCGATAGCCTAGTGTTGAAGCGAGCTGAGCCAATGTGCCGTGTTTTGCACAACTGCTTACAAGTGGGGTAGCACCAACAGTGTTTACAAGTACTTATGTATACGTCGGCGCACGGTTCTCGAACGAGTGCTCTATTTCATCAAAACACACACTTCTCGTATGATAAACTGTGACAACTTATGTCTTAACATGCCATATTCATGAAAAAACTAGTGAGGATGCATCTGTTTCGGCAACAATTACGATGGTTCTCACATGATTCATGGGCACACAAAAGTAGCAGTAGTTCCCATAGATGGATTCAAACAGAGTACTAGCCCCAGAGGGGTCGATAACAGGCAAGGTTTGGATAATTAGACACAATCCAAACTACTATTAAACACTAGCTGGGGCAACTATTTCATGCCTCGATCTAATTTGGGCTGGACACAAGACGGACCTTGCCATGAACATCATCGAGGACATCTCGTAGCAGCTCAATCATGTGAACCTTCATGAAGACAACCTTGTGGCCTTGCCACTGATAAACTTGTTTGTGGAGGCATGCCACATCATCTTCCTGTGTAAGCTTGACAAGAACAGTATTCCTCACAAATGAAGGAGTAGCTTTGAACTTCTTGTGCTTCAGTACACCCTGGACAACACGCCTGACAACAGTGAGGCTGGAATACAACTCTTCATTGGTATAACCGCAAATGGCTTCCAGAATCCAACAGCCTAAGAACTCTGTTTTCCCAGTGCGTATATTCAGGTCGTCCGCCTCATAGCGAGTGACATGTACAACCACACAATCCTTGTTTGCATCAGGGCTCTAATTGACACAGAAACAAATTCTGAATTACTTTTCAGTATAAGAAACACAAGTTATTTAAACCACTACGTATACCATGGCATCGAAGCTAATAAAATTTTGCATTATTAATCACCACATAGTTCCTTTTCTAAAAAAATCACCACAAACTTAGATGTAAAACCACAATCGAGATTGGCAAAGAAGGAAATCACCTTGGGCAGCTCAGTGGGGGGGGACACATCCTCGAAGGGGGAAAACTGCTCTTGCAGTACCACGGGGGCTGTAACCTCAAATGGGGCATTGACCATCTCAGTATCTGGGGTCGCCTAGGTGGTTGCCTCCATCTTCTTGGAGCTCTCTGTCTCGTGGGGATCAGCCTCCCGCGTCTGCTCCAATATCAGCAGATCTTTGCCTGGTTCTCCTTGGTCCATCATGAAACTGACGAATACTAGGAGTCCACTGAAAGGAAAACACAATCACAATGACAATGAACCAAAAAAGAGAGTGAGGATCGGTTACTACTTTGCAAAAGTTCTTTTTTTTCCTCTGAACAAAAATATACCAACATCACGGATCCGCTTACCTTCCCTTCGTTCGGAGAGAAGAACAGTGGCAGATGCAAGTGTTGCCTTTCTTGAAGACGGTGAGGGAGAAGGGGATTCAGCAAAGAGTGAAATGATGGCTGCTTCGTCCGTCAAACTTAGACTGCGGGGAGGTGGGGTTTTGTGATACGACGGCTCGTTACTGCCGCGCTACGACCAGGGTGACTCTCCGCCTGCATACTGCCTTCTAATTTGGTGGATGGCATTTGGGCCCGCGCGCTGCATGGCCCGCATGTCGGTGAAAAAAAGTATAACGGCATTCAGTAGAGGGAGACGTTTCAATGACCTAGGAGGAGCCAGAAGCGGTAGAGTGTCTCCACTGTACTAGTAGTAATTGTTTTTCTGGGTAGCTGTAGAGTGTCTCCACTGTACTAGTAGTAATTGTTTTTCTGGGTAGCTATAGAGTGTCTCCACTTTACTAGTAGTAATTGTTTCTCGGGTCCCAAGACAAAACAGCCCATCCACACTAGTAAATAGTAAAATCAATTCAAAAACCTGGGTGCTCTTCTTCCTCCTTGCTCCCACCCACCTCACGTCAGCTCGCTCCACTCGTACCCCCAAATTCCTCACCTCACTCCTTCAGAAAACCCCAGCTCCCCTTCTTCCTCACTCCTACAGAAAACCCCCAGCTCCCCTTCTTCTTCGCTCGCACTACAACTAGGCTTGTCATTCGTTACTCTACTCAAATCCGTGAGTGCGACGCGACACCCTCGAGGAAAATGGAGTCGGCTGACCCCAGCGCCAAGAAGATGAGGCTCCCGCGAGCGGCGACGCCTGTTGTAGATCCCGCACCCGGCAGCGCGGGGAGATGCGGCGACCCCGCCCCCACCGGATCCCAGGAACCCGTAGAATCTCGGGTGGACCGCATCAGCGATCTCCCGGACGCCATTCTTGGGGAGATCATCTCGCTTCTCCCCACCAAGGATTGCTGCCGCACCCAAGTCCTCTCAATTCGGTGGCGCCCTCTATGGCGCGCCGTTCCCCTTAATCTCGACTGTCGTCAGCTATCTCTCTTCAATGATTTTGAAATCCCCAGAGCCATCATCTCCTCCCACCAGGGCTCCGTTCAAAGCCTCTGCATCCCGTCATGCTACCTGAGCAAGCATACCATGCCCTGCACGGTGGACGCCTGGCTGGAATCCCCTGAATTCACAGAACTACAGCTGCTTGAGTTCTACTATTCCCCTGGAAATCACATACCACATACCGAACGCCATGAACTTGTGCCCTCAGCACCGATGTCCATCTCGGGGTTTTCGTCCTCTCTCCACACCGCCACCTTTGCGCAGTGCTACCTACCAGACAATCTGGTACTAAACCTTCGACTCCCATTTCTCAAGAAACTTTCACTTGTGCGGGTTCGTATATCGGAGGCCTCATTGCACACATCATCCACTCCAGTTGCCCTGCGCTGGAGTGCTTGGTGCTTGTTTTCACAGTTAGAATCGGTTGTCTCCAAATAAAGTCGCCTAACCTTGTAAGAATTGGAATTTCTTTTGACGGAAGGCAGCTCATCATCCAAGATGCCCCTTCACTTCAAAGGTTGATCCTTGATTCTAGTTATTCACCATTGCAAATAACCGTCCTCTCTGCGCCTAAACTGGAGACCTTGGGTGTAATACATGATCTCTGTGCTCATTTCAATATGGTGTTTGGCTCCACAGTTCTTCAGGTACTTTATATTATCATCTACACTTGTAACCATAAGCTGCATTTTAAATTTCTGCGCATAATTTATATATCATCTTGGAGTACACATTTTGTACTAATATTATGTTCTATGCTCAATGAAGAGTTTCTCCATGGATGGCCTATCAATGGTGCTGGATTCTGTCAAGATCTTATATATCCAAATGAATAGTTTTGATCTGAACAAGATTATTGGCTTGCTGCAATGCTTTCCATGTCTGGAGAAGTTGTATATAAAGGTGATAATTTCACGCACATTGGAAGCCCGCATATAGTGTACTAGAATTAACCGTTCAGCTGTTGCTCTTTCGACACTCTTCTTTTAGACCTTAACTGTTTTCAATCTTCATGTCTATTTAGGCAACAGGACGGGGTAAGAAAGTTATAACCAATCGGTGGATTCGTAAGCATCGGGATTTTCTCACTTCTCATGAGATTCGATTGAAGACAATAACGCTAGAACGATATGTAGCCAACCGTGCAAACACAAGATTTGTCACATTCTTCCTGCTGAATGCGAGGTTACTATTGTCCATCAGGCTTAAGTTTATCAGCAGCATGGTTTTGACGGATGGGTATGTCGAAGAGCAAAAAAAGGAGTTTCAGGTGGGCAAAAGAGCTTCTGAACGTGTCGGGCTTCTATTTACAACATATTGTGGTCATAATCCAGTAAATTTTACGACCCAGGATGTTCATTCTATGGACCTGACCGATCCATTTGACTGTGACTGCCGAAAACAGTGCTGGAGTTAGATGTTGTTGCCCTTTTCAATCTGGTTTTTTTGTAAACCTGATGAACAATTAACCCTCGTGCTTTTGTACAGTTTGTAAGCTGGAGTTAGATGTTCCTGCCCTTTTCAACTCGGCTGTGACTGTCATATTTTCTTTGAAACAAGGCAAATGGCTTGCCATTCGTTTAATTTAGAGTGAAATATTGTAACAAATCCAAACCAAGGGAAATAACATCACTCTCGCCGGCTGCTTGAGCTCACTGTGCATTACAGAAGCCAAGTGATTAGCCCCCACCAGCACCCACAAACTTATTTCGAACTAGCACATCAAATGGGCTATAAATTTTCATAGGAAAGGCTGCATGACCGTGACAGATTTGGATTCTGACATTTGGGACCCGCGAGGAAATAGCCTATCCAAGGTGGTGTCGACTTACTAGCCAGTCAACAAACGATTCTGCCTACCAGCCGTTGGATTGACATCCAACATCTGTCGTGTATCTTCTATCTCTTGTCTTCTTCTTCCTCCAATCGCCCAAACCAAACCACCCCGTCGGATCCGCCTGCTCCCGCCTCCCATGGCTGGCTGCGCCTCCGCTGCCCTACTGTATGTACCCTCCAACGTTGGCCAGTCCCTCCCTCTATTCCCCCACATGTCCTGTTATTCTCCGGCGATGTCAGCCCCAACACGCACCCGCGCCCGAACCAGTCAACCCTCGTACTCCCCTCCGCCTGCGACTGGACCGGTGCATCTTCAACGGCTCCTGTTCGTTCCGTCCGAGGCCTCGCCGTCGTCCTCCGCCTTGCGGCCTTGGTTCGCTTGCCGTGTGCGGTGCGCCGCCCTCTTGCGTTGTCAACGTCGTCAACAACGGAGAGGAACAAGGAGATGACTGTACGTGGAGAGGATGACAGTAGGGACCCACCAGCATCATGGTAGTACGCAAGCAAGTGCCTCTACAGTACAAGCCCAAAAATATGGTTCCTCCTAATGGTTAGACATCTGGGGATCACGCCATTGTCAACGTAGTCAATAAACGAGAGAATTACACTACGAGCGGCTGACACCAGGGACCCAGCAAGTCGCGCAGATTTTTAGGAACAATCAGTTGTTATTTATACTAGTTTTAGCGACGGATCAGGGTAACAACGGGGCTGTGCAGGGGCTGTGGCTCGTCTAGCCAGGGTTTTATTTATGTTTACCACATCATGAGCCCAGTTGTGTTTTTTTCTTGCTGAAAATGGCTAGCCCAGTTCTAGTTTTTTTAAAGAAATACCCAAACAAGGCCTACTTGCTTTATCGGCCCTGCTGGGCTGCAAATCTTTCAAGACGAGGAGAGTTTCATTCGGTTTGCCCAGAAATGGGCTGTACATTTTTAAAACACATCAAACCGGGAATTAGTTTCAATTTTTTTCATTACAAGATCTTAAATTCCATTGATTTTTATGCATGGACAATTATTTGGATTTTATATTTATATAAATTATTTTTCAAAATAGTTTGAATGTGAATCGATATTTCTGGATTAAAAATAGTTGACCGCACCGAAATATGCAAAATTTCGTATACTTTTTAACCGTGGCCACAATATGGGGTGTGATGCTAACAAAAAGAAGATGGGCTCCAAAAAAATTCTTAAGAATTAGCAAATGGGCTGTACATTATTAGAAATAATGGAGATGGGTTGTATGCTGTTTTCCACAGATTTGAGGCTGACTTTTGCACCTACTACAGGTTCACGCGTATGCTTTCATAAAAAAAGGTTGACGCACACGCAACGCCCTGTCAACTTAGTCAACACACGAGAGCAGTGACTGTTGGATGTCCATCCAACGGCTGTCGTGCTTCTTCAATCTCTGCTCTTCATGCTCAAGCCGCTCAAACAAGCGTCGAAGGGACTGCCTGCTCCCTCCTCCCGCGGCCGGCTATGCTGCCGTGCAGGCCTCACGGCCCCACTGTACTCCCATCGCTGGCCTAGACATCCCTCTACTCACCCACACATGCTGTTATTCTCCGGCAACGGCAGACGAACCAGTAAACCCTCGTACTCCTCCGCGTGGGAAACAACTGCCGAGTATTCCCTGGCTCCATGTCATTCCCTTCCTAGGCCTCGCCGTCGTCCCACCGCCCTGGTGCTCTCGGCGCGGCCTGGTCAACATGGTCAATGAACGACATCCATCAGAAGTGGATTGTACTTGGAGAGGCTGACAGCTGGGTCCACGGCTGCACGCAAGGAAATGCCTCCTTATTATGCACAAAATAATGATTCCTCCACCTGACAGCTAGGACCCATAGTAAGGGCCTCTGTATTTCACGAAAAAAACGTTCCCCCCGCTGACAGGTCGGACCCACCAAATATATCTTCGCACGCAAGGAAGTGCCTCCTTATTACGCCCAAAAAAATGAATACCCCCCTGCTAGCTGCGACCCACCATATTGTTGGGCTGACTTGTGGGCCTACTAAGTTGACAGGGCTGGAGAGCTTTGTCAACTTAGTCAATACTCCAGTGACCGTATAATGTCCATTCAATGGCCATAGTGCTTCTTCAACCTCTGGTCTTCTTGCTCCAGCCGCCCAAAGCAGCGCCCGTCGTGCCGCCTGCTCCTGCCTCCCATGGCCGGCTGTGCTACCGCGGAGGCCTCACCGCCCCCATACTACTCCCACCACTGGCCAGGCCATCCCTCCACTCACCCACACCACCTGTTATTCTACGGCGACGGCAACCTCACACCGCAGCCAAACCAGTGAACGCTCGTACTCCTCTCCGCGTGGGCATCCACTGCCGCGTATTGCACAGCTCCGTGTCGTCCCCTTCCTAGGCCTCGCCGTCGCCCACCGCCGTGGTGCTCTCGGCGCGGCATGGTCAATGTGGTCAACGACTGACTTCCATCGGAAGAGTACTGTACGTGGAGAGGCTGACAGTTGGGTCCACGGGAGCCGCAAGGAAGTGCCTCCTTATTACGCGGAAAATAATTATTCCTCCACCTGACAACAAGGACCCACCGGACGGGCCACCAGTATTTTGCGAAAAAAATCGTTTCCCCCTGACTGCTGGGACCCACCGGATGGGCCACCGTATTTCGTGAAAAAACATTCCCCCCGCTGTCACCTTGGACCCACCGGAAGTGCCTCCTTATTACGCACAAAAAAATGAATACTCCCCCGGCTAGCTGGGACCCACCTTGCTGGGAGGCTGACTTGTGGGCCTACTAAGTTGACGGGGATGAAGGGCTTTGTCAACTTAGTCAATATGAACGATTCTAGCTCAAGTGACCGTACGATGTCCATCCAATGGCTGTAGTGCTTCTTCAACCTCTGGTCATCTTGCTCCAGCCACCCAAAGCAGCGACGGTCGTGCCGCATGCTCCTGCCTCCCGTGGCCGGCTGTGCTTCCGCAGAGGCCTCACCGCCCCCTACTATTCCCACCGCTGGCCAGGCCCTACGGCGACGGCAGCCTCACACCGCAGCCGAACTAGTGAACCCTCATAGTCCTCTCCGCGCGGGCTTCCACTGCCACGTCGTCCCCTTCCTAGGCCTCGCCGACGTCCACCGCCGTGGTGCTCTCCGCGCGGCGTGGTCAACGTGGTCAAGGAACGACTTCCATCGGAAGAGTACTGTACGTGGAGAGGCTGACAGCTGGGTCCACGGCCACAGCCCAGTTTTTTTGTGATTTGCCAAGTAAGTCGCTTTGTCAGGCCTGTTGGGCTGCAAATCTTTCAAGACGAGGAGAGCTTTCATTCGGCTAGCCGAGAAAATGGCCCATCAGTAATGAGAAATGGGTTGTACATTTTTAAAACACATCAAACCGGCAATTAGTTTCAAATATCTTTTTTTTCATTTCAAGATTTTAAATTACATTAATTTTTATGCGTGGAGAATTTGTTGGATTTTATATTGATATACATTTATTTTTAAAATTAGTTTGAATGTGAGTCGAAATTTCGGGATTAAAAACAGTTCGGACCGCACCGAAATATGCAAAATTTCATATAATTTTTTAACCGTTGCCACAATATGGGCTGTAATGCTAACAAAAAGAATATGGGATCCAAAAAAACCTTAAGAATTAGCAAATGGGCTGTAAATTATTAGAAATAATGGTGGATGGGCTGTATGCTGTTTTCCACAGATTTGAGGCTTTCCTAAGAAAAGGTTGACACACAAGCACTGACTGTTGGATGTCCATCCAACGGCCGTCGTGCTTCTTCAACCTCTGCTCTTCCTGCTCCAGCCGCTCAAACAAGCGCCGGCGGGACTGCCTGCTCCCTCCTCCTCGCGGCTGGCTGTGCTGCCGCGCAGGCCTCACCGCCCGACCGTACTCCCATCGCTGGCCTATCCATCGCTCTACTCACCCACACCTACTATTATTCTCTGGCGACGGCAGACGAACCAGTAAACCCTCGTACAGTCGTACTCCCCTCCGCGTTGGAAACAACTGCCGAGTCTCCCCTGCCTCCGTGTCGTCCCCTTCCTAAGCTTCACCGTCGTCCACTGCCCTGGTGCTCTCGGCGCGGCCTGGTCAACATGGTCAACGACCGACATGCGTCTGAAGTGGACTTTATGTGGAGAGGCCGACAGCTGGGTCCACGGCCGCACGCAAGGAAATGCCTCCTTCTTACGCGCAAAATAATGATTCCTCCACCTGACATCAGGGACCCACCGAAAGGGCCTCTGTATTTCACGAAAAAAATGTTACCGTCACTGATAGCTCGAACCCACCAGCTATATCTTCGCACGCAAGGAAGTGCCTCCTTATTACGCACAAAAAAATGAATACTCCCCCTGTTAGCTGGGACCCAATATAGTGGCAGGCTGACTTGTGGGCCTACTATGATGACGGGGACGGAGGGCTTTGTCAACTTAGTCAATGTGCACGATTCTAGCTCCAGTGACCGTACAATGTCCATCCAACGGCCGTAGTGCTTCTTCAAC
Organism: Triticum aestivum; assembly: GCF_018294505.1. Classification (NCBI taxonomy): domain Eukaryota; kingdom Viridiplantae; phylum Streptophyta; class Magnoliopsida; order Poales; family Poaceae; genus Triticum; species Triticum aestivum. The sequence continues at coordinate 262,398,362 of NC_057794.1, forward strand.
CTCTGGTCTTCTTGCTCCAGCCGCCAAAACCAGCGCCGGTCGTGCCTCGTACTCCTGCCTCCCGTGGCCGGGTGCGATGCGGCGGAGGCCTCACCGCCCCCTACTACTCCCACCGCTGGCTAGGCCATCCCTCTACTCACCCACACCCCCTGTTATTCTGCGGCGACGACAGCCTCACACTGCAGCGAACCAGTGAACCCTCGTACTCCTCTACGTGTGGGCATCCACTGTCGCGTCTTCCCCGGCTCCGCATCGTCCCCTTCCTAGGCCTCGCCGTCATCCACTGCCCTGGTGCTCTCGGCGCGGCGTGGTCAACATGGTCAAGGATCGGCTTCCATCGGACGTGGACTGTACGTGGAGAGGCTTACAGCTGGGTCCACGGCCGCAGCAAGGAAGTGCCTCCTTATTACGTGCAAAATAATTATTCCTCCACCTGACAACAGGACCCACCGGACGGGCCACCGTATTTCGCCCCCTGACTGCTGGGACCCACCAGCTACATCTTCGCACGCAAGGAAGTGCCTGATAGTCGGGACCCACCTGGTCGAAGCGTACGTAGCGTTGTCATTCTGGTCGCGAACGTGTACATACGTATATACTGGTCGATGTAGAGGCACGCACGTGTCGTAGTAGAGGCGGCCAGGGTGCAAGAAAGAAAATACGGCCATGTATGTGTACATACTGGCGGGGTCTCGAACGCCTACTCACGCATACGTATGGCCAAGGCTCGTGTACATGGCTGGGTCGGAACGGAGAAACAACGTTGTCGTCGTGTTCATGGGGAGGCAACGAAATGCGTCGTGTTCATGGGGAGGCAACGGAATGCGTCGTGTTCATGGGGAGGCAACGGAATGCATCGTGTTCATCGGGAGGGCTTGGACGGAACAGGCGATGGAAACGAGGCCTGGCGTACCGCAGAACGGAGGAAACGTCCTTGTGTTCGACCAGCCACGTTCCAAACAGGATCCTGTTCATCGGGAGGGGTCTGGCATACCGCAAAACGGAGGAAATGGACCTCCTACGGTCGAAACGGGGGTCCTGTTGATCGGGACGGGTGTGGCGTACCGCAAAACAGACGAAACAAACTTGTGTTGGAGCGCTACGGTCGAAACGGGGGTCCTGTTCATCGGGAGGGGTGTGGCGTACGGCAAAACGGGACTCCACGGGATACTGTTCATCTCCACCATCGACCCCCTCCAGCCTCCACGAGCTACTATTCATCCACCGTCGACCTCTTCCAGCCTCCACCTACGACTGTTCATCCACGGGCTCCTATTCATCCAGCCTCCACCGCGCGCTACTCCACCGGCTACTGTTCAACCATCCCTCTCCATGGGCTCCTGTTCAACCACCCCTCCACGGGTTACTGTTCATCCTGCCCTCCACCGTCTACTGTTCATCCTTCCCTCCATGGGGTGGTCCTGTTCATCTAGCCCTCCACGGGGTCCTGTTCATCCAGCCCCAACCCGCTCGATCGATAGGGGTCCTGTTCATCCAGAGGCAACACTCACTGTTCATGCAGAGGCAGTATCGATCGGCTTCAGGTAGCAGCAGTAGCGAAGGAATAGCTCGATCGGGTTCAGTTAACAGCCATCGATCGATCGCTCGGGTTCAGTAACGCGTAGCCTGCAGTACAATCACTCGGGTTCAGTTAGAGCCCAACGCCTCGCTCGGGTTCAGTTAGATCCAACGCCTCGCACACACGCGTGTACGTGTACGAGAGAAACGTGCATCACTCGGCCCCCGGCCTCCCACCATAACCGGGAACTCCCCGAAATTTTCCTCGCCCTCGCTTCTACCATGTTTTTTTCCGTCGTGGCCGGCCCAAAGACTGTCATGCAGCTGCGTCTCCGGCCCGCCCAGGACGAAACGCCCATTTTCTGTCATGATTTTTTGTCATAGAAGTAGGAGCCCACCACATCTATGATGATACCGGGTTTTGTCACAATTATCGTCATAGAAGTGTCATATGTATGATAGAAAAAAAATTCGTTCGGCCCAAAATGTCACGGATGTGTCTTTTTTTGTAGTGATTGCTGTCAATATATTTCCAATCCACCCACTTCATATCACAGACAATGGGATTCTTATCAAGCAGAATGGTTTCGTAGAAGTCTTGCTGCTCTTTGGTGTGGAACCTGTAATCCACAGTAGTCCTTCTTCTCACATCATATGGATCAGATTGTCTCCATAGTCTGAGACCTGCATCCTTTTTGATGTTCATGTTTTCAGCCACTGGATGGGTGTCATCATGATCGGGAATCTTGGGCTTTAACTTTCTAAGCACATGGGCTTCATCATCATCTTCTTATTCTTCAATCTCAGGCACTGGGGCCTTGTTCTTCTCAGCAGCTGATATATTCCTTGTGATCCACTTTGGTGCAGTCTTAGGAGCACAAGCAGAAGCTTTGGGAGCTGTCTTGGGCTTAGAAGGGGCAGGCCCAGACTTGATGGCACCCCCATCAGCTTTGGAGCTTTAGATGCTGGTGCAGCATCCTCTTCCTCTTCATCTTCATCCTCAGCTGGATCTACCATCATAGAGGATCTCCCAATGACTTTGCCATAGTCTTGTTGACCCTTTCCTTTCTTTTCTTCCCCTCACCAGCAGTCTCTTCAACATTTGACTTAGAAATTTCAAGAGTTGAGGTTTTGTCCTTTGACATGGGCACTCTCTTTGGAGGTGCCTTCTTGTTCAAACTAGGCTTGGTGGATGCAGCTGTGCCAAACTCCTTTTTGATAACCTTCTTTTTCTTGGAGTTGACCTCCTCCTCAGCAGGAACATAATCTTCATCTTCTGAGTCAAAATTTCTCTTCTTCCTTGTCCTTGTAGCTTCTTTGGGCAAGTTTCTTAGAGTGCTCCCGCTACCCTCATCATAACTGCCTGAGGGACTAGTGCCCTCACTTAGGTTCACCTGCTCTTCTGACTTATTCTAGCTATCACTCTCATATGACATTCTGGCAAAGCAAACTAACAACTGACCCTGTGGATACTTATAGATGAGATAGAGTGGATGACCATAACAAAGTGCAGAGATTTTTCAAAACAAATGAGTCAAAAACATAGTTTTAGTTTTCCACCGAAAGCATTTCGGAGCTACCAATTTGTTAAACTCGGTGACACCGAAGAAACTTTTGGAGTCCAAACTAGTGAAATCGGTCAGACCGAGACAAAGTTCAGTGACTCCAAGATTGCTAGGGTTTCATAAAGATTTGAACTCGGTCACACCGATTTGCAAGTTTCGGTCAGACCAAAAAGTGCAAGTGCAATGGCCTAAGCCAAATCAGTGAGACCGATTTCCACAACTCGGTCGGTCCGAGATGAGTTCGGCGGAAACCTAACCCTAAATTTTCAAATCACATCTAATCTAAAGGATGTTTTTTCTAGACAGGATGATCTCATATGTGGCAAGAAACATGGCATTTTCTTTGTGCTAACAATCAAAGGTAAGAACAACATAAAGATTCGAACTCACACCCTAGTTCGGCGATGAGCTCGCTATAGCGGAGCAGATTTCTGTTGACGGCGACAGACACCAGCGGCTGGAGGTCGCTGGTGATGAGAGGATGATCTGGAGACCTGAGATGGCAGAGCAAGACACACGCGAGCGAAAGGGTTTTGGAGGAATTTCCAAATTTTGACCCGTCGGTATATATATCCTGACCCTGTCGGTGTGACCAAGTGGAACAACTCGGTGCCACCGAGATGCAGAATCACAAGCAGTTACTGCAACTCGGTGTGACCGAAAAGTTCTAATCGGTTGCACCGAGATTGAAAACCTAGATCAACTCAGTGAACTCGGTGTGACCGAAACAGATGAATCGGTCAGACCGAGATGCACAGAGAGGTTTTGGAAGTTTAAGCCTATGACGAATCGGTGACTCCGAGTGCTCCTCACACAGAGGGTTCGAATCTTACTTGATCAAACTTTGCGATGTAGCATGAATAGAGTTTGAGACGAGAAAAGCATAGATAGCTAGAGGAAGTTCTTAGGCATTATTGTCCATCCATTTGGCAAAAGGAAACAAAATCCAAATAATCAAGGCAAAAAATGGATGTCCTCGAATGAGAAAAATATGCAATCAACATGCTCACAAAATAAAATGGCAAATGAAATATGTGGCAAAGCATGCACAAACACTCTAGCATCTATCAAGCAATTGACAATGACTAGGTCATCTATATATGAGTATATTGACTTAGGAGTCAAATGAGAACATTTGATCATAGGTCATACTCATCATTTAAGCACCAGTGGGGTTACCACTTTTACATAAAGCATTGTTGAGTTCACATCATTAGAATTGCTTTAGCTCAATTCTTAGAGTAAAGCTCCCCCTAGATGAGATACCCCCTAAGAGGGATGAACTAACCTTGGGTTTCGACGATTATGACTTCATGTAGATGTTGAAGATGTGGATGCTCAATGTTGATGTAGATCATTCGGAGCAATCCATTGGAGTGAGTTGCACTTTCAATACCTACACGATTTAGTCCCACAAGGAACAAACAAGGATATCCATAGACATAGAGTGAAGTTCACACAAGATGATGTCCATGAAAGCATTAGGTTACCTTGTCCCTTGTCTTACCAACAAGAGGGTTTGTGTCTCCTTGAACTAGTGCAAGATGTGAAAGTTGTTTGCACTTGTTCTTGCCAAAATGATATGAGTGAAGTATGTTGGAGGAGTCACTCTCAAGAACTCTCTAGTTCTTCTTCTTCGGGATCCACATCAACTTGATGGGAATCCTTGGAGTTGTAGTCATACTTGATGAATTAGAACTTGATGTGGTCTTGGGAACCCACTTGACCAAGGCCTTGGGAGCTTCTTCAAATGCATCAATCTCCTCTTGAAGCTTGCCCTTTCCTTTTTGCTTGTGGTCTTGTGGTGGAAGATCATCATGAGCTTTTGTGCCCTTGAAAGAAGTAGGATCATACTTCTCTTGTTGAGGAACAAACTTCTTCTTGGGGTATTCATCTTCTTCCCACTCAAATCCATTAGCATTGAACTTTTGTTCAAAACCAACACCTTGATTCTTTCGGTGCCTTCCTTGCTTGCGTACAATTTCCTCAAATTGCTTACTTCTGGCAAGGCTCTTGTAAACACCTTTCTCTATAATTCCCTTCAATAAGCTATTTTCTTGCTCAAGTGTAACTTGGCTAAGAGAATCATTAGTGGAATCAAGAGAACTACTAGAAGCAACAACATTGGGTTTAACACGATTATTGTTACTACTAGAAGAAGAATCTTTCTTACTCTTGTTGATAGAATTTACTTGTGGCATGTAAGTAGACAAGAGTAAACGCTTGCGAATGTAAGAAGAACTTTTCTTGCAAAGATCAACATTGATTGCTTTTAAGAACCCATGCTCCTGCTCAAGGTTGAGTTTTTCAGAGAGTAGCTTCTCATGAGCCTTTAAAAGCTTTCGATGATCTTCCAAGTTAGTTTCATGAGCTAAGTTAAAGTGTTTAGTTCTTTAGTTAGATGCTCAATCTCCTTCTTATCATCGTCATTCGTTTTATCTTGATTAGCATGATTAATAGCAATTTCATCATAGTTTTCATCACTAGAGTTATCAACAAGTAAATCATCATCACCTAGCAAATCATCTTCATTACTATTGAAATCAACATACTCGGGGTGTGATACCTTTGGGCCTTTAGCCATCAAGCATCTTCCAATTCCTTCATTTGGTGAGTCAAATATGTCATAGGAGTTGGTTGACACAAGTGCTAGACCGGCAACACCTTCATCTTGAGTATATTCGGAGTCGGAGCGATAACTTCTCTCGAGTGATGGTCGGAGTCGGAGTTGGATACCCATTCACCAATGTGAGCTTGATGTATTCATTTTGTGTAGGTCCTCGATGACTTGTCCTTCCTTTCCAAATCCTTGCTTCTGCGAGAGGTTCTTCGTTCGTAACGATCATCTCTACTCCTTCTCTCTCCTGGAGGTCATTCTTCTCTTCTACTTCTCCTTTTGCGTGAATCTTCTCTTATTTTGTAGGGAGCCGTACACTCATTGGAGTAGTGTCCGGGTCTTCCACAATTGTAGCAATTACGCTCAGAACTAGAAGATCTTTTGTCATTGTAGGACCTTGACTTGGAACTCCTTTCTTTTCTTCTACTCTTGTAGAACTTGTTGAAATTCTTCACCATTGGGTTCAATTCCTCATTGAAGGCTTGTTTCTCACTTGATGATGTAGGAGCATCGCATGAGGCTTTGTAAGCACCACTTGACTTGTTGTGAAGCTCTTCCTTATCCTTGAGTGACATCTCATGAGCAACAATTCTTCCAATTACTTCCGTTGGCTTGAGATCTTTGTAGTTGGGCATCATTTGGATCAATGTACACATGGTATTATATTTTCCATCCAAGGCTCTTAGGATTTTCTTGATGATCAATCTGTCGGTCATCTCTTCACTTCCTAAGCCGGCAATCTCATTTGTGATGAGAGCAAGCCTAGAGTACATTTCAGCGACACCTTCATCATCCTTAATTTTGAACTTGTCAAGCTGACTTTGAAGCACATCCAATTTGGATTCCTTGATAGAGTCGGTACCTTCGTGCATATCAATCAATGTATCCCAAATTTCCTTTGCATTCTCAAGGCGGCTGATTTTGTTGAATTCTTTGGGGCACAATCCGTTGAAGAGGATATCGCAAGCTTGAGCGTTATATTGCAGCATCTTCAACTCTTCCGCGGTAGCTTCACGGTTCGGTTCTCTCCCATCAAAGAATTCACCTTGCAAGCCAATACACACAATAGCCCAAACGGCAGGGTTATGTCCAAGAATATATATGCATTAACTAGAAAAATTGGTACCATCAAAGTAAGGACCTCTACGGTGGTAATTTCCCTCGCTAGACGCCATACTCTCCTAGGTTGTGAAACCAAGGCTATGATCACCAAGGCTATGGAAAGCAAGGAAAATGGAGACCAAAGCTCTGATACCACTTGTAGGATCGAAAGTATGTCTAGAGGGGGTGATTAGACTACTTGACTAAATAAAAGTCTAGCCTTTTCCCAATTTTAAGTCTTGGCAGATTTTAGCAACTTATCACAATTCAAGCAATCAACCTACACATGCAAATCTAAGAGTATAGCAGCGCAATGTAAAACATTGCATATGAAGGTAAAGGGAGAAGTTTGGAGGAAGCAAACACAATGTAGACACGGAGATTTTTGGCGTGGTTCGGATAGGTGGTGATATCGTACATCCACGTTGATGGAGACTTCAACCCACGAAGGGTAACGGCTGCGCGAGTCCACGGAGGGCTCCACCCATGAAGGGTCCACGAAGAAGCAACCTTGTCTATCCCACCATGGCCATCGCCCACGAAGGACTTACCTCACTTGGGTTGATCTTCACGAAGTAGGTGATCTCCTTGCCCTTACAAACTCCTTGGTTCAACTCCACAATCTTGACGGAGGCACCCAAGTGAGACGTAACCAATCTAGGAGACACCACTCTCCAAAAGATAATAGATGGTGTGTTGATGATGAACTCCTTGCTCTTGTGCTTCAAATGATAGTCTCCCCAACACTCAACTCTGTCTCACAGATTTCGATTTGGTGGAAAGATGATTTGAGTGGAAAGAAACTTGGGGAAGGTGTCAGCGTTCTGAGAACGGGGGTACCTAGACTTGCCTGCCTGCGGCCCAGGGCGTGGCTCCACCAACAACCTCGTATGACCCATCTTCATTAACAACCACTCAAGACCAACGCGAGGGGCCAGACCTCGCGAGGAGGACGATGCCAAGACCTCCTGGAGGCAGCCTCCCTAGGCTGGCTCCTAAGGAGTGGAGATATCTATGCAAGGTGCACCTCGTGAGGTCCACGTGACGTGAGCCATGACGACCAAGGCCAGGCGGGCGCGAGCAGGTGCAGGGTGCCAGTTTCCTCTTTGGTGGTGAAAGGGAAAGCGCAGACGAGGAGTCCCGAGGCATCAGGCAAAGGTTTCCATATCGGCGCAACAAGACCAAGACCATCAGGATGACAGGACGGAGGTCACTGCGGAGCCCACGGCGGTGTCACCACCAGAGCCTTTGGTAGGCGAAGACCACCTTTTGTCAGGATAACTTGTACTAGTTGTCCCCCTTCGAAATTGGCCATTGTGGGACTAGCCACTACCTTACCAGAGGACGGATCATTCAGACCATCCCCACAAACACAAGCTCACCGAGCTAAAGAACACCTCTCCTCAGGAGGTTGTTCATCCCTTGTACTAGTTCATCCTCAACCTACTAGGCAATCCACCACACCACACTGGAGTAGGGTATTACACCACAATGATGGACCGAGCCAACATAAACTCTTGTGTGTCTTGTTACTTGGGTTCGGCGAGCTAGGCCTAGAGATCATGCGCACCCCGGTGTTCGAACCTCAAGGGTTTGCCGGAACCCACGATCCGACATTTGGCGCGCCTGGTAGGGGTGCGCTGAAGCTTCATCTCTCTGCTTGCTTCGTCTAGCTCCATGGCCGATGCATCCCCCCAATCAGGCCGGTGGGCGCCTGCGGATGCGCCGCGGGCATCCAGGCCTTCACCCACGCGTTGCGGCAGGCGCGGTGGCCGCTCAAGTTCAAGCCGGTGATGTCGTCCCGCTACGACGGTGCGGTGGATCGGGCGGCTTTCCTGTAGGCGTATGAGGAGGCCGTCCTCGAAGCCGGAGGAGACGACCAGGTCATGGCCAATAGGTTCCACCTAGCCCTGGCCGGCGTGCCATGCGCCTGGCTGCTCAGCCTGCCAGGATCTTCGGTGGCCTCTTGGGAGGAGCTGTGCCGCCTCTTCATCGTGCGCTTCGCAGCACAGGCGCCTCTCGCCGTTGCAGCCCTCCTTGGTGGCTCGCGGGCGCCACCCACGGATCGCCACTTCAAGCAGTTCTTCCGCCAGGTGGGCGCTGCCCGCGTGCAGCCGGGGCTCTTCCGGGATGGGTGGCGCCCCAGGCCGACCTCACCTTCAGCTCAGAGGATCAGCCAGCTATTATGGCGGGCTCAGGCGCGCTCCTGATGTTGTGCACACCCACCATCTGCAACATGGCGGTGACCAAGACCCTCATCAATGGCGGAGAAGGCCTCAACGTGCTCTCTGTGGAAGCCATCGGCTTGCTTCATGTACCATACGGCGGGCTCCGCCCCACCAAGCCTTTCTCTGGGGTCGGCATCGGTTCCACCAGCCCCTTGGGGTAAATATGCCTTCCGGTCACCTTTGGTACCCGCGACAACTACCGCATTGAGCTGGTCGACTTCGACATCGCCCACATCGGGCTCCCGTACAACGCCATCCACGGGTACCCTGTCCTGGCTCAGATCATGGCAGCAACCCATCCAGCCTACAACCACATGAAGATGCCGGGGAGCAGCAGCGTTCTCACCGTGGCAGGGGACACCAAGGAAGCCCGAACGGCTCTCAAGCTCGCTTTCAGAGCCACCGCCACGACACGTCCAGCCGATGAGGCCGCCCCAGGGGCTAAGGGGGCCATACCAGCAAAAAAGAAGCAGCTGTTCGCTCAAGATCGGGCTGAAACCAAGCAAGTGCCGGTCAAGGAAGACAGGGCCTCAGGAGCCACTTTCACCATAGGCGCCAACCTCGACCCCGACCAAGAAGAGGCGCTGGTGAGATTCTTGCATGCGAACAAGGAGGTATTCGCCTGGGAACCCAAGCAGCTAGTGGGAGTCCCAAGGGGAGTAATCGAGCATCACTTGAGGGTGTGCCCCAATGTGCGCCCTGTGAAGCAGAAGGCGCGACGGCAGTCCACGGAGAAGTAGTCTTTCATCATCCAGGAAACCCGCAAGCTACAAGCTGCAGGCGTCATCCGCGAGGTACGATACCCAGAATGGCTGGCGAACCCCGTCGTTGTGCCCAAGAAAGGTGGGAAGGAACGCATGTGCGTCGACTTCACCAACCTCAACAAAGCCTGCCCTAAAGACCCGTTCCCAGCTCCGCACATCGACCAGATCATCGACTCCACCGCCGAATGCGACCTGCTGTGTTTACTAGATGCCTTCTCATGTTATCACCAGATGAAGATGGTGGTGGAGGACGTTGAGAAGACAGCCTTCCTGACCACGTCCGGGGTGTACTACTACACCTGCATGCCGTTCGGACTGCGCAATGCTGGGGCAACCTTCCAGCGGCTGATCCACATTGCCCTGGGCCAACAGCTCGGGAGGAACGCTGAGGCCTACATCAATGGCATCATGGTGAAATCTCGGGAGGCGAGGACCCTCATACAAGACTTGGAGGAAACCTTCGCCAGCCTGTGACAGGTGGACCTACGACTCAATCCAGAAAAGTGCGTGTTCGGCGTCCCTTTGGGCAAGCTGCTGGGTTTCCTCATGTCGCACAGGGGGATCAAGGCAAACCCGGAGAAGGTCAAGGCAATATAAGACATGAGCCCGCCCCAAACTCTCAAGGAAATGCAGAAGCTTGCGGGTTGCATGACCTTGTTGGGGCACTTCATTTCCAAGTTGGGAGAACGTGCCCTGCCGTTCTTCAAGCTGATGAAGAAGAAGGGCTCGTTCGAGTGGACCCCAGAGGCCGGCCTAGCATTTCAAGACCTCAAGAGATATTTGGCCAGCCCTCCGGTGATGGTCGCGGCTCGAACCCTCGAGCCCCTGGTGCTCTACCTGGACGCCACGCCCCACTTAGCCAGTGTGGCGTTGGTGGCAATCCGGGAGGAGCGCTAGGCCAAAGAAATGTTGCGTAATGCTGAACCTCCAGCCGGGACGGAGTGGCATCAGGACGGCGCTGCTAAAGCCACGACGATGCCTGCGAACGATCGGACCCCGCAAGATGGCATCTCTGGGCCTACGAAGGCCGTGGTGAACAACCAAGATCGTCAGGTCCCCATACCTCAGGAGGCGCCACAACCTCCGGAGGCCGTAAGCTCCATCAACATACCCGCCGTCGTCGACCACCCGGTCTACTTCGTCAGCACGGTACTATGGGATGCAAGGGCACAGTACCCCATGCCACAGAAGCTCCTACTCGCGCTCCTGTTGGCCTCACGCAAGTTGCGCCATTACTTCCAAGGCCACCCAATTAAGGTCGTCTCATCCTACCCACTAAAGAGGGTGCTCCGGAGCTCCAACACAGCAGGAAGAGTCGCCGAGTGGAACATCGAGCTGCAAGCGTTTCAGCTGGAGTTTAGCACAACCAGGGTCATCAAGGGAGCTGCACTCGCTGACTTCATGGCAGAATGGACCGACGCTCCGGAACCCGAAGTGGGCGAGAACCAATCCCTTTCGCCAGGAAGTTAAGCACCAGACGGCTGGGTCATGTACTTCGACGGCGCTTTTGCACGCGAGGGTGCGGGGGCTGGAGCCGTGCTCATCTTGCCCACTCAAGGCAAACTCTAGTACGCCATGCAACTATGCTTCCAGCAGGGTGAGAAGGTCTCCAACAACATCGTGGAGCACGAAGGTATGATCGCCGGCCTCAAGGCTGCGGTAGCCTTGGGGGTGAAGCGCCTCACCGTCAAGGGTGACTCTCGGCTCCTCGTCAACTTCTCCAACAAGGTATACGAACCAAAGGACGAGCACATGGAGGCATACCTCGCGGAGGTATGCAAAATGGAGAGGCAATTCCTGGGCCTAGAACTGCAGCATGTGCACCGTGGCACAAACAAGGAAGCGGATGATATCGCCAAGCAGGCATCAAGGGGACAGCCCTAAGAGCCTGGCGTCCTCGAGGAGTGGCTCCTTAAGCCTTCAGCGGCCCCTCCGATTGCAGAGCCTACGCCATCTTGAGAGGAGCTCCCACCACCACCAACCTCAGGAGCTCCCGCATGTGGCCCAACCTCAGGAGCACGCCTGCTCCTTGCGCTTGAAACTCAAGAGGGGTGCTGGACTGAAGATTTCTAGGCGTACCTGCTGTGAGGGACGCTGCCGGAGAAAGAAGAGCAAGTGGAGTGCGTGGCCCGGCAAGCTACGACGTATTGCATCCAGGATGGTGAGTTGTACAGGAAACGACCAAACGATGTTTATTTGCGATGCATCTCTAGGAAGCAGGGGGCACGCTGCTAGCTGACATACACAGCGGGGATTGCGGGCATCACTCGTCGCCACACACCCTGGTTGGCAGGGCGTTCCGCAGCGGATTCTACTAGCCCACGGCACTCACCGATGCAACCGAGCTGGTGAAATCTTGCGAGGCTTGCCAGTTCCATGCCAAGAAAATCCACTAACCTGCTCAGGGCCTCTAGACCATCCCACTCATGTGGCCATTTGTGGTCTGGGGGCTGGATATCCTGGGTCCATTCCCTCGGGCGCCAGGGGGCTACCGCTACCTCTAAGTCGCCATCGATAAGATCACCAAATGGGCGGACGTGGAAGCAGTCCGCACCATCCCAGCTGGGTCGGCAGTTAAGTTCATCAAGGGCCTAGTGAGCCGGTTTGGGGGTCCCTAACCGCATCGGAGAACCCGGCCGGCACCTTGCTTCAGCTTTCGCGCTCCTTTGCCGTCGAGCTGCCAGCCTCGGCTCCCGACGGCCTCTGGCTGCAGGCCAACGGCTGCTGTAGCAAGGCTTCATGGGTCGCGGTGGAGCTCTCCACCACAGGCAACGTATCCCTAGCCCGTGGCTGACAGACGTTTTCCCGCGCACACGGCCTGGGCAGGCGGTGCACCCTCCACTTCAAATACGATGGGGCTGCGACCCTCTTCGTGAGGGTGTTCGAGGAAGATGGTCGTCGCGGCGGGTGCTGCCTTGAAGACGGTGAGGGAGACGAAGTACTCGGCCTTGGAGATGGCCGTGACGAGGACGAGGGCGGCCTCGCCCCCAGCGACGGCCGCGACTCGTTCGGTGACGGCGGCCCCTCCTCCGACGAGAGCTCCACCAGTGGCGTCTATGACCAGCCGCCACGTCGTCGGGCTCGCTTCGAGGATGGTGGCGGGTCGTCCCGTCACCGCTCCCCAGTGAAGCGCGAGGAGGGCTCCGGCTGAGTCCTGGGGGCCGATCCTCGCGAGCATCCACGCCGTGGGAGCCGCTTTTGCCGCTCCTTTCATTTCCTCCTGTATTGCAAGAACAAGTATGGGGCCCCGCGGGGGCGTTTAATGAACTGTAGTGCTTATGATGCTTGGTGCCATGTTTATCGCTCTTGTGTTGTGATATGACGTTTGTGCTCCGTGTAGACTTAGAAGGGTAACTTAGCTGTATGCGCCCAGGGTAGTCTCCTTTCTCGTGAGGGTACGCCCTCTGGCACCTGGTCAGCCCTCCTTGTTGCTAGCTCGGGGGTCGTTGTCCTCGGGAGGCGTCACAGAGCTGCAGAATTCACTAAGACGTCTGTCAGGTGCCTTGCCCTTCCTTGCGTGAGGCTTCATGACCGTGGCCTAGCGCACCACGTCATGGTACCCATTGGGCACAAACTTAAGGGAGGGTGCGCCAACCGCGAGCTCAATCGAGAGTGCCTTGGAAAGGTCAAGGGAGCCGAAACTCTGGAGCGACAGGGTTTTGGCGAGGCGTGTTCGTGGCCTGGCGAGCGCACACACCTGCCCAGCCCCTGCGCGAGACATGCGAGGGAGAGTGTCAGGCAACTGCCGCCCTTCCCGGCACAAACCAAAGAACCAAGCGAGGAAGTAGGGCAACGAAAGGGTTCAACCGAGCAATCGAGCAATGCCAAAACTCCAAATTCCATAAAAAAAGGGGCAAACCAACTACAGAAAGCAAATGAACAGCCGTGTCCGGCACCTAATCTAGTCTTCTCACCAGTGCGGAGCTAAGTGCTGCCACTAGGACGTGGGAGGGAGCCCCCGAGGCCCGAGGGCGGCACTCCGGAGACTCCGGGGCATGTACATCCCCACTCATTTATTACGTCAGAGTGTCATGAGCGGAGACCTTCACAGGCACTGGGCCTTGCTTCATGGGTAGAACTTCTAGAGGTGTTGGATGTTCCAGGCGTTCTGGATGGGGATCCCGTCCTGTGTCTCCAGGCGCGCGACGCCAGGCCTGGAGACACGGGCAATCCTAAATGGGCCCTCCCACATGGGTGAGAGCTTGTGCAGCCCTTCCCTGGAGAGCACCCGCATCAGGACGAGATCGCCCACCTCAAGCGTCCTGGAGCGGACACTGCGATAGTGTGCTACCTCTTGAGCACTGCGTTGGATTTCCCCGAAGAGGAAAGGATCATGTAGCAAAGTAGCGTAAGTATTTCCCTCAGTTTTTTAGAACCAAGGTATCAATCTAGTAGGAGGTTGCACGCGCATGCCCTAGTACCTGCACAAAGCAAATAACTCCTCGCAACCAACGCGATAAGGGGTTGTCAATCCCTTCACGGTCACTTACGAGAGTGAGATATGATAGATATGATAAGATAATATTTTTGGTATTTTTATGATAAAGATGCAAAGTAAAATAAAGGCAAAGTAAAAAAGCAAAGGAAATAACTAAGTACTGGAAGATTAATATGATGAAGATAGACCCGGGGGCCATAGGTTTCACTAGTGGCTTCTCTAAAGAGCATAAGTATTCTACGGTGGGTGAACGAATTATGGTTGAGCAATTGACAGAATTGAGCATAGTTATGAGAATATCTAGGTATGATCATGTATATAGGCATCACGTCCGAGACAAGTAGACCGACTCCGGCCTGCATGTACTTCTATTACTCCACTCATCGACCGCTATCCAGCATGCATCTAGAGTATTAATTTAATGAAAACAAAGTAACGACTTAAGCAAGATGACATGATGTAGAGGGATAAATTCCGGCAATATGATAAAAAAACCATCTTGTTATCCTCGATGGCAACAATACAATACGTGCCTTGCTGCCCTACTGTCACTGGGAAAGGACACCGCAAGATTGAACCCAATGTGTAGCGACCAGACCTCACACAGTCCAATCTCTGTGCTCCGGTGTCATCCCTGGATCAGTAATGCTGACACCACATAGTACTTGAAGGATTTATAATAGAGTAGCAATCACACACTTATTACATCGAGTGTCTCAAAAGAGAACAATAAATATGGCTTAAGGCCATCTAATAATGATAACAATGGAAGGCTTGGAAGATAAGTGAGTCCATCAACTCCAACGGCATCACTGAGTATAGAACCACGACCTAAAAACTCCTTAATCGTCGTCTGGAAAGTCCGCAACATAAACGTTGCAGCCCGAAATGAGTCAGCACATGGAATATGCTGGCAAAGTAACAAATAGAGAGTAATGGAATGAGACAGCTATTCTATATGCATGTTTGGCTGGTGGAAAGCTCTATGGTTACAGTTTTGCGTAAAGCCAATTTTTCCCTACTGCAAAGGAATAAATTTTATTTAACTATCTTGGTAGTTGTTAAACATTGAGAATGGTTGACAGCATTCTCAATCCCAATTAAGCATCATCATTAAACAAAACCCAACAAATTAATTTTAGAGTAACATGTTGAGATTCACATGATAATCCAGGTACTAGATACTCAAGATGTCCATAACCGGGGACACGGCTAATCATGATTAGTTTATACACTCTGCAGAGGTTTGCGCACTTTTCCCCACAAGACTCGATCGCCTCCGTTTGGTTTCTCGCACTACATGGTGTTTGAGAAGACGGATGACCGAGACATAGTCTTTCAGAAGCGCTAGCACCTTACGATCGGGTAGACCGTTACACCTACTTTCCCCTACATCTGCTAGTCTACCACTGTAAGAGTTCGCACAACTTAATCAACTATGCTAGAGCCCATAATAGCTTGTGGCTGCACACGGAAGTTTCTAGCATGAATAATCTCATGATCCCTTTGAGCCTGGGTGGCGGTCCATAAAGAAAACAGGCAATCCTGGAATACCCAGGTACCTCAATCCACCCAGATGTGTGTTTAAGTTGCCACCTTAAGTAAACCATTAATTAACAATCTCACATCTGTCATGGATACACTCACCCAATCCACGTCTACTAGCATAGCATGGCATAATAAGCAAACGTAGAAGTAACTCCCAAAGGTTTGATAATAAACAGGTAATAGGTACTACCTCAACTACTTCCCAAACCCACAATTTAATTAGATCCTAATCATGCAATGTGTGAGGATTGATCTAATGCAATAAAACTGGGTAGTGGGAAATCATGATCAAAGTGTTACTTGCCTTGCTGATGATCCGGGAAACCTAGCGATTCGAAGTAGCAAGCGGCGCACTCCGGGTACTCTATCGCAAACAAACAAGCATACAATAAGTACTCAACTAATGCACAGGTAAAACTCAAATAAGAGATCTAACCAGAAAGTTCAACTTAAGAACTCTGGTTGGCAAAAAGAGTCAAATCGAACGAAGCAACGAAAGACAAACGGCAAAAGAAACAGGCTTCGTTTACTATTCTGGATCTAAGGCAATTTTTATAGTGGCAAAAACTTGTTTGAATTGGTTAATCGGAAAGAGGGTTTCGAGACGAAACTCCAGGCGCTTGAATTGCCTGATTCCGATAAACGAGCGAAAAGTTAGACTAAAACGAAAATCGGATCAGAAATCGCAATCAGAAAAATCGCAGATTAAATCCGAGAAAAAGAAAAACGATGAACGTTCGTTAAAACGAACAAACGGACGAACGCTTGCAAATTAAATAAACCGGAAAAACTGATCTATTTAAAAAAAACCCGAAACTAAAAATAAACGAACAAAACCCTCGGAAAAACTGAACGGTTTTTCGAGAAAAACCGGCGGCGGCGAGGTCTACCTCCGGCGATGAATCTGGCGGGCGACGGCGGTGTTCCGGCGGCGGTGGCGGTCGGCGGCGGCGCGGGGTGGCGGTGCAGGGCGGCGGCGGGGCTGGGCGCTAGGGTTTGGGAGGTCCTGGGCTGGGCTCCCCAGCTTATAAAGCCTGGACGGCCTAGTGTCCGGGTCGGACACGGCCCGTAGGTCGGTTGCGTTTTTTCTTTTTTTAATACTTACGCTCAGAAAAGAAAAAAAACAAAAGGAAAACTAAACGGACTCCAAAAATCCCGAAATAAATTTTCCCCAGCTTCTAAAATCAAGCCGCACAAGATGAACATTTATTTGGGGCCTAAATGCAATTTTGAAAAATGCGCATTTTTCCTAAATTCAAATAAAATAGCAAATAAAACCAAATTAAAATCTTATCTGATTGTTTTATTAAATCCTCAATATTTCTTTATTTTGGGAAAGTCATTTTATTCCCTCTCTCATATTTTTATAATAGAAATAATTGAAGATAAAATAAATAAAATCAAATTATCCTATTTTCAAAATTTGAGACAACTCAAATATGAAAATAACGAAATCCCCAACTCTCTCCGAGGGTCCTTGAGTTGTGTGAAATTTCTAGGATCAACCAAAATGCAATAAATATGATATGCAATGATGATCTACTGTATAACATTCCAAATTGAAAATTTGGGATGTTACAAACCTACCCCCCTTAAGATGAATCTCGCCCTCGAGATTCGGGTTGGCTAGAAAATAGGTGAGGGTGGTCCTTCAGCAAATCTTCCTCTCGTTCCTAGGTGGCTTCATCCTCCGTGTAGTGGCTCCACTAAACCTTGCAAAACTTGATAAGCTTGCTGCGGGTGACTCGACTGGCATACTCTAGAATCTTTACTAGTTTCTCCTCATAGGTCAAATCACTGTCCAACTGAATTGCTTCCAGTGGTACCGTATCTCTCAGCGGTATGTCAGCCATCTCTGCGTGGCACTTCTTCAACTGGGATACATGGAACACGTCATGAACTCCCGACAATCCTTCGGGCAATTCCAACTTGTAGGCTACTTCTCCCATACGCTCCAAAACTTTGTATGGGCCTACAAAACGTGGTGCTAATTTTCCCTTAACTCCAAAGCGCTTAACTCCTCGAAGTGGTGATACTCGAAGGTAAACTCGGTCACCGACTTCGTAAACTGTCTCCTTGCATTTAGAATCGGCATAACTCTTCTGCTTGGATTGAGCTACCTTCAGCCTGTCGCAAATTAATTTCACTTTCTGTTTAGATTCCTTTATCAGATCTGGTCCAAACAACTGGCGGTCTCCAACTTCATCCCAGGACAATGGGGTCCTGCACCTCCTTCCGTACAAGGCTTCGAAAGGGGACATCTTCAAACTGGATTGATAGATGTTGTTGTAAGAGAACTCTGCATACGGCAAATTCTCGTCCCAACTAGATCCGTAATCTAGTGCACAAGCTCTTAGCATATCCTCCAAAATCTGATTGACTCTCTCAGTCTATCCATCTGTCTGCAGGTGGAAAGCTGTGCTAAACTCCAGTCTGGTTCCCAAAGTTTCATGCAACTGATTCCAGAACTTTGAGGTAAACTGGGTTCCTCTATCTGATACTATGCTCCTTGGAACTCCATGCAGACAAACGATTCTAGTCATGTATATCTTTGCCAACTTTGCACTGGTATAGGTAGTCTTCACTGGAATGAAATGAGCTACCTTTGTCAAACGACCGACTACAACCCATATCGAGTCATAGCCTGAACGTGTTCTGGGCAATCCTGTAATAAAATCCATGCCTAACTTATCCCACTTCCATTTGGGTATCGGCAATGGCTGTAGCAATCCGGCTGGCTTCTGATGCTCTTCCTTTACTCTCTGACATACATCACAAACTGCTACATATTCCGCAATATCCTTCTTCATTCCGGTCCACCAGAAAATATCCTTCAAATCCAAATACATCTTGGTATTTCCTGGGTGCATCGAATATGGTGAATCATGGGCCTCTTGTAAAATTAACTTCCTGATCTCCGGATCATTTGGCACATAAACACGGTCTTCAAACCATAAGGTATCATGCTCATCCTCACGAAATCCCTTAGCTTTTCCTTTGCTCATTTTCTCCTTTATCTCGGCAATCTCCTTATCAGTCTTTTGGGCTTCTCTGATCCTATCCATCAACGTAGACTGAATCTCCAATGCTGCTACATAGCCTCTCGGAACTATTTCCAAACAAAGCTCTCGAAGATTTTCGGCTAACTCCCTTGGTAAATCTCCCGTCATTAAGGTGTTGACGTGGCTCTTACGGCTCAACGCGTCAGCTACTACGTTAGCCTTTCCGGGGTGATAATGCAATTTCATATCATAATCCTTGATGAGCTCCAACCATCTCCTTTGTCTGAGATTCAACTCCTTCTGTGTGAAAATATACTTCAAACTCTTATGATCCGTGTACACCTCGCAATGGTTTCCAATCAGAAAATGTCTCCAAGTCTTCAGTGCATGCACTACGGCTGCTAACTCCAAATCATGCGTAGCATAATTCAACTCATGGGGCTTAAGCCGTCGTGAGGCATATGAAACAACTCTTCCTTCCTGCATAAGCACTGGTCCAAGTCCTCGACGTGAAGCGTCACAATACACCTCATAATCCTTGGTCTGGTCTGGCAAAATCAACACTGGTGAGGTAACCAAACGTTTCTTCAACTCCTGAAAACTAGCCTCACATTCCTCAGTCCATTTGAACTTGGTATCCTTCTTCAACAACTCCGTCATAGGCTTCGCAATCTTTGAGAAATTCTCAATAAACCTCCGGTAGTATCCTGCGAGTCCAAGAAAACTCCGGATCTCTCCAACTTTGGTTGGCGCTTCCCACTTGGTCACAATATCAACTTTAGTGGGATCTACTGCTATACCTTCTCCGGATATAACGTGTCCGAGAAATCCAACTTCTTTCAACCAAAACTCACATTTGCTAAATTTGGCATATAATTGATGTTCTCTGAGCTTTCCAAGAACCAAACGCAAATGCTCCTTATGCTCCTCTTCATTTTTCGAGTAAACCAGGATATCATCAATGAACACTACGACGAACTTATCCAAGAACTCCATAAACACTTTGTTCATCATGTTCATAAAATATGCAGGTGCGTTAGTCAGACCAAATGACATAACGGTATACTCGTACAGCCCATACCTGGTGGTAAAAGCCGTCTTGGGTATATCCTGTTCTCGAATCTTCAACTGGTGGTATCCTGATCGCAGATCAATCTTGGAAAATACCTTAGCTCCTTGCAATCGATCAAACAGATCATTGATCATCGGTAGTGGGTACTTGTTCTTGATGGTTACTTCATTCAATCCTCGATAATCAACAACCATCCTTAACGATCCATCCTTCTTCTCCACTAGAAGTACTGGCGATCCCCAAGGCGATGAACTTGGGCAAATGTATCCTTTATCCAGTAACTCCTTAATTTGCTTCTTAATTTCCACCAAATCCTTTGCAGGCATCCTATATGGTCTCTTTGATATTGGCCCGGTGCCTGGCAAAAGCTCAATCAAAAACTCAATATCTCTATCCGGTGGCATGCCTGGCAATTCTTCTGGAAATACATCGGGGAAATCCTTCACTACTGGTACTTCCTCCTGCACAACTCCTGTTAAACAATTTACTTGAGTCCTCTTCGACACATGCCGGGATACATACTTGATCCTTCTCCCTTCTGGGGTGGTAAGCAAGATTGACTTACTGGCGCAATCGATGTTTCCTCCATACATCGACAACCAATCCATACCCAGAATTACATCCAAACCTTGTGATTCCAATATTATCAAATCTGAGGGGAACACATGCCTACCTATACTTAATGGCACTTGAAAACATCCTTGGCTAGCCATATACTCCGCTCCTGGTGAGCTTACTAACATAGGTGTTCTAAGTACTTTGGTGGGCAGGTTATACTTATCCACAAATCCCCTTGATATGTATGAATGCGATGCACCAGTATCGAAAAGAACAAGTGCAGTAAATGACTTAACCAAAAACTTACCGATTACTGCATCCGGCTGCTCTTCAACCTCCTCCACGTTAACGTGGTTCACCTGTCCCCTATTGAAAGGGTTCGGCTTCTTCCCAGAGCTTCCATTGCCATTTCCATTCTGTGATTCAGGACATTCATTGGCATAATGTCCGGTCTTCTGGCACTTAAAGCAAGTGACTTGGCTCAGGTCTCTCTTGGCTGGGGTCGATGGGTTGGTGCGGTTCTGGCCGTTGCTTCCTCCATTCCCATTACCATTCTTGGTGCCATTGTGATTGTGCGAGCTACCTCCTCCATGGGTATGCTGGAAATGTCCTCCCGGTCTAGGGGTAAAACGTGGCTTCTGCTGAGCTCCTGAAGTGTGCTTCCCTTGTCCATACTTCCTCTTGCGGTTCTCAATCTGCTGCTGCTTCCCTTCAATCATGAGAGCACGATCTACCAACTCCTGGTAGTTGTTGAAGGTGGCTACCATCAACTGCATGCTCAACTCATCATTCAGTCCTTCCAGAAACTTCTCCTGCTTTGCTGCATCCGTAGCAACGTCATCTGGGGCATAACGTGCTAGCTTACTAAAATCCTCTACATACTGGCCAACTGTCCGTCCTCCTTGGCGTAAGTTGTGGAACTCTCGCTTCTTCATGGCCATAGCTCCTGCTGAAACATGGGCAGTTCGAAAAGCCTGCTGGAACTGGTCCCACGTGACAGTGTCGACAGGGAAAGTGGCTGTGAAATTCTCCCACCATGATGCTGCTGGTCCTTCAAGCTGATGTGCGGAAAACTACACCTTCTCCGCATCCGTGCATCCTGCTGTGGTCAACTCTCTAGCTGTCTTGCAGAGCCAATCTGCTACTATCGGCTCGGTGCTACTGGAAAACACCGGCGGATTCAGCCTAAGAAAACGGGCTAAGTGATCAACAGGTGGTGGTGGTGGTGGTTTGTTGTTGTTGTTGTTCCCCTGATTCTGATTCTGGACTAGCAACTGCATCAATGTGTTCTGCTGCTGGATCAACTGGGTGAGCTCCGGTGGGAAGGTAAATCCGGGGTCATGTCTCGGAGGCATCTAAGGGTTCAGAAAAGATGAGATTTAAGAATAGAGGGGGTCTAAAGAGAAAACACTACCCATATGCTCATGAGGCAAAAGCAAACAATTCACTTCATTCAATCAATCAAACAAGGGCATACAAACGATCTAACTATCGCAAAAGTGATCGGACTACTATATTTACATGGTGGACTACTACTACTGATGAGGTGGTCAACTAGAAATATTATTCGGTTGCAGACTCCATGATATCTGCTCCAGCTTCATCAACATAGTCATCATCGCTATCATCTGGATCCGAGTCGGTGTCGTCGATGATGATGTAGTCTTCCGGGCGAATCTCCTTGGGTTCTTCGTCTTCTTCTACTGGTGTAGGGCCTCCCATAAATATTCCAATCTTCATTGTTAGGTCGGCATTCTTATCCACTAATACTTCAATTTCCTCTTCATAATCTTCACGAGTAGCCTTGAGTTCTTCCTCCAGTTCCTTGATTCTTGTCTTTGCCTTCTTCAGATCTATCATGTCGGCGCACATCTAGTTCTCCTGACGTCGAATGTGCTGGTTTAACTCCTGGATAAAAGCTGCAATTGATCTATCCTTCCTGGTGCTGATCATCTCCCAGTGCTCATCTCGGCGCCCACAAATCTGGTAGATAGTATCCTTGAGATCATTGCGGTAGACTTCTCCAATGCGTCCCATGGCGATGTGAGCTGCCATGCTCTTTCCTAGACTCCAAGTTGGTGCATCAAAAGAAAACTCTATGGGCTCAGTGACTGGCATGAACGTCCTTCCTGGAACTTGAACTTGAATCATCCAGCGCTCTTCTTCAGGTAAAGTGGCGTTGTAGGTTCCGGTGAAGCTTGGTACTCCTATGTTCAGATATCTAGTGACTTCCTTCAAATGACGTCCAAAGGGTGTATCTTCATCCGGTTGAGTGAACTTGTTCCTTGCATCCGCCATCCTAAAAGAGTAGAAAAGATGAGAAGACAGAAAGAGAAGAGAGTGAGTAGTGATCTAGGTCTTTAGCTTAGTGGTCGTGTCCTACAGTCAGCGTGTGCTCTGATACCATCTTGTAGCGACCAGACCTCAAACGGTCCAATCTCTGTGCTCCGGTGTCATCCCTGGATCAGTAATGCTGACACCACACAGTACTTGAAGGATTTATAACAGAGTAGCAATCACACACTTATTACATCGAGTGTCTCAAAAGAGAACTTATTACAATAAATATGGCTTAAGGCCATCTAATAACGATAACAGCGGAAGGCTTGGAAGATAAGTGAGTCCTTCAACTCCAACGGCATCACTGAGTATAGAACCACGACCTAAAAACTCCTTAATCGTCGTCTGAAAAGTCTGCAACATGAACGTTGCAGCCCGAAACGGGTCAGCACATGGAATATGCTGGCAAAGTAACACATAGAGAGTAATGGAATGAAACAGCTATTTTATATGCATATTTGGCTGGTGGAAAGCTCTATGGTTACAGTTTTGCGTAAAGCCAATTTTTCCCTACTGCAAAGGAATAAATTTTATTTAACTATCATGGTAGTTGTTAAACATTGAGAATGGTTGACAGCATTCTCAATCCCAATTAAGCATCATCATTAAACAAAACCCAACAAATTAATTTTAGAGTAACATGTTGAGATTCACATGATAATCCAGGTACTAGATACTCAAGATGTCCATAACCGGGGACACGGCTAATCATGATTAGTTTATACACTCTGCAGAGGTTTGCGCACTTTTCCCCACAAGACTCGATCGCCTCCGTTTGGTTTCTCGCACTACATGGTGTTTGAGAAGACGGATGACCGAGACATAGTCTTTCAGAAGCGCTAGCACCTTACGATCGGGTAGACCGTTACACCTACTTTCCCCTACATCTGCTAGTCTACCACTGTAAGAGTTCGCACAACTTAATCAACTATGCTAGAGCCCATAATAGCTTGTGGCTGCACACGGAAGTTTCTAGCATGAATAATCTCATGATCCCTTTGAGCCTGGGTGGCGGTCCATAAAGAAAACAGGCAATCCTGGAATACCCAGGTACCTCAATCCACCCGGATGTGTGTTTAAGTTGCCACCTTAAGTAAACCATTAATTAACAGTCTCACATCTGTCATGGATACACTCACCCAATCCACGTCTACTAGCATAGCATGACATAATAAGCAAACGTAGAAGTAAATCCCAAAGGTTTGATAATAAATAGGTAATAGGTACTACCTCAACTACTTCCCAAACCCACAATTTAATTAGATCCTAATCATGCAATGTGTGAGGATTGATCTAATGCAATAAAACTGGGTAGTGGGAAAGCATGATCAAAGTGTTACTTGCCTTGCTGATGATCCAGGAAACCTAGCGATTCGAAGTAGCAAGCGGCGCACTCCGGGTACTCTATCGCAAACAAACAAGCATACAATAAGTACTCAACTAATGCACAGGTAAAACTCAAATAAGAGATCTAACCAGAAAGTTCAACTTAAGAACTCTGGTTGGCAAAAACAGTCAAATCGAACGAAGCAACAAAAGACAAACGACAAAAGAAACAAGCTTCGTTTACTATTCTTGATCTAAGGCAATTTTTAAAGTGGCAAAAACTTGTTTGAGATGGTTAATCGTAAAGAGGGTTTCGAGACGAAACTCCAGGCGCTTGAATCGCCTGATTCCGATAAACGAGCGAAAAGTTAGACTAAAACGAAAATCGGATCAGAAATCGCGATCAGAAAAATCGCGGATTTAATCTAAGAAAAAGAAAAACGACAAACATTTGTTAAAATGAACAAACGGACGAACGCTTGCTAATTAAATAAACCGGAAAAACCGATCTATTTAAAAAATCCAAAACTAAAAATAAACGAACAAAACCGTCGGAAAAACCGCGGCGGCGAGGTCTACCTCCGGCGATGAATCCGGCGGGCGGCGGCGGTGCTCCGGCGGCGACGGCATTGGCGGTCGGCGGTGGCACGGGGCGGCGGCGCAGCGCGGCGGCAGCGGCGCTAGGGCGGCGGGGCTGGGCGCTAGGGTTTGGGAGGTCCCGGGCTGGGCTCCCTGGCTTATAAAGCCTGGATGGCCTAGTGTCCAGGTCGGACACGGCCCATAGGTCAGTTGCATTTTTTTAATAGTTATGCTCAGAAAAGAAAGAAAAGCAAAAGGAAAACTAAACGGACTCCAAAAATCCCGAAATAAATTTTCCTCGGCTTGTAAAATCAAGCCGCACAAGATGAACATTTATTTGGGGCCTAAATGCAATTTTGAAAAATGCGCATATTTCCTAAATTCAAATAAAATAGCAAATAAAACCAAAATAAAATGTTATCTGATTTTTTTATTAATTCCCTCTCTCATATTTTTGTAATAGAAATAATTGAAGATAAAATAAATAAAATCAAATGATCCTATTTTCAAAATTTGAGACAACTCAAATATGAAAATAACGAAATCCCCAACTCTCTCCGAGGGTCCTTGAGTTGCGTGAAATTTCTAGGATCAACCAAAATGAAATAAATATGATATGCAATTATGATCTAGTGTATAAAATTCCAAATTGAAAATTTGGGATGTTACACAATGCTAAGCACTTCTCCCATTGCAAGAAAGATCAATCTAGTAGGCCAAACCAAACTGATAATTCGAAGAGACTTGCAAAGATTACAAATCATACATAAAAGAATTCAGAGAAGATTCAAATATTGTTCATACATAGACTTGATCATAAACCCACAATTCATCGGTCTCAACAAACACACCGCAAAAAGAAGATTACATCGAATAGTTCTCCACAAGAGAGGGGAGAACATTGTATTGAGATCCAAAAAGAGAGAAGAAGCCATCTAGCTAATAACTATGGACCCGAAGGTCTGAGGTAAACTACTCACACTTCACAGGAGAGGCTATGGTGTTGATGTAGAAGCCCTCCGTGATGGATTCCCCCTCCGGCGGAGCTCCGAATCAGGCCTCAAGATGGGATCTCATGGATACAGGAAGTTACGGTGGTGGAATTAGGGTTTTGGCTCCGTATCTGATTGGTTGGGGGTACGTAGGTATATATAGGAGGAAGGAGTATGTCGGTGGAGCAACAGGGGGCCCACGAGGGTGGAGGGTGCGCCTGGGGGGGGGGGTAGGCGCGCCCCCTACCTCGTGGCCTCCTCCTTTGTTTCTTGACGTAGGGTCCAAGTCTCCTGGATCACGTTCGGTGAGAAAATCACGTTCCCGAAGTTTTCATTCCGTTTGGACTCTGTTTGATATTCCTTTTCTTCGAAACCCTAAAACAGGCCAAAAATAGCAATTCTAGGCTGGGCCTCCGGTTAATAGGTTAGTCCCAAAAATAATATAAAAGTGGAAAATAAAGCCCAATAATGTCCAAAACAGTAGATAATATAGCATGGAGCAATCAAAAGTTATAGATATGTTGGAGACGTATCAAGCATCCCCAAGCTTAATTCCTGCTCGTCCTCGAGTAGGTAAATGATAAAAACAGAATTTTTGATGTGGAATGCTACTTGGCATAATTTTAATGTAATTCTTCTTAATTGTGGTATGAATATTCATATCCGAAAGATTCAAGATAAAAGTTCATATTGACATAAAATTAATAATACTTCAAGCATACTAACAAAGCAATTATGTCTTCTCAAAATAACATGGCCAAAGAAAGTTATCCCTACAAAA
Organism: Triticum aestivum; assembly: GCF_018294505.1. NCBI lineage: Eukaryota > Viridiplantae > Streptophyta > Magnoliopsida > Poales > Poaceae > Triticum > Triticum aestivum. Next base: position 262,424,791 of record NC_057794.1, read on the forward strand.
TCATATAGTCTGGCTATGCTCTATCTTCACCACACAAAGTATTTAAATCATGCACAACCCCCATGACAAGCCAAGCAATTGTTTCATACTTTTGACATTCTCAAAACTTTTTCAATCTTCACGCAATATATGAGCGTGAGCCATGGATATAGCACTATAGGTGGAATAGAATGATGGTTGTGGAGAAGACAAAAAGGGAGAAGATAGTCTCACCTTGACTAGGTGTATCAACGGGCTATGGAGATGCCCATCAATAGATATCAATGTGAGTGAGTAGGGATTGCCATGCAACGGATGCACTAGAGCTATAAGTATATGAAAGCTGAACAAAAGAAACTAAGTGGGTGTGCATCCTACTTGTTTCTCACGAAGACCTAGGGCAATTTGAGGAAGCCCATCATTGGAATATACAAGCCAAGTTCTATAATGAAAAATTCCCACTAGTATATCAAAGGGACGAAATGAGAGACTCTCTACTATGAATATCATGGTTCTACTTTGAAGCACAAGTGTGGTAAAAGGATAGTAGCATTGCCCCTTCTCTCTTTTCTCTCTTTTTTGGCCTTTTCCCTTTTTTTATGGCCTCTTTTCTTTTTTTCGTCTGGAGTATCATCCCGACTTGTGGGGGAATCATAGTCTCCATCATCCTTTCCTCACTTGGGACAATGCTCTAATAATGATGATCACACTTTTGTTTTCTTACAACTCAACAATTACAACTCGATACTTAGAACAAAATATGACTCTATATGAATGTCTCCGGCGGTGTACCAGGATATGCAATGACTCATGAGTGACATGTATGAAAGAATTATGAATGGTGGCTTTGCCACAAATACGATGTCAACTACATGATCATGCTAAGCAATATGACAATGATGGAGTGTGTCATAATAAACGGAACGGTGGAAAGTTGCATGGCAATATATCTTAGAATGGCTATGGAAATGCCATAATAGGTAGGTATGGTAGCTGTTTTGAGGAAGGTATATGGTGGGTGTATGATACCGGCGAAAGGTGCGCGGTATTAGAGAGGCTAGCAATGGTGGAAGGGTGAGAGTGCGTATAATCCATGGACTCGTCATTAGTCATAAAGAACCCATATACTTATTGCAAAAATCTACAAGTTATCAAAGCAAAGTATTACATGCATGCTCCCAGGGGGATAGATTGGTAGGAAAATACCATCGCTCATCCCCGACCGCCACTCTTAAGGAAGACAATCAGTAAATAAATCATGCTTCGACTTCATCACATAACGGTTCACCATACGTGCATGCTACGGGAATCACAAACTTTAACACAAGTATTTCTCAAATTCACAACTACTCAACTAGCACAACTTTAATATCACCATCTTCATATCTCAAAACAATTATCAAGCATCAAACTTCTCATAGTATTCAACACACTCATAAGAAAGTTTTTACTATTCTTAAATACCAAGCATATTAGGATTATTTAAGAAAATTACCATGCTATTTAAGACTCTCAAAATAATATAAGTGAATCATGTGAGATCAATAATTTCTATAAAACAAATCCACCACCGTGCTCTAAAAGATATAAGTGAAGTACTAGAGCAAAACTATATAACTCAAAAGATATAAGCGAAGCACATAGAGTATTCTAACAAATTCCAAATCATGTATGGCTCTCTCAAAAGGTGTGTACAGCAAGGATGATTGTGGTAAACTAACAAATAAAGACTCAAATAATACAGGACGCTCCAAGCAAAACACATATCATGTGGTGAATAAAAATATAGCTACAAGTAAAGTTACCAATAGAAGTAGACGAAAGAGGGGACGCCTTCTGGGGCATCCCCAAGCTTTGTATTTTAGGTGTCCTTAGATTATCTTGGGGGTGCCATGGGCATACCCAAGCTTAGGCTCTTGCAACTCCTTGTTCCATAATCCATCAAATCTTTACCCAAAACATGAAAACTTCACAACACAAAACTTAAAGTAGAAAATCTCGTGAGCTCCGTTAGCGAAAGAAAACAAAAGACCACTTCAAGGTACTGTAATGAACTCATTATTTATTTATATTGGTGTTAAACCTACTGTATTCCAACTTCTCTATGGTTTATAAACTATTTTACTAGCCATAGATTCATCAAAATAAGCAAACAACACACGAAAAACAGAATCTGTCAAAAACAGAATAGTCTTAAGTAATCTGTAGCTAGCCCAAGATCTGAAACCCCAAAAATTCTAAAATAAATTTCTGGACGCGAGTAAGTTATCTATTAATCATCTTAAAAAATAATTAACTAAATAGCACTTTCCAAATAAAAATGGCAGCAGTTCTCGTGAGCGCTAAAGTTTCTGTTTTTTACAGCAAGATATCAAGACTTTCCCCAAGTCTTCCCAACGGTTCTACTTGGCACAGGCACTAATTAAACACAAAAAACACAACCAAAACAGAGGCTAGATAAATTATTTATTACTAAACAGGAGCAAAAAGCAAGGAATAAAAATAAAATTGATTTGCCTCCCAACAAGCGATGTCGTTTAACGCCCCTAGCTAGGCATAAAAGGCAAGGATAGATCTAGGTATTGCCATCTTTGGTATTAGGAAAGAAAAGAACAAACTTGATATCTATATAATTAATCCTTCTATTTTGATAAAGCACATGACTATTAATGGTAGAGGAAAGATTAAGTATGTTACGGAAATTTGTGTCTAGGCTAGCCTTTATCTCTTTAATATATTCGTTTTGGTAAGAGAGCAAAAGAGATGTAGATTCAACTTTCTCATTCATGAGGTGCCCAAATATGGCTTTCATTTTTTCATAAGTGTCTACGACATCCCCTTCAAGAAAACCTTCTTCAGAATCTAAGACATGCTTAAAAGAAGAAGGAAGGGCAATATAAAAGCTTTTTAAGTAGACTTCAATTTGGTATTGAGGCACATAGCTAGCCTTGATCCTTAATAGTCTATACCAAGCATCTTTCAAAGATTCATCAAGTAAATAATGAAAAAATCCAGAATCATCTTCATAAAAATTATTAAGATTCTCATCGATAACTCCGGTAGGTTTTTCCATAGTATCCTTATTTATGAGCTTAGCGAGGATAGAAGGGTTGTCTAAAGTACTAAAACTTTGGAGAGAACCACCAACCCTTTTTGATTCAGACATGGTGGAAGAAAGGTGAGCGAGAAGAGTAGACAAATAAAGCGGCAAGGGTGAAGTGGGGGAGAGGAAAACGAGAGGCAAATGGCAAATAATGTAATGCAGGAGATAAGGATTGTGATGGGTACTTGGTATGTTGACTTTTGCGTAGACGCCAGAAGTGGCTCGTTGTTGGAAGTCAAAACTTGACTTGCACGAACCTCCCCGGCAACAGCGCCAGCAATTCTTCTTGCTACCTCTTGAGCACTGCGTTGGATTTCCCCGAAGAGGAAAGGATGATGCAGCAAAGTAGCGTAAGTATTTCCCTCAGTTTTTGAGAACCAAGGTATCAATCCAATAGGAGGTTGTGCGCACGTCCCCTAGTACCTGCACAAAGCAAATAACTCCTCGCAACCAACGCGATAAGGGGTTGTCAATCCCTTCACGGTCACTTACGAGAGTGAGATCTGATAGATATGATAAGATAATATTTTTGGTATTTTTATGATAAAGATGCAAAGTAAAATAAAGGCAAAGTAAAAAAGCAAAGGAAATAACTAAGTATTGGAAGATTAATATGATGAAGATAGACCCGGGGGCCATAGGTTTCACTAGTGGCTTCTCTCAAGAGCATAAGTATTCTATGGTGGGTGAACGAATTACTGTTGAGCAATTGACAGAATTGAGCATAGTTATGAGAATATCTAGGTATGATCATGTATATAGGCATCACGTCCGAGACAAGTAGACCGACTCCTCCCTGCATCTACTACTATTACTCCACTCATCGACCGCTATCCAGCATGCATCTAGAGTATTAAGTTAATGAAAACAGAGTAATGCCTTAAGCAAGATAACATGATGTAGAGGGATAAATTCATGCAATATGATAAAAAAACCATCTTGTTATCCTCGATGGCAACAATACAATACGTGCCCGGCTGCCCCCATTGCAAGTGCCGGTGTCAAAACCGGCAGATCTCGGGTAGGGGTTCCCAAACTGTGCGTCTAAGGCGGATGGTAACAGGAGCCAGGGGACACGATGTTTTACCCAGGTTCGGGCCCTCTAGATGGAGGTAAAACCCTACGTCCCGCTTGATTATTCTTGATAATATGAGTAGTACAAGAGTTGATCTACCACGAGATCAGAGAGTCTAAACCCTAGAAGCTAGCCTATGGTATGATTGTATGTTGTCCTACGGACTAAAACCCTCCGGCTTATATAGACACCGGAGGAGGCTAGGGTTACACAAGGTCGGTTACAAAGGAGGAGCTATGCATATCCGTATTGCCTAGCTTGCCTTCCACGCCAAGTAGAGTCCCATCCGGACATGGGACGAAGTCTCCAATCTCGTATCTTCATAGCCCAACAGTCCGGCCAAAGGATATAGTCCGGTTGTCCGGAGACCCCCTAATCCAGGACTCCCTCAGCAAGAAAGATCAATCTAGTAGGCCAAACCAAACTGATAATTCGAAGAGACTTGCAAAGATAACCAATCATACATAAAAGAATTCAGAGAAGATTCAAATATTGTTCATCGATAGACTTGATCATAAACCCACAATTCATCGGTCTCAACAAACACACCGCAAAAAGAAGATTACATCTAATAGTTCTCCACAAGAGAGGGGGGAACATTGTATTGAGATCCAAAAAGAGAGAAGAAGCCATCTAGCTAATAACTATGGACCTGAAGGTCTGAGGTAAACTACTCACACTTCATCGGAGAGGCTATGGTGTTGATGTAGAAGCCCTCCGTGATGGATGCCCCCTCCGGCGGAGCTCCGGAACAGGCCCCAAGATGGGATCTCATGGATACAGGAAGTTATGGCAGTGCAATTAGGGTTTTGGCTCCGTATCTGATCGTTTGGGGGTACGTAGGTATATATAGGAGGAAGGAGTACGTCGGTGGAGCAACAGGGGGCCCACGAGGGTGGAGGGTGCGCCTGGGGGTGGGGGTAGGCGCCCCCTACCTCGTGGCCTCCTCCTTTGTTTCTTGACATAGGGTCCAAGTCTCCTGGATCATGTTCAGTGAGAAAATCACGTTCCCGAAGGTTTCATTCCGTTTGGACTCCATTTGATATTCCTTTTCTTCGAAACCCTAAAACAGGCAAAAAACATCAATTCTGGGTTGGGCCTCCGGTTAATAGGTTTGTCCCAAAAATAATATAAAAGTGGAAAATAAAGCCCAATAATGTCCAAAATAGTAGATAATATAGCATGGAGCAATCAAAAATTATAGATACGTTGGAGACGTATCATAGTGGTACAGTCGTAGCGCCTGCTGGTACCTTGTCGCCCGGAGCGAGGCTTCACATCGGCGTTCCTCCCCCAACACAAGGTACATCCCCCGCATGGCGTCCTGCTGTGTCTCATCAAACACCAGGACCCGCGCGGAGCGATGCCTGACCTCATGTGGGAGAACCGCTTCTACTCTGTAGATGAGGAAGACCGGGGTCTCGCCTGTTAGCTTGGTGGCGGTGGTGCGAATGGACCATAGCATGGACTGGAGCTCGTCATGCCAGCCCCTACTGCAGGCCTCGAGCTTCTTCTTGAAGGTCCTGGTCTTGAGGCCTCTCAAGACCTCCGTGTTGGCGCGCTCGGCTTGGCCGTTGCTCCTGGGGTGTGCTACCAAAGCGTAGCAAATCTGCATTCCAAGGTTAGCACAATATGTCTTTAAGAGATTGCTAGTGAACCGCGAGCCGTTATCGGTGCCTCCACCGAGTGGAAGCGCGGCTGGGGGGTCGGGCGACCATGGCGCACCTCCCTTCGTGGACAGGACTACCGCATCTTGGGCGGTCCCACCGCACGAGGGGACGCCGCCGCGGCCACCAGGAATGGTGCCAGACCGCGAGGAAGTCCGCCCGCACCCTCTAGCGGCCACGGCAGGAGTCGTGATGTTCTTGCTGGGACGGTCACGGCCTCGCTACGGCGGTGGAGAGTTAGGCCCCTCCTGGCGCGCCTTCCCCTTCTCCACAGCCGTGAATCTCTTCATCGATGCCATGGGTATCGCTGCAAAACGACAAAGCAAAGAGGAAGAAGAGGAAGCAAGCGGGACGGAGGAAGAGATGAGCAACGGGGGCTCCGCCCCTCTCCTCATTTATAGCCAGAGGGAGGCCAACCGCCGGGCTCCATGATCTAAGGTAATGATGATTTTCTTCTGCATGCAGAAGGGTCTCGTCATGTCGAGTAGTTGTCGAGGCAGCATGGGGAAGCGGAGATGCCCACGACCTATCAGTCGCCACGCGTCAATCGAGGCCGTAGGCTATTGGGGCCCACGGCACTCCGCACTTGACCCTTGGCTTCGCCTCGAGGCCAAGTCCGAGCGCGCCGGGGGCTACTGTCGGTGTCTTGGGGGTACCCAGACTTGCCTGCATGTGGCCCAGGGTGTGGATCCACCAACGGCCTGGTACGACCCATCTTCATCAACAATAACTCAAGACCCTCATGAGGGGCCAAGCCTCGCGAGACGGACTACGCCAAGACCTCTGGAGGCAACCTCCCTAGGCTAGCTCCTGAGGAGCGGAGATATCTATGCAAGGTGCACCTCGTGAGGTCCACGTGACGTGAGCCATGATAACCAAGGCAAGGAGGGTGCCAGCGGGCGCAGGGTGCCAGTTTCCTCTTTGGTGCTAAAGGGGCAAGCACATGGAAGGAGTCCCGAGGCATCAGGCAAAGGTTTCCATATCGGTGTAACAAGACCAAAACCAACAGGACAGCAGGACGGAGGTCACCGCGGAGCCCACGGCCGCGTCACCACCAGAGCCTTTGGCAGGCGAAGACCACCTATTGTCAGGATAACTTGTGCTAGTTGTCCCCCTTCGAAATTGGCCATTGTGGGATCCCTTCCCGCCTAAACATTTGGGAAGAGGACCAGGGCCTCTATAAATAGGACTAGCCACCACCTTAGCAGAGGACGAATCATTCAGACCACCCCCACACACAAGCTCATCGAGCTAAAGAACACCTCTCCTCAGGAGGTTGTTCATCCCTTGTACTAGTTCATCCTCAGCCTACTAAGCAATCCACCACACCACACTGGAGTAGGGTATTACACCACAATGGTGGCCCAAACTAGTATAAACTCTCGTGTCTCTTGTTCCTTGGGTTCGGCGTGCTAGGCCTAGAGATCGTTGCGAGAGTGGGCGAGAGAGAGAGAGAGAGAGAGAGAGAGAGAGAGAGAGATCTTCGTGCACACCCTAGTGTTCGAACCTCAAGGGTTTTCCGGAACCCATGATCTAACAAAAGGCTAGAGATCAAGATTCTTGTGGTTGGATTGGAATATCTTGGTCTCAACACATGAGTAGGTGGTTCTCTCTCAGAAAATGAGTAGTGGAAGTGTAGGAACGTTCTGATGGCTCTCTCCATGAATGAAGAGTGCGTGGAGGGGTATATATAGCCGCCACAAAAAATCTAATTGTTACGCACAAATTACCAAACTCGGTGAGACCAAATACTCAAACTCGGTGAGACCAAATACTCAAACTCGGTGAGACAGATTTAGTTCAAAATGTGAATGTTAGGCTTTTCGGTGCGACCGACATGTCAACTCGGTGGGACCGATTTCATTAGGGTTAGGGCGTAACATAATCTCGGTGAGACCAATCACATAAACTCAGTAAGACCAATTTCTGTAATAGGCAAACAGAGAGTTGGTCAGGAAAACTTGGTGGGACCGATCGCTAATTTTGGTGAGACCGAAACGTTATGAAAAGAAAACAGATAGTTTGCATTGCGAACTCGGTGGGACCGATCGCTCATTTCGGTTAGACCGAAACGTTATGAAGGGAAAGAGAGAGTTTGCAATCCCATCTCGATGAGACCGAGATCCCTATCGGTGAGACCGAACTAATTAGGGTTTCTGGCTATGGCTATGTCAAATGAACTCGGTGGCACCGGAAAGATCAAATCTGTGTGGCTGAGTTTGGCTTTTGGTTTGGGACATATGTGGATATGAGAAAGTGGTTGAGGGTTTTTGGAGCATATCAAGAATTTTGAGCAAGCAAGCCATTCAGGAACACCTCATCCCCTTTTAATAGTATTGGCTTTTACTATGGACTCAATGTGATCTTGGAGCACTAAAATTAAAATGTAGAGTTTTGAGCTTTTTGCCAATATGTGTCCTTAGCATTTTGGGGGGTCCACATTCCTAGTCCATGCTGCCAATCATTGAACTTTTTGAAATGATCATCTTGAAAGAGCATTAGTTCAATGAGCTATATGTTGTTAGGAATTACCAAAACCACCCAGGGATTGTTGCACTTTCAAGAGCGGCTCGACGCTTAGCACGAGCCCGACGAGCATCAACCATGGAAGCGGTGGAGCGGTGGCGCGTCGGTTGATGGAAGAGAGGTTTCAGCGCACCCCTACCTAGTGCGCCAAATGTTGGATTACGGGTTCCGAAGAACCTTGAGAGGTTCGAACACTGGGGTGCGCATGAAGAACACTCTCTCCCTAGCTCGCTCGCCAACGATCCCACGGCCTAGCTCGACGAACCCAAAGAATGAGAGACATAGAGATTTATCCTGGTCCGGGCCACCTTGCGTTCTAATGCCCTACTCCATCTTTGTGGTGGGTTGCCTCGAGGGGCTGAGGATGAACTAGTACAATGGATGAATAGCCTCGGGAGGTGAGGTGTTCTTGAGCTCGACGAGCTGGTGCGTGTGAGGATGGTCTGAATGATCCCTCCATTCTACGGTGGTGGCTAAGTCCTACTTATAGTGGCCTTGTTCATCTTCCCAAATGTAGGTGGGAAGGGATCCCACAACTGCCAATTTTGAAGGGAGACAACTAGTACAAGCTATCCTGACAAAAGTAGTCTCCGCCTGCAAAAGGCTATGGTGGTGACGCTACCGTGGGCTCCGTGATGACCTCCGTCCCGCCGTCCTGGCGATCTTGGTGTTGTTGCACCGATATGGAAACCTTTACCTAATGCCTCAGGACCCCACGCCCGTGCTTGCCTCCTTAGCACCAAAGAGGAAACTAGTACACTACGCCCGCTAGCGCCCGCCTGGCCTTGGTCGTCATGGCTTGCATCATGTGAACCTCGTGAGGTGCGCCTCGCATAGATATCTCCGCTCCTTGGGAGCCAACCTAGCGAGGCTATCCCCAGGGAGGTCTTGGTCTCACCCGCCTCACGATGCTTGGCCCGTCACGAGGGTCTTGAGTTGTTGCTGCTAAAGCTGGGTCGTCGATGGAGCCACGCCACGGGCCGCGGGCAGGCAAGTCTGGGCACCCCCAGTCCTAGAACACCGACATCAACCTTGTGGGCTTTTCAGACTCAGATTGGGCGGGAGAAAAAGTGGATAGGAAGTCAACTTCCGAAGGGTGCCAATTTCTTGGTTGCTCTCTGGTGAGTTGGTCTTCTAAGAAACAATGTTGTGTGTCTCTGTCATCCACCAAACGGAATATGTGGCCGACGGCAGTTGTTGTGCTCAACTTCTATGGATGAGGCAAACTTTAAAGGATTACAGTGTCATTTGTGACAAAGTGCCTCTTTGGTGTGACAATGAAAGTGCCATCAAGATTTTTCTCAACCCGATGCAGAACTTCAAGACGAAGCATATTGAGATTCAGTATCCCTTCATCCGTGATCACATTAGGCGATGGGAGATCGAGCTCAACTATGTCAACACTCATGATAACCTTGCAGATATTTTCACGAAGCCCTTGGATGAAGCAAGATTTCACGATTTAAGGCATGAGCTAAATATCATTGATTTGAGCAATGTGGCTTGAACCTTTGCACACCCCACCATACTCATCTTGATGTCTTGTTTAGGTGTAGGCATGGACATAGGGGGAGTGTTGTTCTCTCAATGAACTCTACCTCCCCCCCCCCCTCCATTATGCATAAATTGATCGACTCTTTCACATTAGCCATTTTTGATGGTACTTGTGCTTAAAAGACGAGTTTTGGTCATGGGCCCAAGGATAATTCTTCGCGGTGCCATACCAATTGACTAAAACATAGGTGGCTCCGGCCACCGCCCTCTCTCTTTGAGAGGTTTTGGTTCGTGTTTGGTCCTTGTTGTCTTTTGCCTTCTTTTGAGCCGTGTTTGTGTTTGAGTTGCCTCGTGTGTGCTCGTTTGTGTGTCCGGTTGCTTGAAGATCGCATTGCAAAGGCCGTGTTTTTTTGTTTTTGTGGAAACATGCACTTTCTTGGGTCTGCGGTACTATTGTGGCAAGCCATGGTACTACCGCTGGAGATGGGTTGCTCCTGTGCTTGCACAACTGCACCCATGGCACGGTACTACCGCTTCCAATGCGGCAGCAATTTTTTACTACCGCTGGAAGAGCGGTACTGCCGCCCTGTGTGCGGTACTTCCGCCCAGGCGGTACTACTGCGATGACCCATGGTACTACCACGCTGTCGCGAGCGCGTGGGGGTTAAGAGCGGGTAGGCGAGTTCCAACTCCCCATACCCATTCATATCTTCCCCTCACAGTCTGTATCTTTCTCCTGCCCAAGAACGGTGCCGGAGGATCTCACCGGATCTCCGTCTCCGGCCGCTCTCGTCGCATTCCAACCGGTGGGATCGATCCCCACCTCACCCGCTTGCCATGGAACCCGGTATCTCCCTTAGCCCTCTCTTTTTGCACCGTTGTTGTGCTTCTAGGTTTTGGGAGATGCATGTGTAGTTCTTGTGATTTTTGGCCAAATCTTTGCAAGAGGAGATTGTTGGAGAGTGCTAGTGCAGTAGATGTGCTATTTGGTGTGATGCAACAATGTAGTTTTGATCAACGGTAGTATCGGTCTATTTTACGGATGTTCCTAGATCCGTTTTCGTGAGATGCAGTTCCATGCGGTACTACTGCTCCTCCTGGAGCGGTACTACCGCCCGCTCTTGCAAGAACCGCCCTGTGCAGCACTACTGCTTCGCTGGAGTGGTACTACCGCCCGTGGCGCGGAAGTAAAAAATTTCTTCTGCTCCAGGCGCGGTACTACCGTGCCATCCTAGCGCAGTACTACCACGGCTTGAGCAGATACAAGTTTTACTACCGCATCTTGGTCCGGTACTACCGTTGACTTAATTACTTTGTTTTGTCACACTCAATCTCATTTCTACGTGTTTCTTTGGTTTTGGCCTTGGTATTTGCAATAATCCTTCTCGCTCTTCTCGTGTGTTTGTGTTTGTGTGTCATAGGTGGTGGCTCCGGTTCCAATGCAAGGCGCTTGAATCCTAGCCATGACACAGGCTCCAAGCGTCTTCGCAACCAAGAAGCTCCTAAGGGCTCCAGTGCCCCACAATGCCATGTCAAGACCACAGTTAGCAAGATCAAGGAGCCATCTGTCAGCATGGATGTAATGCCTCAAGCAAGGTTTTGATTCGAAGAAAGCTCAATCCCTATGTTAGGCCTAGGGAACTCAATAGGGGAAATGACTTGTTTTGGACCAAGCAACATAATGTCATCTACCTAGACGTGATCAAGGCCAAGCAGAACATCTATGTACCAGTTTAGTGGATTGACATGGAACATGTGAAGAAGAACCGGCATATTTTGGTGAGCCTCTGGACTTGGTGGAGCAGTTTGGTATTGAGGACATCATCACTTTCCATCTTGACTTTGACCCGGAGCTGGTTTATTAGATCTTTGCCTCTGTCCACTTCCGCATGGATGAGAAGCTGACCATGACTTGGATGACAAATGGCAAGAGGATGTATGCTGAGTGGAAGGAGTTCATGGCTATGTTGAACATTCATGATGAGGGGCTCGATGTGCCCATTGGTGCCCACCCACATGCCAATCCAGAGTTTGCTAACAAGAACAAGCTTCAACTGTTTCTTGTTGAGAAGTCCCTCCCTAGTGGCAAGAAGTCATTTGTGCTGAACCTGTTTCTTGACATCATGCATCGGATCTTCCGCAAGTCTCTGTTTCCTCGCATAGGCGATAAGGACAAGGTGCACTCCTATCTCGTGGACATGATGCTCATGTGTGAGGAAGCCCGTCGTCAATAACCTGAACCACTTGATATCTCTCACATCATGTGGAGTGAGCTTCAATTTGTTGTGTTCCACCATAAGGTGCCCATCTATGGACCTTACTTGTTCCTCTTGATCTTGAAGACTTGGGAGAAGCTCTTTCTAGGTGAATAGTTTCTTGCTCCCAACTAGATTCGCCATGAGGCCATTAAACTGCGCTAGAAGAACAAGTGGGCTATGGATGTTGTTGAGGATGGGTTTGAGGAGGCTGGGGATAGTTCTGCGGGGTATTCACCTCCATCTACTGAGCCATCTTGGTCTAAGAAGCTCAAGGCCAAGTTGAAATCTCTGTTCTACATGTAGGCCAAGGGGCAGTACCAGGCCCATGTTGCTCCGAAGGAGAGCCGCCGGCGTGATAAGAGGATCTTGAGGAAGCTTGGTGAGCAAGTCTCGAGCGGGTCCGAGAAGAACATCACTCCTGAGGCTGCCTGGATGATGAAGCAAGGATATCAGTGGGAGTCAGAAGAAGAGTCCATTCCTGCTGCTGAGATAGATGAGGAGCTTATTGGGTGATCTTGTCAGTGGGAGCTACCACTTGTGTCATAGGTGTCCTCTCTGCCTTTTTGGTGTCTCGATGGCAAAGGGGGAAATATTGTAGGATTTGCAGGTCTTGTGTCTCTTTGCTTTCATTCCATTGAACCTTCGTTGTCGTGCATTGTGTTGGTGTGCGTGTGAGACCAGGAGGCTCATTCTATCATATGATGTCAGACGTATGCCCTCCAGCTTATCTTATTGTCTAGTATGTTTAGTAGATAGTGAGCTTATGTTATCTTGTGCCCTTTACTTCATGTTCACTTACTTTACCTTGCCTCAATGCTTATTGTCACTTATATTGTTGCAATTTTTGCCTTGTCTATAAAATATAGGGGGGGTGTTGATCCTAGTATGTTTGTCATGCAGTCCAAAGCATATCTGTAGAGTGCACACATCTAGGGGGAGCCTGTCTATATTTTATAGATGTCGGGTTTGCTTTATGTTCATTTTATATCCTTACGTGAAAATCCCGAATTGTCATCAATCCACCAAAAAGGGGAAGATTGTAAGGGCATATTTCTCCCTATGCGGTTTTGGTGGTTGATGACAGTACTTTTGCGGACTAATCATGTGCATTGAGCATTTCAGTTATCTCATGCCTAGGCACAAGATGGTTCATTGTCCCTCGGAGCCTATCGAATACGGAGATTGTCTATGTTTCTTTTCAGTGGATTTGAGTCGTAGGAAAGCCGTACTATTAAGAGGGTGTCCGCTTCGGAAAGGTTAGGGTGGAATCAACACGTACACATTTGTTCCTTTGCACCACCTTTCCTTTGTTTCATTGGAGCACCTTCTGTTTATCCTTGTCGCTACGAGATGAAGGCCTCCAAGTGTTATAGGTTCTACGGCATGTGGTAGTACTGCTCAAGGGACAAGTAGTACCGCAGGGGCCTGCGGTACTATCGCCTTGGCTAGCAGTAGTACCACGCCATGCGGTAGTACCGTGCCATGCGGTAGTACCACTCCTCACAAGCGGTAGTACCGCTGCCTCTAGCCCAGAACGCTGGCGCGCGCAAAAGTAGGCGCGGAAGTAATTTTTTACTTCCGCCCCGACGCGGTAGTACCACTCCTTGTGAGCGGTAGTACCATGCCGCATTTTTGCACATCCCAAACTCAGTGGAAGTAGTCACGGATGAAATTTATTTAGTCTGTGCTTTTTCCTAGCCCAGTTGAGCCCTGCCATGCGGTAGTACAGCAGGGGCACGCGGTAGTACCATTCTGGCACTTCTACCGCTCGTTTCCTAGTGCAACACGACCTCACCTGTCTTGTACCGCACGAGCCGTAGTACCGCAACAAGGTGCGGTAGTACCATAGCGCCTCGCGGTAGTACCACGAGCGTGTGCGGTAGTACCGCGTCTCGCGGGCTGAGTGGGTGGGTAACGGTTGGATCTTGTCCCCCACTATATAAAGGGGGTCTTCTTCCCCAAGAAGACCACTTTTCCCTCCCCAAGCTCCATTGTTGCTCAAAGCTCCATTTTCGCCTGATATCTCTCCCTAGCCAATCCCCCCACTAATCCCTTGCGGATCTTGTTACTCTTGGGTGTTTGAGCACCCTAGATGGTTGAGGTCACTGCGGAGCCATATTCCATTGTGGTGAAGCTTCATGGTCATGTTGGGAGCCTCCGATTAAGTTGTGGAGATTGCCCAACCTTGTTTGTAAAGGTTCAGTCGCTGCCTTCAAGGGCACCAATAGTGGAATCACAGCATCTAGCATTGTGTGAGGGCGTGAGGAGAACACAGTGGCCCTATTGGCTTCTTGGGGAGCATTGTGCCTCTAGACCGCTCCAATGGAGACGTACTTCCTCTCAAAGGGAAGGAACTTTGGTAACACATCCTCATATCCACCGACTCCACTCTTGGTTCTCTCTTACCTTTACTTGTGCAAGCTCATATTGTGTTGTATCCATTGCTTGCTTGTGCGCTAATTGTTGTTGCATCATATAGGTTGCTCACCTAGTTGCATATGTAGACAACCTACTTTGATGCTAAGTTTAATTTGGTGAAGAAAAGCTAAAAATTGTTGTTGCCTATTCACCCCCCCCCCTCTCTAGTCAACCATATCGAGCCTTTCATCATCCAAAAGGACAGAAAAGTTAGAATCTCTCAAAAGATATGTAGCGAAACAACACCCTGGTAATCAAGATTGTCATCATCAATAGCGATCAAGTAGGACTAGGCTTTTACCTCCACCATGATGGGCTGAACCTGGGTAAACTCGCTTCCCTCATTTCCGATCAACCCCATGCAAGCCTTCACTTAGCAGCAATGTCCTCACAGTGTAGTTCTCCTATGAGGACATCTGCTGTGACAAAACCACGATAGTTGGCACCCACCATGGGGCCAGCGCACAATGGTGTTGAGTTCTTCGAGGGAGCTCTTCCAGTGATCAAGGAGTCCGCGATTGTCGGGAAGACGAAAAGCCGACACGGGAAGCTCTACATTAATGACGTCGGCTGGGGCCCCGAGGCTGACACCACTGAGTTAGGATATCGGGCCCCCTTCGGCAAGATCCACGTCTTCATCGGCATCATCGGCAGGTCCCTTGGTAGTTACGCAACCCCGATGACAAGCCGAGCAATTGGTTCATAGTTTTTTACGCGCTTCAGCTTTTTCAACTCTCATGCAATACGTGAGCGCAAGCCTTGGATGTAGCACTATGGGTGGAATAGAGTATGGCGATGGATATAATTTGGAGAAGACAAAAAGGAGAATGTCTAACATTGAAGAGGCTAATCAATGGGCTCTGGATATGCCCATCAATTGATGTCAATGCAAGAAGTAGAGATTGCCATGAAACAGATGCACTAAGAGCTATAAGTGTATGAAATCTCAGAAAGAAAACTAAGTGGGTGTGCATCCAGCTTGCTTGCTCATGAAGACCACGTGCATTTGAGGAAGCCCATCATTGGAATATACAAGCCAAGTTCTATAATGAAAAATTCCCAGTAGTTATATGCAAGTGAAAGCATAGGGGACTCTCTATATGAAAAACATGGTGCTACTTTGAAGCACAAGTGTGGAAAGGATAGTAACATTTCCCCTTTTCTCTTCTTCTCTCATTTTTTTGTTGGGCTCTTTTTTGGGCATCTTTTTGGCCTCATTTTTATTTCCTCACTTGGGACAATGCTCTAATAATGAATATGATGATCATCAAACTTCTATTTAGTTACAACTCGAAAAATTGCAACTCGATACTAGAACAAAATATGAATCTATATGAAAGCCTCGAGCGGTGTTCCAGGATGTGCAATGATTTAGTGTAACATGTATAAAAAATGATGAACGGTGTCTTAACCACAAATACTATGTCAGCTATATGATCATGCAAAGCAGTATGACAATGATGATGTGTGTCATAATAAAATGGAACGGTGGAAGTTGCATGGCAATATATCTCGGAATGGCTCTGGAAATGCCATAATAGGTAGGTATGATGGTTGTTTTGAGGAAGATATTAGGAGCCTAATGTGTGATAGAGTGTGTCATATCATGGGGTTTGGATGCACTGGCGAAGTTTGCACCACATCTCAAGGTTAGAAAGGGCAATGCACAATATCGAAGAGGCTAGCAAATTGCGGAAAGGAGAGAGTGCGTATAATCCATGGACTCACATTATTCATAAAGAACCCACATACTTATTGCAAAAGTTTATTAGCACTTGAGGAAAAGTACTACTACACATGCCCCTAGGGGGATAGATTGGTAGGTAAAGACCATCGCTCATCCCCTACCGCTACTCATAAGGAATACAATCAATAATAAATCATGCTTCGAGAATCACAAACCTTGACACCAATATTTTTACTAAACCACAATTACTCACTAGCACAACCCACATATTACCACCTTTATATCACAAACTACTGCAAGGAATCAAACTTATCATATTTAGTGATCTACATGAAAGTTTTTATTATATCCCTCTTGAATACCTATCATATTAGGACCAAATTCACAACCCATACTAATTTCCATTACTATTATCCACTCTAAAAAATATATAAGTGAAGCATGAGAGTGCAACTATGTCTTTAAAATATTACAACCGCCGTGCTCTAAAAGATATAAGTGAAGCACTAGACCAACTTCCTAGCTCAAAAGATTTAAGTGAAGCACTTAGAGTATTCTAACAAATAACAAATAATGTGTGTCCATCTCAAAAAGGTGTGTCTAGCTAAGATGATCGTGATAAAATAAAAAGTGAACAAAACAAAGCCTCATATAACACATGATGCTCCAAGCAAAACTCATATCATGTGATTAATAAAAATATAGCTCCAAGAAAAATTACCGATAGTTGGTAGAAGAAAGCGGGGATGCCTTCTGGGGCATCCCCAAGCTTAGATGATTGGGAGTCCTTGAATATTACCTTGCGGTTCCTCGGGCATCCCCAAGCTTAGGCTCTTGCCACTCCTTATTCCTTCATCAATCGTGATCTCACCCAAAACATGAAAACTTCAACACACAAAACTCAACAAAAACCTTCATGAGATCCGTTAGCACAACAAAGCAAATCACTACTTAGGTACTGTTTTAAACCCATTGATATTTTATTATTGCATTATAACTACTGTATTCTAAATTCACCATGGCTTATACCCCCCCGATACAATCCATAGATTCATCAAAAACAAGCAAACAACAGAATGAAAACAGAATCTATCAAAAATAGAATAGTATGTAATAATTCCAACAATGACCATACTTCTGTAATTCTAATAATACTGAAAAATTAGGACAACGTGTGCAATTTGTATATCAATCATGTGTAAAAAATCCAGAATTTTATCACGCTCCAGCAAATCTCAACAGTTCTTCTGCTGGACGCAAAAGTTTTTGTTTTTTCACAGAATCAAAGCAACTATCATCCAAATCATTCCAAAGGCTTTACTTGGCACAAACACTAATTTAAAACATAAAAACACAACCATAACAGTAGCATAATTGTGTGCGCACAAAAAACAGAAAGATAAATAAGAAATTTAAGATAACTATTGGGTTGCCTCCCAACTAGCGCTCTTGTTTTACGCCCCTAGCTAGGCGTAATGCATAGTTTCAAGTGTTGTGATCTTTCATTCTAATGGACCAATAATAAAATATGAATTGTGACAAGGTGAGGCAGCAAGGCATATCAGGTTTGGGGACTACCATACTGATTGCTTGTATCTACGTTGGTATTTCCCGAAGAGGAGAGGATGATGCATCACAGAAAAGGTAAGTATTTCCCTCAGTTGTGAAACCAAGGTTATCAATCCAGTAGGAGAATCAAGCAGCACTATCTAAACAACACCTGCACACAAACAACAAATACTTGCAACCAACGCGTAAGAGAGGTTGTCAACCCCTCCTTGGAATTGAGATAGATTAAATTGTATGAGATTTGATAAATAGATCTTACTAAAACACAAAATAACATAAATAAAGAAAAAGTGCAGCAAGGTATGTTTGGTTTTAATACGATAGGAGATAGACCCGGGGCCGTAGTTTTCACTAGAGGCTTCTCTCGAGAAAATAGCATACGGTGGGTAAACAAATTACTATTGGGAAATTGATAGAAAAGTGAATAATTATGATGATATCCAAGGCAATGGACATGTATATAGGCATCACATCCAAGATTAGTAGACCGGCTCCTGCCTGCATCTAGTACTATTACTCCACACGTCGACCGCTATCCGGCATGCATCTAGTGTATTACGTTCATGAAAAAACAGAGTAATGTAATAAGAACGATGACATGATGTAGACAAGATCTATTAATGTAGGAATAAACGCTATCTTTTTATCCATATTGCCAACGATACATGCGTGTGATGTCTCTTTCTATTATTGAGATTGAGCACCGCAAGATTGAACCCATCACAAAGCACCTCTTCCCATGGCAAGAAAAATCAATCTAGTTGGCCAAACCAAACCAAAATTTTGGAGAAGAAATACGAGGCTATAACAATCATGCATAAAAGAATTCAGCAAAGACTCAAATAATATGCATGGATAGAACTGATCATAAACCCACAATTCATCGGATCTGGAGAAACACACTGCAAAAAGGAGTTACATCAAATATATCTCCAAGAACATCGAGGAGAACATTTTCTTGAAGATCAAAAAGAGAGAAGAAGCCATCTAGCTACTAGCTACGGACCCGTAGGTATGTGGTGAACTACACAGGCATCATCGGAGGGGCAACAAGGATGATGGAGAACCCCTACGTGATTGTTGCCCCCTCCGGCAGAGTGTCGGAAAAGGCCTCTAGATTGTATATCGTGGTTCTGGAAGTTGCGGTGGCAGGAATTGTGTTTCGCCGACTCCCCTAGGATTTTTGGGATTTTAGAGTTTTTATAGAGGTTGTCGAATGTGCGGTTCCGGCAAACCCTTAAGGTTCGAACACTGGGGTGCGCACGAAGTCTTTCCCTCCTATCGATCTACGCCCTAGCTCGCTAAGATCTCGTGGATGAACTCGACGAACTCGCAACACAGAAAGAGACAAGATTTCTACTGGTTCGGGCCACCGTTGTGGTGTAACACCCTAGTCCAGTGTGGTGGTGGTGGATTGCCTCTTGGGATGATGATGAACAATACAAGGGGAAGAACAGCCTCCTGAGGTTGAGGTGGTCTTGTGCGTGGCTAACTTGTGCGGGTGAGAGAGTGATCTAAGATGCCATCCTCTCGCCCTCTCCCCTTCTCTCTCTCTCTCTCTCTGTGTGTGTGTGTGTCTCTCTCTCTCTATAGTGGTGGCTAGCCCTACTTATATAGGCCCTGGTCCTCTTCCCAAATATCGAGCAGGAAGGGAGCCAACAACGGCGGGCTAATTCGAAGGGGGACAGCTAGTACAAGCCCCTGACAAAAGGTCGTCTGCGCCTGCGAAAGGCTCTAGTGGTGACACCGTCTTGGGCTCCACAATGACCTCCATCTTGCCATCCTTCTGGTCTTGGTCTTGTTGCACCAAAATGGCAACCTTTGCCTGATGCCTCTGTACTCCTCGCATGCGCTAGTTTCTTTAGTATCACAGAGGAAACATGGATGCTGCGCGCTGGTGCCCGCCTGGCGCCCGCCTGGTGTCGATCGTCATGGCTCACATCACGAGAGCCTCGTGAGGTTCGCCTCTCCTTGATATCTCCGCTCCTCATGAGCCTGCCTGACTAGGCCGCCCCGGAGGAGGTCTCGTGTCATCCGCCTCGCGAGGCTTGGCCCCTTGTGAGGGTCTTGGGTGCCTTGTTAGTGAAGATGGGCCGTACGGCCTACTTTCTTAGCCACGCAGCGAGCCACAGGCAGGCAAGTCTGGGGACCCCCGTTCCCAGGACGCCGATAGTAGCCCCCGGACCAAGGTGCGCTCGGGCTTGGCTTCGTTGCGAAGCCAAGGGCCAAGCACGGAGCGCCGCGGTCCCCAAAAGCCTGTGGCCTCGATTGATGTGTGGTAGTTGACTGGACGTGGGCGTCTCCACTTCCCCACACTGCCCTTGAATTCGCCGGGCTATGCGGCCCCGCCTCCTACACAGTTATTCTTCCTTCGTTACGCCTGGCTCTTCCAATCTCCCTGCTTCCTCGACGCCATGCTCCGCCTTCTCAATCCGACCCGTGCTCCGCCTGCTTCAGCGCCATGGCGCCAAAACAAGCCAAAAAGGGGAAGAAACCTCTGTCCTTGCCAACTACACCTCCATCCTTCGAGCCAGCGCTCGGCCGGCCTCGGGTGCTCAACGATGAGGCCGTTGACAAAGTGCGCCCCATGCTTGCCTCCAGTTTCAACGAGTGGGGAGAGACGCCGGCTTGGCCCGCGTCTCGCTCCAGCATGGCTCGGGCAGTTACCGAGGTTCCGATCTTCATTGCTGCCCTCTGGGCTGGCCTGATTCCTCCCTTCTCCTCCTTCAACATGGTGCTCGAGCACTATCAGATCCACATGCCCCATCTCGATCCTCAGGCTGCGACCCTTCTCGCCGTCTTTGCCTTCGTGTGCGAGGCCATGGTGGGAATCGCCCCCTCCGTGGCACTCCTCTGCCACTTCTTCTCGTTGCATCTCACCGGTCCCCGGTAGAGCTCAGGGTGCGCGGGCTTCCAGGACGTGGCTGCGACAGCAGGCACGGGGAACGACTTCGAGCTCCCTTCATCCACGAGCGAATTCCGTACGCGATGGGTGTTTGTTGACGCCGGCGTGCTCAACCCTCTGCTCCAAGCTCCGGTGGGGCCTGCTATTCCAAACTCCGGCTGGGGTCATTAGAAGCTCACGAGCCCCTGCCTTGCCCCTGTCTGGGCCAGGCTAAGGTGGTTGAAGGACCTTGGCGTGACTGTGCCCATGGTGGTGAGGGAGTTCGTCAGGCGTCGAGTTGCTCCAGTTCAGCGCCACTCTCGCCCGATGAGGTTTCAGGAGGAGGGGCTTCCTCTCGCTGTGCGGAAAACAGTGCTCACGGTCCTATCAGGTGTCCCTCTGCCGGACGAGATGCCCAGGAACAACTGCATGTTGTACCGCTGCGAGAACAAAGTCACATTTTCCGCGAACAAGCCTTCCTTTGATGAGTGGGGGCCGCGCCCAATAGGCTTCGTGGGGCCCCGTGAGAACCCCGTCACCGTGGTCCCCTTCTTCGCCGCTGGTGCCAGGCTCGCCCCAGGTGACGGCGCGGGGGAGCGAGCCGCGACGGGGGCCAGTGGCTCGGGTGTTGAGGAGCACATGCCGGGTGGTGATCTAGGGGCATCATCCTCGGGGGCCTGCGATCCCCCTCCTGAGGCGTCGGTTGCTGAGGAGATGCGGCATGTGGCTCCCGAGGCTGAGGCTCTAGCAGCCTCATGAGGTCGCAACGGGGAGGAGCTGGGCTGTTCGCCACAGCCGGGCTCCCGTGAGGCCATCCCTCTTGGTTCTTCCTCGGCTCCGCCGCTCACCGACCGTCACGTCCAGTGCTTTGGTCGCCTTTGTGTGGACTTCGAGGAGCTCCGCAAGAGGAAGGGATCCCCCAGCGGCAGCAACATCTTCGGGCCGTTGAAGCGACGGAAGCACATCGCTATTGACACATAAGTATCTTGTCGCCGTGGCTTTTTGTGTGTGGTCTTCTTATCCTGACGCCTGTCCTCCACGGCTCCTTCTACTGAAGCTGTTGCGTCTTTCGAGAGGCGGCCTCCTCCTTCATCAACTCCTCCGTCGGCATTGAGCGTTCCTAGCCAGCTTGCTACCCATGGAGCAGGGTCGGTCGGAGGAGCGTCCTCGCCTTCGGGACGTGCTGAGTCCGTGGTTTGGCCGCCCCTCGCCCGCGGTCTGGCGTGGAGCTTGGGGGCGTGCCCAATACTCCTCCTCTGCTCATGAGCAGTCAATGGCTGACCTCGGTCTTTGGTTCCTCTTCAAACGGCAAGCCTCGATCAGCTTGGGCTCCTCGCGAGGATGGGCTGACGTCAGGCACGGCGCTAGCCCCCAGCCCCCAACTGGGAGGTGGCGCGCCACTTGATGCTCCACCCGCAGCCCCCGAGGTGGAAGACGAGGCGGGTCGAGCGTTTGAGCTCGAGTGCGGGCGTAGCATAGTCCGTCATGAGCTCTTCCAGGAGGCTATGGGCGCGATGAGCCACCTCGGTGAAGAGCTTGCTGGTGTCGACTTGCGCCTTGAGGCTGAAGGTCTTTGGTTGGTGGAGGAGCGGCGCAAGCTGCGAGTGGCCATCAACCTTGGTCGCTATTAGCGCGACCTCGAGAACACGAAGGCTGAGGCGTCCCTCAAGATTGCCAATGAGGCCCGCTCGCGAGCTTTGGAAGAAGCTCGCGAGGCAGATTGCCGCCGCGAGGCTGCGGAGGAGCGCGCGTGGGGGCTTCAGGCCTGGAGCACGTCCCTTGAGCAGCAAGTGGAGGCGCACGGGGCCGCTCTTGCATCGCTGAGGGGGACGCCCGCCGAGGAAGAGGAGGTCCGGCAGCGCGAGGAGACGCTGGCCCTAGAAGCCGTGGAGCGCAGCCTCGAGCTCGAGCGACTGGAGACGAGGGAGCATCAAGCCGCTCAAGCAGAAGATGCCGTCAGGGCCCGTGAAGCCGGAGTCGAGGAGGAGATCAATCGTCGGGTGGCCGAGGCTCACGTAGATCTAGAGGGCTGGTACGACTTGAAGCTGAAGCTTGCCGGTGTGGAGGGCACGTGCATGGCCGCCGCCCTCAGGCCCAGGTTGGATGAGGCCCAGAGGGTGCGGGCGCCACATCCGCGGCCCTGGTTATGGCACAGGAGGACTTGGCCTCCGCCCGCGCCGAGCTGCTTTCCCTCCGGAGACGAGTTAACGACACCGAGGCCGTCGCACGGCAAAACAAGGAGGAAGTGATCCAACGCCGAACACTGGAGCGCGAGCATGCTCCTATGCTTCAAGACCTTCGGAACAAGGCCAACACCACCCTGGGTTACATCTGCGACGAGAACGCCTCGGCCCCTCACTCGAATGACTATGCCAGCCACCTGACCTTCTTCATCGAGGTGGTGACGTGCCTGGAGGCTCAATCCACCAGAGCTTGACAGCTTGTGGAGTAGAGGAGTCGTGGCCTGCTTCAGCGCGCCTTCTCCCGTGTCTTCAGCCACCTTCTGAATGCCGACCCCAACTTCGACTTCGACGCCGCCATTGCCCCATACCCACGGCCATCTGGGGTGACCTGGCGCGTTGGGTAGAGGACCATGTCGACGCGTTGGTCAAGGCCTTCACCTCGGAGGATGATGCAGTGGTGGTCATCACAGATGAAGGTGACGGGGGCATCGCCGACGGCGGCGATGATACCGACGAAGATGACGACGACGCGAGTGACGCGTCCACGGGTGATGTAGCAAGTGATATCTCTGGTTGATCCCATGTTCTCCTGTTGCTTCATCCTGCACGCAAAACTCGGGTGCGGCCCTTGGAAGACTTGTAAGAGCATTTTGAGAGGGGGGGGCCCCTCGTGTAAGCAAATTACAGTTTTTACTTTCCTTTGCGATGTGGGTATGTGTCCTAGTGAGCTCATGAAGCCGGGGGTGAGCTCCCCGAGGTGGTTTACCTTAGTCAGCGCCTGCTTAGGGCTGGGTCGTGAGGCGACGAGTTCCTGAGAATCCTGTGGAGCTTATCGCCCCGTTTGAGGGGGCCCCATAAGAGGTGAGCACCAGGCGCAGTGCTAGCGCGTGCTTGATGAGCGTGCGCTTTGTGCGATCCGGCTCGCTAGGAGCTTCGTGATGGAAAGGCGATGGACATGAGTCCCAAACCAAAAAAGATCTAGAAGGCAAGAAACGGCTCGAACGAGAAAAGGCACCCCCCGCGTGCATCGATAAAAATTCAGCTTCAACTCAAGTCCAGATCTAGAAAGCAAAGCCACAGAAAGAGAGATCCAAAGCAAAAGGCCGCGTCCAGCACCTAGTCTAGTCTTCGGGTCTTCAAGTCTTCTGACCAGCATGGAGCTAAGTGCTACCACTAGGCGTGGGAGGGAGCCCCAGGGCCTGAGGCCGGCGCTCCTAAGACTCCGGGGCGTGTACAGCCCCAACTCATTATTACGTGAGAGTGTCACGGGCAGCGAGCTTCACAGGCACTGGGCCTTCTTCACAGGTACCGACCTTGCTTCATATCGCCAGACGAGGGCCCCGCCTTGCGCCACCCTCGATCTCCCTTGAGCTGACCGGTCACCAGGACGACACAAAAGAGGGAAATTAAGGGGACGCCAGCGGTTCCCTCGGCGACCATGGGTCCTCTGCCGGGGGAAGAGTTGACGAAGCCACCCCGGCAGAGGGCCTACCTCCGGTTGTCCTCCAGTTTCGCGTGCCTTGGGGAGGGGCCTGGCTCCCGACCCCTCTCCTGCAGCCCCCAACACGACCCTCCCGCTGCCAGGGGGGCTATCGAGTTGGGGCCGCCTGCCGCCGCGGTGACCTGCTCCTCCCGCAACTCATGGTTAGCGTAAGCTTGCTCCTGAGGGATTAGGGGTAACCTGTAGTGGTCGTCGCACATGTGGTCGTGGTGTTCCCGAACAGCGCCTGGAAGGCTTCGGATCCTAGCGCTCCTTCTTCCCAATCTTCTCCAATGAATGAGCCCGGGCCGTCCTCTGGTGTGTACTCCTGGTCCGTCATGCAGGGCACGTAGGCTTCCGGGGCTCTTACCCCGAATACCTCGCCGTGGTGCCCCACACTCCATGTCGCTCGACCCATCGTGGTATCCTAGAGGTGATAGCGTGGCATCCCTCTCGGGTCTTGGAACGCGACGCTTGCGCCCATGCTTGTTGTGGGCGGTGTGGGGGAGGTAGAGCCCCCGGCGCCTCCGGCCATGCCGGTGTTGACGAAGCCCCTTGGCGCGCTCGACGATGCGTGATGGCGGCGTGGCCCGCCGAAGATCCCCGTAGCGGCCTGAGGAGGAAGCTGATGGCAGAAGGGTGGGTCTCCCGAGGCCACCGCGTCCAGCAGCTCGGCAACGCGCTCCAGCAGCGTGTCCCGGCCGCTTTCCATCAACCGGCGCCGCAACAGCTCCCTTGCCACGGTAAGTGCTACCCCGCGTGTTTGCTTGCTCCTGTCGTGAGTACGGCGCTGTCGTCGCGGCGTGGCTTGCTACTCTGGCAGTGGCTCATACTTGCCGTGGCGTGAGGGTAGCTGACGCCCCACCGCGTCGCCCGCGCCCCGCAGGATTGGGTGGCACTCGGGCCACTTGGAGTGCGGGGTTGAGGTCTTCAAAGGCGGGCGGCGATGACCGGGCTGGCCAGGCTGCCCAGCGGTCGGGGTTAGCTCTTGGGTCGTCGGACATCGCGGCCGCGGTGCGTCTGCAAGTCGATTATCGGAGAAGAAGCTCCAGCGCACCCCTACCTGGCGCGCCAAATGTCAGATGTGGGGTTCCGACAAACCCTTAAGGTTTGAACACTGGGTGCGCGCGAAGTCTTTCGGTGGATTGCCTCTTGGGCTGATGATGAACAATACAAGGGGAAGAACAGCCTCCTGAGGTTGAGGTGTTCTTGTGCGTGGCTAACTTGTGCGGGTGAGAGTGATCTAAGATGCCGTCCTCTCGCCTTCTCCCTTCTCTCTCTGTCTCTCTCTCTCTCTCTGTGTGTGTCTCTCTCTTTGTTGGTGGCTAGCCCTACTTATAGAGGCCCTAGTCCTCTTCCCAAATATCGAGCGGGAAGGGAGCCAACAACGGTGGGCTAATTCGAAGGGGGGCAGCTAGTACAAGCCATCCTGACAAAAGGTGGTCTGCGCCTGCGAAAGGCTCTGGTGGTGACGCCGTCTTGGGATCAACGATGACCTCCGTCTTGCCATCCTTCTGGTCTTGGTCTTGTTGCACCAAAATGGCAACCTTTGCATGATGCCTCGGTACTCCTCGCCTGCGCTAGTTTCTTTAGCATCAAAGAGGAAACAAGGATGATGCACACTGGCGCCCGCCTGGCGCTCGCCTGGTGTCGATCGTCATGGCTCACGTCACGAGATCCTCGTGAGGTTCGCCTCGCCTTAATATCTCCGCTCCTTGTGAGCCTGCCTGACTGGGCCACCCCGGAGGAGGTCTCGTGTCGTTCGCCTCGCGAGGCTTGGCCCCTCGCGAGGGTCTTGGGTGCCTTGTTGGTGAAGATGGGTCGTACGGCCTACTGGCTCAGCCACACAGCGGGCCGCAGGCAGGCAAGTCTGGGGACCACCGTTCCCAGGACACCGACAGAGGTGGAGTTCCGTGGAGAAGATTCCTGTGGGCTCCACTACCCACCAGGGCTCGCATGGGCTCCCTGGCGCGCCCTGGTGCCTAGTGTGCCCCATGGGCCTCCTCCCGTGTGCTCCTTTGGCTCCCTGGGTGTCT
Organism: Triticum aestivum; assembly: GCF_018294505.1. Classification (NCBI taxonomy): domain Eukaryota; kingdom Viridiplantae; phylum Streptophyta; class Magnoliopsida; order Poales; family Poaceae; genus Triticum; species Triticum aestivum. The sequence continues at coordinate 262,451,150 of NC_057794.1, forward strand.
TCTATCCAGAAAAAAATCTCCAAAAAGTTTCATTGCATTTGGACTTCGTTTGGTATTGATATTCTGCAAAGTAATAAACAAGCAGAAACATGGACTGACACTGGGCATTACATCAATAGGTTAGTCCCCAAAAAATATATAAAGTTGCTAGTAAATGAATATAAAACTATCCAAGATTGAGTATATAATAGCATGGAACAATAAAAAACTATAGATACGTTGGAGACGTATCAGCACCCCCAAGCTTAATTCATGCTCGTCCTCAAGTAGGTAAATGATAAAAACAGAGTTTTTGATGTGGAAGGCTGCCTAACATGTTCATCACATATTCTTTTTTTGTAGCATGGACATTTGTACTTTAGATGATTCAAAGCAATAGTCTATAATTGACATGAGGACAACAATACCCACTCATATCGACAAGAAACCATGTCTTTCAAAATATCAACACTAAGGAAAGCTATCCCTAGCCCATTATGCTCAACCATTGATCCATTCAAGAAACACACCCAAATATTAGCTATGCCCAATGCAGAAGTATGATAATAGTGTTCCCTAGTCGGTGCTTTATAAGAGAAGATGGAGACTCAATAAATAGATAGGCCCTTCGCAGAGGGAAGCAGAGATTTGTAGAGGTGCCAGGGCCCAAAGCTTAAATTGAGAGATAAATTGTTTTGAGAGGCATGCTTTTCCTGTCAACGGAAACGACCGAGAATTCCCAATACTTTCCATACTAGATAAATCATAGGCGGTTCCCAAACATAAAATAAAGTTTATTCCTTTTCCACCATTCTTGCACAATCCATGGCTAGCCGTATCCATGGGTGCCTTCAATACCAACAATTTCAAAGGAATTTATTATTAACAACATAAATATTTTTTTTCATTTCGGGACTGGGCATCCCTATTACCTGCCACAATCTCGTGCAATGACAAGTGAATAAACACTCGTCTTGAGAATAACATGCCTAGCATGGAAAATATTTGCCACCCCCTGCCGCTTCATGAGCAGTATGGGCACACAAAAAGGAAATTCATTTTGAAAATTAGAGTTGGCACATACAAATTTACTTGGAATGGCATGGAAATACCACATATAGGTAGGTATCGTGGACTCAATTTGCACAACTTGGTGTAAGGAGTTCGGATGCAGAAGCAGTATTCCCGCTTAGTACAAGGAAAGGCTAGCAAATAGATTGAGAAGCAACCAACCAAAAAAACTAAAATGATCATAAACGAGCATTACACACAACTAACACCGAATAATGCACCACAAGTAGGATATAACTTCATTACATAACTATTTACTTTCGTGCTTGCATAGGGAATCACAAACTTTAACACAAATATTCTTACTCAAGCGTAATTACTCACCAACATGACTCTCATATTACTATCTGCATATCGCAAAACTATTACAAGGAATCAAGTTTATAATATCCAGTGATCTTCATGAAAGTTTTTATTATATCCCCCTTGAATATCTATCACTTTGGGACTAATTTCATATATTACCATTGCTACTAACAAGGCTCTCAAACAAATTTAAGTGAAGCACAAGAGCATGAATATTTCTTCAAAAATTTCTAACTCTCAAAATAATATAAGTGAAGCACGAGAGCATGTTTCTTCAAAATTTTGCAAACTCTCAAACTCATCTAAGTGAAGCATGAGAGTATTTCTTCAAAAATTAAACCACCACCGTGCTCAAAAAGGTATAAGTGAAGCACTAGAGTAATTCCATAGCTGAAATTTTTTTAAGTTAAGCACATAGAGCAATTCTAACAAATCATAGCATCATTATGGCTCTCTCAAATAGGTGTGTCGAGCAAAGATGATTGTGTCAAACTAAAAGGCAAAACAAGCAAAGACTCATATAACACAAGTCACTCCAAGCAAAAGTCGTGATATGTGACCAATAAAAATATAGCTCCAAGTAAAATTACCGATGGTCGTTAGAAGAAAGAGAGGATGCCTTCCGGGGCATCCCCAAGCTTAGTTGCTTACTAATCCTTGAATATTACCTTGGGGTGCCATGGGCATCCCCAAGATTAAGCTCTTTTCACTCCTTATTCCTTCATCCATCGTGATCTCACCCAAAACTTGAAAACTTCAATCACGCAAAACTTAACAAAATCTTCGTGAGTTCCGTTGGTATAATAAAGCAAATCACCACTTTAAGTACTACTCCAAACCCATTAATATTTTATTATTGCATTATAACTATTGTATTCTAACTTTACCATGGCTTATACCCCCCGATACAATCCATAGAGTCATCAAAATAAGCAAACAATGAAACGAAAATAGAATCTGTCAAAAATAGAACAGTCTATAGTAATCTGTACTTTAACTATACTTCTGTAACTTCAAAAAATCTGAACAATTAGGACAACATAGGAAATTTGTATATCAATCTTGTGTAAAAAAATCAGAATTTTTTGTCGTTTCAGTGATTTTTAACATTTCTGCTACTGGAAGCAAAAGTTTTTGTTTTGATGGATGTAGTAGATATCACGATGATATCCAAGGCAATGATCATATATAGGCATCACGTCCAAGATTAGTAGATCGACTCCTACGTGCATCTAGTACTATTACTCCACACATCGACCGCTATCTAGCATGCATCTAGTGTATTAAGTTCATGGAAAACGGAGTAATGCAGTAACAACGATGACATGATGTACACAAGATCTATTCATGTAGGAATAAACCCCATCTTTTTATCCTTAATGGCAATGATACATGTGTGTCATGTCTCTTTCTATCACCGAGATTGAGCACCGCAAGATCGAACCCATCACAAAGCACCTCTTCCCATGGCAAGAAAAATCAATCTAGTTGGCCAAACCAAACAAAAATTTCGGAGAAGAAATACGAGGATATAACAATCATGCATAAAATAGTTCAACAAAAACTCAAATAATATTCATGGATAGAGCTGTTCATAAATCCACAATTCATCGGATCCCAACAAACACACCGCAAAAAGTAGCTACATCAAATAGATCTCCAAGAACATCGAGGAGAACATTCTATTGAAGATCAAAAGTAGAGAAGAAGCCATCTAAATACTAGCTACGGGCCCGTAGGTCTATGGTAAACTACTCACACATCATCGGAGGGGCAACAAGAATGATGAAGAACCCCTCTGTGATTGATGCCCCCTCTGGCACAGTGCCTGAAAAGGCCTCTAGATTGGATCTTGTGGTTCTAGAACTTCCGGCGGCTGGAATTGTCTTTGGTCGACTCCCCTAGTGTTTTCGGGATTTTAGAGTATTTATAGAGGTGGAGGTCGGTGGAGAAGCTTCGCATGGGCTCCACTACCCACTAGGGCATGCCCTGGTGCCTAGTGGGCCCCATGGGCCTCCTCCTGTGTACTCCTTTGGCTCCCTAGGTGTCTTTTGTGTGCTCCTTTGGCTCCCTGGGTGTCTTCTGTCTAGAAAAAATCTCCACAAGGTGAGTTGCATTTGGACTTCGTTTGGTCTTGATATTCTACAAAGTAAAAAACAAGCAGAAAATAGCAACTGGCACTAGGCACTATGTCAATAGGTTAGCCCCAAAAAATGATATAAAGTTGCTAGTAAATGAATATAAAACATCCAAGATTGATAATATAACAGCATGGAACAATAAAAAATAATAGACATGTTGGAGAAATATCACATACCCCAATTGATGTCGGCGGTTCCACCAAACACAACCCAGCTGGTGCCATCGGCTCATCAAACGCAACCTCTGGCTCAGCAACAGATGTTGGGTCAACAACATGAGCAGATTTAGCAATAGCTGAGGCGTTTCCATACCCTGACAGGCCATTATTCAAACCCAGTATAAAATGTATGCGCAGCAACACGCAATCTTGCTTTAATCCCAAAAATGGGAACAACTCGATTGAGGTGGAATCCAAGAACCCGATCGAGATCTTGTAGACGGCGGTCATGCAACATGCGGATGACTCCCATAGTCCAAAATGGCTGCACTCTACACCTCACCAAAGTCAGAGAAAAAGCTGGCATGGGGAGTCGCCCATAGTGCCAAGCAGTGCATGCCACTAGAATCCCAAGCAGTGCAAGGTGGCTCTGCAGTAGCCACCCTAGCAGCCTAGGCCGGCGGTCTTAGATGCACAGGCTATCATGGATAGCGCACATGCTTTATGCACTGTGAACGTGGGTCGCACAGGAGCTGAGTATGTCCAACCGGCAGTACAAAACCCACCCGCCACAACCCCACCAGCGTTAGGTGGAACTGGCTATGTTGGGAAAACTATTGGGACTCCGTGCTTAGGACCAACTTTGAAGAACGAACACATGCCACAGGATTTCAAGGGTTCTGATGTCGGTGTGAACCACCATCTATGGGGCCATCTAGCCCCTATTCGTTTGGCTAGGGAGTGCACAAAACACAGAGAGCAAGATCAATAGAAGACACATGGATATTTACCCATGTTCGGGCCACCTCGGTGGTGCTTACAAAGCTTCATGTGATGCTCCTACATCATCAAGTGAGAAACAAGCCTTCAATGAAGAATTGAGCCTGATGGTGGAGAACTTCAACAAGTTCTACAAGAGTATAAGCAAAGAAAGAAGTTCCAAGTCAAGGTCCTACAATGACAAAAGATCTTCTAGTCGTGATCGCAATTGCTACAATTGTGGAAGACCCGGACACTACTCTACTCAGTGTACGACTCCCTACAAGAGAAGAGAAGACTCACCTAAAAGGAGAAGCAAAAGAGAGGAATCACCACCAAGAGAGAAAAGGAGTAGAGATGATCGTTATGAACGAAGACGCTCTCGTAGAAGCAAGGATTCAGGAAGGACAAGTCATCAAAGAGATACAAAAATATGAATACATCAAGCTCATGTTGGCGAATGGGTATACGGCACTGACTCTGACAACATTCCGAGAGAAGCTATCACTCCAACTCTAAATATACTTAAGATGAAGGTGTTGCCGGTCTTGCACTTGTGTCATCCAACTCCTACGACATATTTGATTCACCAAATGAAGGGATTGGAAGATGCTTCACGGCTAAAGGCCCCAAGGTATCACACCCTGAGTATGTTGATTTCAATAGTGATGAAGATGATTTGCTAGGTGATGATGATTTACTTGTTGACAACTCTAGTGATGAAAACTATGATGAAATTGGTATTAATCATGCTACTCAAGATAAAACGACTGATGATGATAAGAAGGAGATTGAGCGTCTATCAGCGTTCTGGGAACGGGGGTCCCTAGACCTGCCTGCCTGTGGCCCATGGCGTGGCTGTGCAATAGGCCGTACGGCCCATCTTCACCAACAAGGCACCCAAGACCCTCGCAAGGGGCCAAGCCTCGCGAGGAGGACGACACACGACCTCCTCCTGAGTAGCCATGTCAGGAAGGCTCGCGAGGGGTGGAGATATCAAGGCGAGGCGAACCTCACGAGGCTCTCGTGACGTGAGCCATGACGGTCGACACCAGGCAGGCGCCAGCGCGCGCAACATCCTTGTTTCCTCTTTGGTGCAAAGGAGGCAAGCGTAGCCGCGGAGTACCGAGGCCTCAGGCAAAGGTTGCCATTTCAGTGCAACAAGACCAAGACCAGGAGGACTGCGAGACGGAGGTCATCGTGGAGCCCAAGATGGCGGCACCCCAGAGCCTTTCACATGCGCAGACTACCTTTTGTCAGGATAGCTTGTACTAGCTGTCCCCCTTCAAATTAGCCAGCCATTGTTGGCTCCCTTCCCTCTCAATATTTGGGAAGAGGACCAGGGCCTCTATAAATAGGACTAGCCACCACCATGGGAGGGGTGGCTCTCATATTATCTTAGCTCGAGGGAATCTACACACCACAAGTTCATACGCAAAAGAACACCTCAACCTCAGGAGGCTGTTCTTCCCTTGTACTGTTCATAATCAGCCCGTGAGACAATCCACCACCACCACACTGGAGTAGGTTATTACACCACAAAGGTGGCCCTAACCAGTATAAACCCTGTGTCATTCTGTGTTGTGAGTTCGTCAAGTTCGTCCACAAGATCTTAGCGAGCTAGAGCATAGATCGGTAGGAGGGAAAGACTTCACGCGCAGTGTTCGAACCTTAAGGGTTAGCCAGAACCCCACATCCGACATTTGGCGCGCCAGGTAGGGGTGCGCCGTAACTTCCCCTCTATTGATCTGCGCTTCGTCGCCACCGCGCTCCGCCCACATGGCAGGCGCCCTGCTGCCGACTCCGACGGTCAGCGTTGACAACGGGGCCAGGGGGCTCCGAGCCCTGGCCCCCGCCCTGCGGCGGGTGCAGTGGCCTCCCAAGTTCAGGCTGGAGATGCCGCCACGCTACGATGGCGCGACAGACCCGTCAGCTTTCCCGCTGGCGTAGGAGGAGGCCGTCCTCGAAGCCTGGGGTGATGACAAGGTCATGACCAACTAGTTTCCCATGGCCCTCGCCAGCGAGCCACGCGCCCGGCTGCTCAACCTTCCCGGATCCACGGTGGCATCTTGGGAGGAAATCCGCGACCTCTTCACCATGCGCTATGCGGTGCTGGCGCACCACGCAGTTGCGACACTGCTAGGTGGCTCTCAAGCACCACCTTCAGATCGCCACGTCAAACCTTTCTTCCGTCAGATTGGGGCAGCCACCAGGCACCTGGGGGCTCCGCCCGGTTGGGCCGCGCCGGAAGCCGACCTCACCTTCGGCTCGGAAGACCACCCCGACTCCGCTGCCAGCTCCGGGGTGCTCCTGATGCTCTACACGCCCACTGTCGGTGTCAAAACTGGCGGATCTCGGGTAGGGGGTCCCGAACTGTGCGTCTAAGGCGGATGGTAACAGGAGGCAGGGGACATGATGTTTTACCCAGGTTTGGGCCCTCTTGATGGAGGTAAAACCCTACGTCCTGCTTGATTTACTCTTGATGATATGAGTAGTACAAGAGTTGATCTACCACGAGATCGGAGAGGCTAAACCCTAAAAGCTAGCGTATGGTATGATTGTATGTTGTCCTACGGACTAAAACCCTCCGGTTTATATAGAGACCAGAGGGGGCTAGGGTTACACAAGGTTGGTTACAAAGGAGGAGATATACATATCTGTATTGCCTAGCTTGCCTTCCACGCCATGTAGAGTCCCATCTGGACACGGGACAAAGTCTTCAATCTCGTATCTTCATAGTCCAACAGTCCGGCCAAAGGATATAGTCCGGCTGTCTAGAGACCCCCTAATCCAGGACTCCCTCAGTAACCCCTGAACCAGGCTTCAATGACGATGAGTCCGGCGCGCGGTGTTGTCTTCGGCATTGCAAGGCGGGTTCCTCCTCCGAAAACACCACGGAAGAATTTGAATACAAGGATAGTGTCCGACCCTGCAAAATAAGTTCCACGTACCACCGTAGGGAGAATAATATTTCCACAAGTCTAATCTGCTGACACGTTTTGGCAGCATGACATAATGCCATGGCCCGGTAATTATTCGAACCGTTTTTCTTTAACCAGCCCCGCACATAACGCGAGGCAGTTTCTTGACACGTCTTGTCAAAGCAGAGATCATGTTCCCCTTATTACGGGATTCTCATCAATACGGACGTGGGTAACCCAACCACGCCACCAATTACGGCACTTGGGGGGATAAGCGAGTTTTACCAGGCTCGTGGGGGAGCGCATAGTTTCGTCCGCCCTTATAAAGGGGTAAGGTCTCACCTTTTTCTACCCATGCCTTCTTTCTCCTTGCTCATCCATTCTTGCGCACTCGAGCTCCAATGCCCAAGTCCACATCCTTCTCCTCAACCTTCTCCAAACATGTCCGGAGCGGGAGGCAAGTGGATGGCTTCGTCCTTACGGAGGGACACATCAAAAAGCTAAGCGGAGTCGGATACTTAGACGCGGATATCGCGCATCGGCTGCCAGCTGCGGGGCAGATCGTCCCTACCCCGGAACCTCACGAGAGGGTGGTTTTCCTCCATCACTTCCTCCACGGACTGGGGTTTCCCCTCCATCCATTCGTCCGCGGCCTTATGTTCTACTACGGGCTAGACTTTCATGATCTGGCCCCGAATTTCATCCTCAACATCTCGGCGTTCATCATCGTGTGCGAGGCTTTCCTCCGCATCCGGCCCCACTTCGGTCTATGGCTGAAGACCATCAATATCAAGCCGAAGGTGGTGGGCGACCAACAAGCGGAATGCGACAGAGCCATGGTGGGCAAGATGCCCAATGTTATATGACTTGAGGGCTCCTTCGTGGAGACCATAAAGGGGTGTCAATCGGGGTGGTTCTACATCACCGAGCCATGCGACACCAACTGGGTGCCGGCCCCCGACTTTCGATCTGGAATCCCCATGCGGCTCACTTCCTAGAAGGAGAAGGGCCTGTCCTGGGGTTCATCGGTGGAGCTGGACGGACTCCAGAAATGTATCCAGAATATGATAAGCAAGAAGCTTAGGCTTGTCAACATAGTCCAAGTCATGCTCTTCTGCCGGATCCTCCCGTGTCAACAACGGGATTTCAATTTATGGGAGTTCGACCCGGCCCAGCACCAGACTCTAAGCGAGCTCTTCGACACGATGCACTAGGACATCTGGAGGGTGCTGTTCAAGGGCGCCGAGGTCCATCCATCTCTTACCGAGGACCGCGGGCTCAGCATGAAGCACCCTGCGAATTCAAAGAGTTCTATACATCTGGTAGGATATTTATTTCCCATAGCTTAACAATGTGCGGGGTCTGAGCTCCATGCCTTTGACAGGACTGGGTGGAGACGTCAGGGTAGATTAACTGTCCGGCCCCTCTGCCCAAAGATAATGCGGACGCTCTCCTGACGGAGATGCTGACTCCGGCTCCTTACAAGGTGCCGGAGAAGACCAAGAAGAAGGCCAAGGGAACCCAAAAGAGTTCCCGGCGCCAGGTGGTATCACTACAAAAAAAATACACTTTCGTGATGATACATGTTTGTCACAGTAGGTTGCGTTTTTTGTCATGCATGTACATCCATGACAAATTTATGACCGAATCAAGATAGTCATACATATGCTATCATAGAAGTGTTCCATGACATTACCAAAATTATCATCACGGAAGTGTCCATTTCCATGACGATAAATCACGCATCATAGAAGTGATTTCGTCAAGGGTGACCGACAGGTGGCATCCACCGTAACGGAACACTGTTAAGCTATTGGGTCGGGTTTTGGATCCGATAACCAGTCAACAGCCCCGACCAATGGGAAATTTCCACGTGTAAAATTCTTATTGGCTGGACGAAACACGTGTCAGCTCGTCAGTGGGTCAGATAGGCGCCTATGATACGTCGACACGTGGCACGGCCCAACAGAGGCCCATTCCTGTGAAAAGGCCGGCCCGTTTGACTTGGTCAAAAGGTGGCGGGCCGGCCCATGTAAAGCCTGTTAACGGCTTGTTCGTATATAGCCCATTTACAGCCCGCTAACCCAAGGCCCGTTACGCCCTATCCGAATTAGGCCCAGTAGCGTCATCTGGGCCATCCAATATGATTCCAGCCCGTTTTCACTTCTGGCCCATGTATGGCCCATGACGTCTTTCGGCCCATATGAGGCCCTATGTAACTCTTGGCCTATTAACGGCCCGTGGTGAAACTGGCCCGTAATGAACAGTGTATCACTTTACACCCATTAACGGCCCGTGGTGAAACTGGCCCGTAATGAACAGTGTATCACTTTATACCCATTAACGGCCCGTTATTCCGTTGGGCCGTTTCCAGCCCATGTTATCTTTCGGCCTTCTCAGAGCCCATTTATTCTTGGGCTCATTTCCAGCATTCGTTTACTTACGGCCCGTTACTGTCATTTTCTGCTTGTGGGCCAAATTCAGCCCGTGGTTACAGTCGGCCCGTTTGTGGTCCGTTAATACGTTGGGCCGTTTTCATAGCGTCATCAAATACGGCCTATTAACGATGGCCCGTTACGGTCGGCCCATGAACGGACGATTCCAACTCTAGCCCGTTTACGGCCATAATGCGGCCTGTTATTGGCCCATGTTTGGCCAATCGATCATACGGCCCGTATAAGGCCCATTGATGATACGGCCCGTAGAAGGCCCATTGTTTCTACGGCCCGTAGAAGGCCTACTGTTTCTACGGCCCGTAGAAGGCCCACTGTTTCTACGGCCCGTAGGAGGCCCAGTGTCACTACAGTAAATATTAGCCCATGGTTATTGTGGCCTAGTTTTAAAAAATAGGTTATTGCAGCCACTAGTTAACCGCGGAAAAAGAACTGCAATGACTACAAGCAAACAAATAAACAAGACAACAAGGAAATAAATAAGCAAGCAACTAACGCTAGGCTATCACGGCTATTACACATATTACATCCACTGGGCATCAAAGTTCGCCACCAGTGCAAATATAGGGAACAAAGCAGCATATCATATACACTGGCCGTCAAAATTGGCCACCAGTGCAAATAAACGCGGCAGCAAAACAAGAGCATAACTGAAACAACTTCAGAAGAGCTCAAGAAACGTTATCCTGGGTATCCACCATGCTGGCAATAAGCTTAGCAAGCTGATTAGCTTTGTCCTGTTTGGCGCTAAAATCCTCCAACGCTTGCTGTTGCACCAGAAAGTATGCATCTGAATGCTCCAGGGACTTCCGCAGTCCTTCCGCTTCTTGTCGCAGCACAGCTGATCGATGTCTTTCAGCTTGTAGTTGAGACTCAAGAAACCGAACTGATTCAGACAGTGAGTTTGAATAGCTTGTGCAAGCGGTAGTGGCCAGTAACTCCAACACTAAACCAAGACAGGATGTGTCACTATCCTGAACCTTATCTGCATTACTTCCTTTACCGTTGCTTAATAAGGCACTCTTCCCCAATATTCTGTCAGCATTCTAAAAGAAGAAACAAGCAGACACATAACAAGTTTAGCATGTACTAGTATATGAAACTCATTTCGGTGAACCAGTTCATTAGTAAGGTGGACAGGATTAAACTACCAAGTCTTCTATTGCCAAGTACTAGTACATAATAAAAGCATCAAACAAACATATATCTATGTCCTATGGTAGCAATGGAATCTTAAATTAGAACAGTTGTTCTTCAGGTTTAGGCACTTGTTCTACATGAACAGAGTACAGTAAGACGCAAGAATATAATACTTAAAAATAGAAAATGAGCTCATAGACCTTACCACATTCTTGGTTCGGGACCAGTACAGAACAAGGCGTTCCCAGTCATCGTCCAGTAAATGTGTCTCAGGAGAACGTAAGGGAATTTGATGAGTTTCTTTGCCGGTGAAGTACGTTTTCTTCAGGTAATTCCGATACTGCCACCAAGCATTCTTGAAGATAGCAGAGGTATTAGCACAGGTTACCTCATCCTGAGTTTCCAAATCGGTCCTTCTCTATAGAGAAAAATGGGAAAATTTGCTGTATTATAACCATCATGGAGGTAGGATGTATGGGACGAAGCAAAGTAATTGCCATGAATAACATTACTTACACATAACTCCTGGACAAACACCTGCAACTGGCATTTTCCTTCATCTTCAGTATAATATTTCCAAGATGGGAAGATACGCACATACGATTTAACAACATCAAATGCGATAGATGCTAAACTACGACTAGCTGGTTGTGCTTCCTCCACAGGAATAGGCGTACTAACTGGTGGAGTTGGGGTTCGCCGTGATAGTACTGGCCCTTTGGGCACTGGAGCTGCCTTACTAACTGCTCTTGTTTGGGAGCTCTGTGGTGGAGATGGTGCTGTGTCAACAGGAACTGGGTTACTATCGGCTGGGGTTGGGGTTAGATTGGGTGAAGCTGGTTCTCTGTCCATCGTAGTAGGGGTACAATCTGCGAGAGTTTGGGTTATGTGTGGTAGGGCTGGTTCTTGTGCATGTACAACCGGGGTGCTATCTCCACCAAGAGGTAGCACTGTTTTATTTGAAGACCGTGTTTTTAGTCCGCTAGATACTGGCATCACCCGCTCCAATTCAAATGGCTGATAAACAGGAAACATAGTTGAATGTACAGACATTGTATGAGAGACAGATGCAATAGATAGTGTGGAAAAAAGAGGGCATGAAATAGTTGACATGTATATTGTTTAACTAAAACGGATAGCATGACATAATTTCACATATATGATGTCTATCTAAACTGGATAGCATAGCATAACATAATTCAAAGATATGATGAATAACTAAACAGGATCGCATGACATAATTCACCTACATGTTATCTAAGTAATCAGGATCGCATCATTTAATTCACATATGTGATTTATATGCTAAACAGAGGGCATTCGATATGATGTCTGAACTAAGAACATGGTGTTGAATATTGTGTATATGATGTCTAAACTATGCAATGCAAGACACCGTATGCATGATATGAGCAGTATAACCGTGCCAAGTTAGAGCATACACCTCAGTGGGGGAATAGGACTGGTCATCTGTCTCTGAATCCATCTCTGAGGAGCTATCGGGACCCAACAAGAGATCTGCTTCGACAGGTAGCACTGTCTGCTCTGAAGGCCTTGTTTTCACTCCAGATTTTTCCATCTCCCACCCAAATGGCTGATTCACAGGAAGAGTAGTTTAATGTACAAACATTGTCGACAAATGGAAATGTAATGAAGAAAAGGATGGGCAAGATATCATTCAAATATATGATGCCTGGTTAAACAGGATGGCATTGCACATTTCACATATATTATGGCTGGCTAAAAGACATGAGACTGCATAATTCCCATATATGATATAGAAACTAAACAGGTGGCATTACAGAACATGTCTAAACTAAGCAGATGACATATATGATGTCAAAAGTAGGCACTGCAAGGCAACATATGCATGATATGACTAACATCATCATGCCAAGGTAGAGCAAACACCTTGGGGGGTAAATAGGAGTGGTCAGCGGCGTCCGAATCCGCCTCAGAACAGATATCTTCCTCTGGATTACAATCTGGAGAGGGGTGGGGAGGGTTTGCCATTGAACCCACCATGGAGCGATGTCTGCATGACATTGTATTGCCGCGCAAAACTCTTCTCTTTTTCTCTACATGTTCAGCATGACTGTGTACAATATCTGACATGCATACGAAAAAAATATGGTGAGATTATGTAAGGAGAGCATGCAGAAATTTAGAGTGATGGTAACAACCAGTGGATCGATGTTTTTCCGTTGAACCAAAATAGCCCTAATGGATCGACGTGAATGTATAGTAATAAGTGATGCAACAAGTGTACAACCTCTTTGCCGTAGCCGTGTCGACCTCAGCATCATTGGGTTGGTCGCTGAAGCAGTTGAGGCAGAGGTGGCTGTCGGAGGTGTGGAGGAAGATCTGAGGAATCTGTAGACGGCGTCCAGGGCACTGCTCTGTTGTGATGGATCGTTCTGTCGTTGGAGCAGCTCCGGTGAGCCGTAAGACGTCAAGGCTGAAGCAGCACAAGACAGACATCGTCAATCTCAAGTGGGATTCTAATAGCATCTCCAATAGATGATGTAAAATGGATGTAAAATTAACATCACCAAAAACCACCTGACTACAACAGATGAGGTAAAAACTGTTGACTCTGAACTTAACTGTCGAAACTGAAATTTACTGTGGAATCTGAATGCTACTGTCGAAACTGAACGCAATGGTAGCAGAGAGGCACTTGACATGTAGTTTAGGGAGGGCCTGCAGTTCATCTTCAACCTGCACCCCCCTGAGCCGCCAGCCACCACCGGCCGAACCGCCGGCCCCAGCACTGCCTCGCCGCCCCGAAACAACTCGCCACCGCCGCCCTGGCCAGCCCTCTAGGCCCCCCGCCCCCACCCTGAACCCTAAGATAGATAGTGGGGTACCTCTCCGGCGAGCCCCCGTCCCCGCTGCGGGTGGTTCTTCCTTAACTCCGGCGAGCCCCCCCAACCCCTGAAAATCGACTGACCCAAAAGTCGATTCAGTCGACTGAAGTGTGGCTTAATCGGAGCAGAGCAGCAGCACGAGCGAGGGGGAGAGCAGCAGCAGCAGCTGGGCGAGCGAGCGATCGAGCGAGAGCCGGAGCAGCAGCAGCAGATCCGGCTGGTATGGACGCCGCTGCCGAAGGGGCCTCGCACTGGGGGAGAGCCGCCATGGAGATGTCGCCCGCGGCACCGGCTTCAAGGTAGCCGCTCCATGGGGGTGCGGGATGGAGCACCGTCGGCGCCGGGAGGTCGAGTTAAGGAGAAGGTGCGATGCGATGAGTGTACAACCTCTTTGGTGGCGCCGAGTAGGCCTCGGCTTCGTCCGAGGAGTCGGTGAGGATGCTGCGGTTCCGGTGGAGCAGGTTAAGGCGGCGCTGTGGGGATGGAGCAGCCGCGATAGACGAGGCGATCGTCGGAGCAGCTCCTTGGAGGTGGAGGACGGGGCGGCTGAACCGGCGGGACGGCGAGATGGACGACGGATCCTCATCCGGGGAGGTGGACGAGGGACGTCGAGCTGTTGCGGTGGACGACGTCGTCGGGGAAGAGGCTCCGGCTGGGCAGCGGTGACGTGGCGGACGGAGGAGGGTGGGGTTTCGCGGCTGGAGCGGAGAGGTTATGGCGGCCTGGGATTTCGAATGGCGAAAAGGGGGCGATGGGAGGGGGTGAAGCATGACTTAGGAACGCGCTTGTCCAAAATGTAGGGTGTGTTACAAAAGTACCCCCCACCGATTTGAACTAGCGGCCCTTTCGGCTCAGGGTTAGAAGGGGGATTTCGCGTGTCGGGATTTGGCAGCTGGAGGGAGTTTTCGCGCGCGTTGTAATTTCGGGATAGCAAGGCGCGGGTTGTGAAGGCGCCAGTTTTGGGAGCACGATATCTGAATTTTCGGGATATAACAAGACGCGGGTTGAATTTTAGGGACAAGCCTAACGTGTAGTAATATTGTACTTGTACGTACCAAATCAATTCGCACTTCCCTCAACCAAAAAGAAAACGAAAAAAATAAAACTATTCACACCACACAAAGAGAGAGTCTTGCCCCGTTTTACTATACAAATGCTATTCAAAGCTACTCCCTCCTTCCATCTATATAGGGCCTAATGCGTTTTTCGATGCTAACTTTGACCAAATATTAGAGCAATGATATATGACATGCAACTTACACAAAGCACACCGTTAAATTCGTCTGTGAAAGGTTCTTTCAATGATATAATTTTCACATTGTGCATGTCATGTACTATTAATCTTGTCAATAGTCAAAGGCGGTCTTAAAAATCTCATTACGCCCTATATAGATGGAAGGAGGGAGTATGAATCCATGTTATGTCCGATTAAATTTTTTCGCTTGCTGTATAATGCATGTAACCTACTCATACCAACATTTTAGTGCATTCCAAATGTCTATACTACCGCTGCAATTCGAACTAAATTTGAATTCGTTTCTCTATTTCAATAAGAATCTACAATCATGATTGTTGCCAACTTCAACCATCATAGTTTCCTTGCTATCCGCCAGATATAAATCAGACGGCCTATAATGCAGGATGGCAGGCACACCATCATCAACAACTCCGTTTTTTATAAGAGTAGAGATAAAATATATTAAATGTAGTATACCATGTTCATAACCACACCATGTGTATCACCGTTATATATATTCACACATCCGTCGGTTTGAAACACTATGATAAATTCTTCAAATATCCGAATTCGCTTTTTATAATGAAGTATATATGATCTCTATTCGTCTTTTACACCCACACAACCCTCTTATCTTTGTAGCTAGCGCTAACTTTCTCTTGTGCATGCACACGCCCGCATCCCTCTCACCCTCCCTCAGCATTCTCTAGCTCCATCGCGCAAATTCGTCTTTTCACTTTAGGTCGTTCACCCACGGTGTGTGTAGGCCCCCCAGCTCCTTCTTTACGGCACACATCGATCGATATGCCTCTCTAGCCAGGTGTGCCTAGCACAAACACAAGCTTCCCCTCTTCTCTTGTCACCGTCCATGCCTCACTCCCACCACTCTTTTCATCGTTCTCGTACTCGCACACTCCTCCCCCTCGATATAGTATGCCTCTCGTACCACCTCCTACATGCATCCCTCTCTCTCTATCCTTCTCCTCGTGCCTCATTTGCTTCTAACACACACATGCATGTATACCGATCGATCTCCCAACATATACCTAGATCGACTTTAACTACCCCCCCATCGATCGACGTACCTCACAAGTTATGTCTCTCCTTTCTCTTACAAAGGGCGATTGATCTTCCTATGTAGTTACGTCTGCTTACCACAGCCACATCGTCCCCCCTCATCATTCGTGCATGCCTCCTGACCCGTCTCTCACACGCACGTGCACAGACAACAAGCAGCCATCTCCTCTCTTATTGATATTGCGGGCGTGCCCTCCGTTTGTCTAGCAAGCCTATCCCACCATTTGTTAGAAGCAACTCCACTACCACCCCCTCCAACACTCTAGCTCTGTCTCTCTCCCAACCTTATTCATCTCCTGCACATATGCATGGATGCCGATCGATCTCCCTTAATACATGAGGCAGATCGATCTCCTTAATACATGAGGTAGGCCTCTCTCCTCCTCCACACATATACCAGCCATTGTACCTCTATAGTTAATTGGGCCTCCCTCTTCCCCCACCACACACCGATAGTCGAGCGCTGCAGGTAGGTATCCATGCCACAGAGACAAACTGCACATGTCCCATCTCACGTTCCAGTAGGCCAGCCACTCTATATCTTTGACGTGGGCACACACAAATTCGATGGCACTCTTTATCGATCGCGCGCGCACACACACACACATCATCCCTCTCTTCGATTCTATGGACACCTCAAGCCGATGATACCTCCACTCTCTTCTCGTGGATCGCCCCCTCTATATATATGTTATATCCAGGACTCTATTTCACACACATTGCATATGTTAAATTTTTTGATTGACCCCCCCCCCCACAAAAAAAACTCTCAAGAACCCACACACTATATCTCTCTAGGTTTGTATCTCTCTCACACAACCCCACGTAGGTGGTGTACGTATACAAGAAGAGAATAGGTGCACCGTGCACGTACTCACGCTTCGTGCCCAGCCACACCCGCGCGGGTACACGGTGGAGCTCATTTCTCCGCAGAAGCTGAATTTGTTTTTGAAACATCAAGTGGCCAGAGACTCGAAAACTTATTTGCCCATTAGTGACTTGTCAGGGCGGTGGATTTTAGTTTGTACGATAATGCTGCATCCACCTAAAGTAACGAAAGTTCTTACGTAAACTTCCTAGTAATTCCCTCTTCGTAGGTGCAGCATTACTCCTAACATTTGTAATATCAGTTTGAAACTTGTAATATTGCCGTGTCCTATTCCTGCGTTTTCAAAATCCTGCGAATCAAACAGGTCCTGAGTTGGTGATGATGTTGTGCCTCCCATCTTTCACCAATAGCCGTCGGATCTAGATCTGACGCATACAAACCAAGCTTCTCCATTTTTGCAAAAAGATGCCCGCACTTGTTCCCTATTTACAAACAACTCCTTGTCTCTCACAATCAGCCTCATCTCCTCCCCACCACATCTAGGAGTAGAAGGCCGTGGAAAAATCTGGCGCGATGGCCGCTGCCGGAGCCGTCCACCCCCAATCTTGGTGTTCCGTGCAATGCACGGGCATCTACGCACGGGAAATTATGTCGAACAGGGCTAGTTGTAAGCAGGCTAGCTCTACAGCCATGATGATAGTGACTGCAGACGGTGAGGCTGACTATGGTATGCCGAACACGGCGCCTATACTCAGGTGTCATCTCCGGCGCAGGGTCTTGTCACTTCACTGTGAGGAGCAGCACGTAATAATTTGACCAACGGATAGTACAGTGCTAGTACTCCTACTACTACTCCTACATTGGTAGTACTACTACTAGTACTAGTAGCACCACCGTCTGGATTTAGGAGTACTACCACGTCCATCTGGATTTTAGTATTTGACTAGCAATATCTAGTAATGCATGTCACCAAAAATGTACTACTCCCTCTGTAAATAAATACATGGTGTTTTATTCCTATCGGCGAGAGAACTTAATGTTTTTTTGCTACTCCTAACTAGAGTACTAATAGGATTACATGCAATGAACTAAACACTGCATGTCATGTTTGGTAGTCTCAAGTCATTGAAAGCATGCACGGCCCACATCTCTCATTGGTTGATATGTCACGAAATAAGAAACAAGGAGGGAGTTAATGCACCGTGCCTAAGTATTTTGGGATTATTTGGTTTTCGTAAGGTGACTTACACAACATTTTTGTTTACATGCATTAACATTTTATTAGTTAAATCAAAGGTCAAAACTTGGCGCAAAATGCAAAGGGGACCAATAAACCAGTAAACATCAAACTTCTCTCGTTTGGCCCCAACTAGAGGTCCGGTGAGATGACTATACTGCACCGGCACGGAGGGGGACGCAGCTTCATTGACTTACGGCAACTGCCTTTGGGTGAATGACACGTGGCCCTAGGGGGTGGCTGGCCCACCTATCATACAGTCAAAGGCAGGTGCAGTAGAGGGCCGAGGAGTAGTACGAAATCCTATGCACCTACGCACGCTAACCAAGGGCTGAGTGATCACTCGAAACGCAAGATTAGTTGACTAGAAGCTACGCTAGACCCGTGGAGGCGATGAGCGCGAGCATCAGCCGGCTGTGCCAGATGGTCCACAACGCTGGCCTGCGGCCCGGCACCAAGGAACGTCTCCAGGTAGTATTGCTTGAGGCCGCCAGGGCGAGGGGCTGCTTGGACGACAACCTCGTCTCCTTGTTTGACGAGGTCCTCGTCGGTTTCCTCACAAGTTCACCGTCGTCAAGAAGCTTGCGGACGACTTTGACGTAAGCCTCCAGCCGACGCGCCCAGGCTCTGCGATGCGCGCCACCCTCAACGGCCACTATGGTAACAACCTCTTCGATGCACTGGTGGCCCTACGATGGTGGCCCTACGACTGCCCGCCATCGTGCCAGAGAATGTCCACCTCGAGGTCGCGCTCGCCGCGGACTGCCTGGCACAGCAAGACACCATCGACATAATCACCCACGTCTACGCGCAAATCGTCCACAAGGACTACTACATGCAAGAGGAGGACGATAGGACACTAGCCTTCTTGGAGCGCAGGGCAACCTTGGACGACACTGTTCAGAAGCACGTTGAGCTCGCCGCCAACGCCGCTGCTCCTTACACGCCGGTTGGTGACCCGGCGCACTAGGGCGTGAGGATGTCGTTGAACGTTGATGGATCCGTATGTATTTTTATCTTTCCGTCAAATCCATGTAGTAGTATATGATACTACGGTAATTATCTTACCTTTCACATCAACTTCATAATTTTCGTACATACTCCATGCATGAACGGCGCCAGAACCAAACTTCTCATTACTCTAGGCAAAATCATTATTTTCTATCTATCGGTCGCGCCATGGAGCAGAACCAAATTTTACAAGTTACGAGTTCAAAAGGAAAAGCCTGATGTGTTCGCGTCGCACCCCCACACGGTTGGTCCGGCACGCCGCTCAAGCGGGAATGCGTGCGGTGTTGCATTTTCACTTACAATTGGGACCGCAGTTGAGCAAACCGACTATCGGCAAACCCCCACCCCGCCCACCGCGCGATGGCTGAGAAAACAGGAGGGAGAAGAGATGGCTGTAGCACGGAGTCCAAGAAAATTCGTGTCGGATGGGACTCGTGTGGGTGGCGTGTGCCGTACTGCTAGACGTGAATGCTAGTTATGGCCCATGCCACCCCACTATATCGAGCCTATATCAAGGTACGTAGAACAAATTTCCTGCAGTCCGTGCTCAGCCCTCCTCTATCTCTCTTCTCAGCCAGCCAGCGGACGCGCGGAGCCCATCGTCTGTTTGCTCACATGCGGCCCCACATGTCAGTGAAAATGCAAGAGGACCCACTGAACCTGCACATCTTTCACCTCGACGTGCTGGTGATGAAAAACAAATCCAATAAAGATCTTCGGTGGCCGCTTTTGGAGTTACTCAAGAGTAGTAAGATTCTATTTACAGTTTAACCCAAGATGCACATCTCGTGGCTTCAACTACCACTCTATTTTCTTTCATGACACGACCTGGATGCTGGATGTCCCACGTGTCAGCAAAAGGAGGAAGAACCCGACCAAATCTTCGGTTCTGCTCTCGGATGAGATTAGTGCACTTGTTGATACTCCTACTAGAATAGAGGCTAGACATGAGACTAGATGCGAGGAAGCAACGTCTACTTCTTTACACTCGAAGAAGAAAGAAGCACGCAAGATCGAGCCTCCGCAGATCAGCAATGAATGCATCGAGAAGGCACTAATCCAACTTACAGGAGTAGTAAAATGTATTCTTGTGGTTCTTGTTTTCTTTGGTCTTGCTTTTCTAGTCAAAATTATCGTTGGAGTTCGTGCAAAATGGAGGTCCGTTTGGGGTCGTGCGTTGGAGTTGGCCTTACAAGTGGGACCACAGTTTAGGAAACCGACTATCGGCAAACCCCCACCTCGCCCGCCGCGCGATGGCTGAAGTTAGAGAAACGACGAGGTTGAAGAGATTGCTCTAGCACGGACTCCAAGAAATAATATGGTGTCAGATGGATGTCGTGGTGGTGGCGTGTGCCGTACTCCTGGACGTGAATGCTTGTTCTGGCCCATGCCACCCTACTACTCCTACTACTTACTCCTACTATATAGTACTAGTATCGAGGATTCGAGGTGCTGGTTATGTACAACGAACACATTAACATACGGCTACAGTAAAAACACCCGCCCGACGCCCGAAGCATGTGAAGCTAGTACAAATAGTGTACTAGTATTGTTGATTGGCCCCATCCGATAACCTGTTGCAATGAATGTACAATTATGTATTCAGAAAATATTTTTTTGCCTCGTCGCACCACTCACTCAGAGAAGCGACTCGAAAGCCATTCATAAATTTAGTAAGTTTATCACATGCATATAATTTTATTACATTCAACAGGTCATCAACCCACATCGACAACGAGGATACATTATAAATACTAAAGTTTTCACTGCACAACAAATAACAAGCCATGAAATGAACTTCAACTCAACCATTCCGCAGCGTTGGAAACGCTTGCTTTGAACCACAAGTGATTCTCTAGGACGGTCCATCCGTTGTCGATCTAGAGACCAACGCAGGACTGATCATCCAGGCTGAAGCGGCCTACTATATCAGTACCAGGGTAGGGAACCACCCAAATGTCCGAGGTATAGACACAGTTGCTTCTCATAAATGTATCAACAACAGTTGGATCGCCTTTCACCATCATCGAATAGTTTTGTCCAAGGAAGAGCGAGTGTTCTCCAAGACTATCAATTCTGTGCCAGGGAGAAGGAGTTGGCGCTAGCACACTAGTATCCATCCCGAATACCATGCAACGGGTGTTGGAATAGGTCCGGAGAGTGCGACCATGGGAGACACCTGCTTCCTTAGCAGTAACATCATCAGTGGGCTGTATACACACAAGAAGAGGTGATCCATCGGAATTAGTTGCCAGGCGCCACAGAGTATATGGGCGCTGCTCGTGATCATCACCATCGCATCTCCCCCTTGGTTATAAAATTTTCAAGTATAGGTGGTGGGATGTTCACAGGACCTTGGAAACACAAGAAGAAGGTTAATTAGTAAAGGGAAACTTGCTAACCCGCATGCATGTGGATGAAACAATTATAATTACGGTGGAAGACAAACGTACCGAAACTACGAGGATACCATGCAAAAAGAGTGCCACGAGTGGTGGCAGCAAACACAAGGCCCTCGTATTGAATTGCATCACAGTACTCATTCGTGCACAGAAACTGATTTTTGAGCAATGTCCATCGAGTCAAACCACTAAGGATGGCAACAAGCTTGTCGAAGATAGCAACAACTTCATAGTTGTTGTAATTCCAAGAGCGGTTGGGAACTCGACAAATTGCTATCTTCCATAGAAGACAGTCACCATGATCGTATTTGAACGCGCGTACATTACCGGTGTGCTCAACCTCTGGGCAGTGTGCTGAGATTTTTGGAAGTGGAACCCGGTGACGAGTGTACACATTCACAAGTTCCCACTCGCAGTTGGACCCAATGTAAACAACCCAATCTCCATTTGCGCCCGCCCAAGCCTTGCCCTCAAGCGATGGCATCTTAACATCATACGTATCATTATCAAGCGGCATCAACTTGCACAGGGCGAGGCCTCCGTCGTGCCGGCGCCAGTCATCAGGGTCACGGCGAAGAAGATAGGGGAGATCAAACCGCTCCTTGACTCTTGGGTTCTTTGTAATGATGTTATTAGTTGAGTCGAGAATGGGCTTGAACGAACCTGCCATGCTAGCCGAGGTGATGACGTCGCACCGATCAATGAGTTCCTCCACCACGTCATCTTTCAGATCGGGGCAAGAATAACGGGGTCGTTTCCGGCCTGTTCCCTCCATGGAGAAGACGATCGAACAATGGCAGAAGAAAGGGTGAAGGGCTGAAGGAAAATGGAGGAGGGAGAGGAAGAGCGTGCGACAGCAGTTCCAAATCGAGAGGGAAAGGCGAAGAGTCGGTGGACGGTTGCGAGTTTGCCACGGTTCACGAAGAGGCGCCCCGGCCTACACGTCCGTTCGGAAATACTCCTACTACTCGCCGTCGTCTCACTGATATGTTGGAACGGGACCACATGTCAACGAAACATGGTGTGTAATTTCTCGTGCAAAATGCGATCTGGCCGCGTTGGCCCGAGGTGCCGCATTAGTTATCGACCTTTATTTTTTTAATGGCGTGCCGATCAGTTTTGAAGCACGACTAACTGGTACTGTACGTGGAGAGGATGACAGCAGGGACCCGCCAAGGTCATGGCAGTACGCAAGCAAGTGCCTCCTTATTTCAAGCCAATAAAAAATGGCTCCTCCTAGTGGATTTCTGACATCTGGGTCCCATGCCATTGTCAACGTAGTCAATAAACGAGAGAATTGCACAACGAGCGGCTGACACCAGGGACCCAGCAGCTCGCCTAGTTATTTTTGTTTTGGGTTAATTTGATAAATGCCACTCCAAATCTGGTGTATCCGAGAAATGCCACTGCAATTTCCAAACTTTGAAAAATGCCATTTCATGCCATTTCTAGTGGCATTTTTCGAAGTCTGGAGTGGCGTTTTTCAAAGTTTGCAAACTGCAGTGGCATTTTTCAAAGTTTGCAAAAATTGCAGTGGCATTTTTCAAAGTTTGGAAATTGCAGTGGCATTTTTATGAATCGCCATAATTGGAGTGGCATTTATCTAATTTGTTTTTGAGACGGAAGCAGGGTGTCAACTGGGCTGTGCGGGACACTCTGGCCTGTCTAGACAACCTTTTCTTTTATGTTTACCACAGACCAGCCCAGTAGTTTTTTTTCTTTCTGAAAATGGCTAGCCCAGTTCTTTTGTGATTTGTCAAGTAAGTCGCTTTATCAGGCCTGCTGGGCTGCAAATCTTTCAAGACGAGGAGAGCTTCATTCGGCTGGCCGAGAAAATGGCCTATCAGTAATGAGAAATGGGCTGTACATTTTTAAAACACATCAAACCGGCAACTATTTTCAAATATCTTTTTTTCATTTTGAGATTTTAAATTGCATTGATTTTTATGCGTGGACAATTTATTGGAATTTATATTGATATACATTTATTTTTAAAATCAGTCTGAATGTGACTGAAATTTCGGGATTAAAAACAGTTCAGACTGCACCGACATATGTAAAATTTCGTATAATTTTTTAACTGTGGCCACAATATGGGCTGTCATGCTAACATAAAGAGTATGGGCTCCAAAAACCCGTAAGAATTAACAAATGGGCTGTAAATTATTTGAAATAATGGCAAATGGGTTGTATGTTGTTTTCCACAGATTTGAGGCTTTCCACAGATTGCCTGTATACTGTTGGATGTCCATCCAATGACCGTCATGCTTCTTCAATCTCTGCTCTTCCTGCTCCAACCGCTCAAACAAGCGCCGGCGGGACTGCCTGCTCCCTCCTCCCCGCGGCCGGCTGTGCTGCCGCATAGGCCTCACTGCCCCACCGTACTCCCATCGCCGGCCTAGCCATCCCTCTACTCACCCACACCTGCTGTTATTCTCCAGCAACGGCAGACGAACCAGTAAACCCTCGTACAGTCGTACTCCCCTCCACGTGAGCAACAAAAACAACGGCCGAGTCTTCCCTGCCTCCGTGTCGTTCCCTTCCTAGGCCTCGCCGTCGTCCACCGCCCTGGTGCTCTCGGCGTGGCGTGGTCAACATGGTCAACGACCGACATGCATCTGAAGTGGACTATATGTGGAGAGGCTGACAGCTAGGTCCACGGCCACACGCAAGGAAATGCCTCCTTATTACGTGCAAAATAATGATTTCCTCCACCTGACATCTAGGACCCACCGAAACGGCCTCTGTATTTCGCGAAAAAAAGTTACCGCCGCTGACAACTCAGACCCACCAGCTATATCTTCGCACGCCAGGAAGTGCCTCCTTATTACGCACAAAAAAATGAATACCCCCTGCTAGCTGGGACCCACTATAGTGGGCCTACTAAGTTGACGGGGACGAAGGGCTTTGTCAACTTAGTCAATATGCACGATTCTAGCTCGACTGACCGTACAATGTCCATCCAACGGTCGTAGTGCTTCTTCAACCTCTGGTCTTCTTGCTCCACCCGCCCAAAGCAGCGCTGGTCATGCCGCCTGCTCCTACCTCCCGTCGCTGGCTGTGCTGCCGCGCAGGCCTCACCGCCCCATACTACTGCCACCGCTGGCCAGGCCATCCCTCCACTCCACTCACCCACACCCCTATTATTCTGCGGCGACGGCAGCGCAGCCGAACCAGTGAACCCTCGTACTCCTCTCCGCGTGGTCATACACTGCCGCGTCTTCCCCGGCTCCACGTCGTCCCCTTCCTAGGCCTCGCCATCGTCCACCACCATGGTGCTGTCGGCGCAGCATGGTCAATGTGGTCAACGACCGAATTCCATCATAATAATACTATACATGGAGAGGCTGACAGCTGGGTCCACGGCAGCCGCAAGGAAGTGCCTCCTTATTACGCGGAAAATAATTATCCCTCCACCTCACAACAGGGACCCACCAGACGCCCAACAGTATATCAAGAAAAAAACGTTTGCCCCTGACTGCTGGGACCCACCCGACGGGCCACCGTATTTCGCGAAAAAAACGTTCCCCCTGCTATCAGCTCGGACCCACCGGAAGTGCCTCCTTATTACGCACAAAAAAATGAATACCCCCCTGCGAGCTAGGACCCACCTTAGTGGCAGGCTGACTTGTGGGCCTACTAAGTTGACGGGGACGGAGGGCTTTGTCAACTTAGTCAATATGCACGATTCTAGCTCCAGTGACCGTATGATGTCCATCCAACGGCCGTAGTGCTTCTTCAACCTCTGGTCTTCTTGCTCCAGCCACCCAAACCAGCGCCGGTCGTGCCTCGTGCTCCTGCCTCCCTTGGCCGGCTGGGATGTGGCGGAGGCCTCACCGCCCCCTACTACTCCCACCGCTGGCCAGGTCATCCCTCTACTCACCCACACCCCCTGTTATTCTGCGGCGATGGCACGCTCACACCGCAGCGATCCAGTGAACCCTTGTACTCCTCTACGCGTGGCCATCCACTGCCACGTCTTCCCCGGCTCCACGTCATCCCGTTCCTAGGCCTCGCTATCATCCACTGCCCTGGTGCTCTCGGCGCGGCGTGGTCAACGTGGTCAAGGAACGGCTTCCATCGGACATGGACTGTACGTGCAGAGGCTGACAGCTGGGTCCACGGCCGCAGCAAGGAAGTTCCTCCTTATTACGTGCAAAATAATTATTCCTCCACCTGATAGCGGGGACCCACCGGACGGGCCACCAGTATTTTGCGAAAAAAATCATTTCCCCCTGACTGCTAGGACCCACCGGACGGGGCACCGTATTTCGCGAAAAAAACATCCCCCCCCCCGCTGTCAGCTCGGACCCACCGGAAGTGCCTCCTTATTACGCACAGAAAAATGAATACTCCCCCGGCTAGCTGGGACCCACCTTGCTGGGTGGCTGACTTGTGGGCCTACTAAGTTGACGGGGATGAAGGGCTTTGTCAACTTAGTAAATATCAACGATTCTAGCTCCGGTGACCGTACGATGTCCATCCAACGGCCGTAGTGCTTCTTCAACCTCTGGTCTTCTTGCTCCAGCCGCCCAAAGCAGCGCCAGTCATGCCGCATGCTCCTGCCTCCCATGGCCGGCTGTGCTGCCGCAGAGGCCTCACCACCCCCTACTATTCCCACCGCTGGCCAGGCCCTGCAGTGACGGCAGCCTCACACCGCAGCTGAACCAGTGAACCCTCATAGTCCTCTCCGTGCGGGGCTTCGACTGCAGCGTCGTCCCCTTCCTAGGCCTCGCCGTCGTCCACCGCCGTGGTGCTCTCCAAGCGGCATGGTCAACGTGGTCAAGGAATGACTTCCATCGGAAGAGTACTGTATGTGGAGAGGCTGACAGCTGGGTCCACGGCCACATCCCAGTTTTTTTGTGATTTTCCAAGTAAGTCGCTCTGTCAGCCTATTGGGCTGCAAATCTTTCAAGACGAGGAGTGCTTTCATTTGGCTGGCCGAGAAAATGGCCCATCAGTAATGAGAAATGGGTTGTACATTTTTAAAACACATCAAACCGGTAATTAGTTTCAAATATCTTTTTTTCATTTCAAAATTTTTATATTACATTAATTTTTATGCGTGGAGAATTTGTTGGATTTTATATTGATGTACATTTATTTTTAAAATCAGTTTGAATGTGAGTCGAAATTTCGGGATTAAAAATAGTTCGGACCGCACCGAAATATGCAAAATTTCGTATATTTTTTTAACCGTTTCCACAATATGGGATGTAATGCTAACAAAAAGAATATGGGCAACAAAAAAACCTTAAGAATTAGCAAATGGGCTGTAAATTATTAGAAATAATGGCAGATGAGCTGTATGCCGTTTTCCACAGATTTGAGGCTTTCCTAAAAAAAGGTTGACGCACAAGCACTGACTGTTGGATGTCCATCCAACGGCCGTCGTGCTTCTTCAATCTCTTCTCTTCCTGCTCCAACTGCTCAAACAAGCGCCGGCGGGACTACCTGCTCCCTCCTCCTCACGGCCGGCTGTGCTGCCGCACAGGCCTCACCGCCCGACCGTACTCCCATCGCTGGCCTAGCCATCCATCTACTCACCCACACCCATTGTTATTCTCCAGCGACGGCAGACGAACCATTAAACCCTCATACAGTCGTACTCCCCTCCGCGTGGGAAACAACTGCCAAGTCTTCCCTGCCTCCGTGTCATCCCCTTCCTAGGCCTCGCCGTCGTCCACCGCCCTGGTGCTCTCGGCGCGGCCTAGTCAACATGGTCAATGACTAACATGCATCTGAAGTGGACTTTACGTGGAGAGGCCGACAGCTGGGTCCATGGCCGCACGCAAGGAAATGCCTCCTTGTTACGCGCAAAATAATGATTCCTCCACTTGACATCAGGGACCCACCGAAAGGGCCTCTGTATTTCACGAAAAAATGTTTCCCCTGACTGCTGGGACCCACCAGCTACATCTTCGCACGCAAGGAAGTGCGTCCGGGCAAATAACGATTCGCCCCCTGACTGCTGGGACCCACCAGTTACATCTTTGCAGGCAAGGAAGTGCCTGACAGTCGGGACCCACCTGGTCGAAGCGTGCGTAGCGTTGTCATTCTAGTCGCGAACGTGTACGTACATACTGGTCGATGTAGAGGCGCGCACGTGTATTAGTAGAGGCGCACACGTGTCGTAGTAGAGGCGCGCACGTAGCATGTACACATACGTACAGCGGCCAGGGTGCAAGAAAGAAAATACGGCCATGTATCTGTACATACGGGCGGGGTCTCAAACGCCTACTCGCGCATACGTACGGCCAGGGCTCGTGTACATGGCTGGGTCGGAACGGAGAAACAGCATCGTCGTCATGTTCATGGGGAGGCAACGGAATGCGTCGTGTTCATGGGGAGGCTACGAAATGCGTCGTGTTCATGAGGAGGCAACGGAATGCGTCGTGTTCATCGGGAGGCAATGGAACACATGGGAGCCAACCGGCTGGGTCGGAACGGAATGCGTGGTCGTGTTCATCGGGAGGGCTTGGACGGAACAGGCGATGGAAATGAGGCCTGGCGTACCGCACAATGGAGGAAACGGACCTCCTATGTTCGGAACGGGGTCCTGTTTATCGGGAGGGGTCTGGCGTACCGCAAAACGGAGGAAACGGGCCTCCTACGGTCGAAACGAGGGTCATGTTCATCGGGACGGGTGTGGCGTACCGCAAAATGGAGGAAACGGACTTGTGTTGGAGCGCTACGGTCAAAACGGGGGTCCTGTTCATCGGGAGGGGTGTGGCGTACCACAAAACGGGACTCCACGGGATACTGTTCATCTCCACCGTCGACCCCCTCCAGCCTCCACGAGCTAATGTTCATCCATTGTCGACCTCCTCCAGCCTCCACCTACGATTGTTCATCCACAGGCTCCTGTTCATCCAGCTTCCACCGCGCGCTACTCCACCGGCTACTGTTCAACCAACCCTCTCCACGGGTTCCTGTTCAACCACCCCTCCACGGGCTACTGTTCATCCTGCCCTCCACCGTCTACTGTTCATCCTACCCTCCACGGGTGGTCCTGTTCATCCAGCCCTCCACGGGGTCCTGTTCATCCAGCCCCAACCGGCTCGATCGATCGGGTCCTGTTCATCCAGAGGCAACACCACGGGGTCCTGTTCATCCACCCCCACCGGGAACTGTTCATCCACCCCCCCCCCCCGCAACGCTCACTGTTCATCCAGAGGCAACATCGATCGGCTTCAGTTAGCAGCAGTAGCGAAGGAATTGCTCGATCGTTTCAGTTAACAGCCATCGATCGATCGCTCGGGTTCAGTAACACGTAGCCTGCAGTGCAATCGCTCGGGTTCAGTTAGAGCCCAATGCCTCGCTCGGGTTCAGTTAGAGCCAACGCCTCGCACACACGCGCGTACGTGTACGAGAGAAGCGCGCATCGCTCGACCCCCGACCTCCCACCATAACTGGGAACTCCCCAAAATTTTCCTCGCCCTCGCTTCTACCACGGTTTTTTCCGTCATGGACGGCCAAAAGAATGTCATGCAGGTGCGTCTCCGGCCCGCCCAGGACGAAAAGCCCATTTTCTGTCATGAGTTTTTGTCATAGAAGTAGGATCCCACCACATCTATGATGATACCGGATTTTGTCACAATTATCGTCATAGAAGTGTCATATGTATGACAGAAAAAAAATTCGTTCGGCCCAAAATGCCACGGATGTGTCTTTTTTTTGTAGTGTATCGGACTCATCCTCAAATGACTCCACGACGTACTCCTCCCATGAAGACGAGGAGGAGGATGAAGATGCTCCCCCTCCAGCAGGGGGAGACAAGAAAAGGAAGGTCGCCCCAACCGGGGGGGGGGGGCGAAGGGTCCAAGAAGGGAAGGACTCTCCTTCCGGACTGCTCCACCACCGCCGCCGAAGGCGAAGATGAGTGGCTGCTCAGGGCCAAGCCCCTAGCGAAGTCATAAGTATTCGGATACCAGCATAACTCATAGCATACCTTTGTCGCGCTGCTTCTCCTAGCGCCGAATATGATTATGCAGACCGCCCCAAGCCAGTATCGACGTATCCTCGTCGGACGGCTCCTTGGACTCGTCGGATATGGATAGCAATCCACTTCCGACCGCCTCCTCCCCTTGCCCTACGGACAATGTCGAGGTATTGTGTCAAGAGGTGCCCGGTCGAGGGGAGACAGTCCCGGAGGCGCCTCAAGGCGACCTTCCGGACCGCGGGAGCAAAGGGAGGAAGGCTCCCGAGGGCTCCGAGTTCGGCCCTCAGCCGAACACCGCGCTGGAACCTCCAGTGGTTCCGGACTCGGGCAAGCGGCCTCCTTCCAAAAGGGGCAAGACGCCCGTGCCGGTGACCTCTGTCCATCCAGAGGCACCGGAAAACCTGCTGGGAGCGCTTCGTGGCGCTTCCCTCGACGAAGAGCACCGCACTATTATGAGTGCGGTGATCAAGAAGGTTCAGTCCGACAAGAGCGGACTGACTGAAGCCTGTGCCAGCCTTCTAGCAGGCTTTGAGGTAAGTATTTAAAAATACAGGGAAAATATTACTGCATAGACAGTAGCCCTTGATGGTCTGTTTGGTGTTCACAAAGAAAAGCCGAATAGAGGATCAAATAATATCTGCAGGAGTCTAATATAAGTATGTCTATATGCGTATGCAGGCTTCGCTGCTGACCTCTGCCGCACTGACTGCAGAGGTCGCCGCACTGAAGCAGGACCTCGATGGGTCCGAGAAAGAGCTCGGCCTTGCCAAGAGGCAGTTCGAGGAGAACAAAGGTAAATAATACCTTATCTATAGATATATATATACAAAAAAGATGTGATTGTGAAATGGCAGGATCATCATGAATGTGCCAGGGGCCACGACCGAAGTGGCGACCCTGAAGCAAGCACTGTCCGAGGCCGAAAACAAAGCGGCCAAGGAGCGCACCGAGCGGGAAAGGCAAGAGGCACGGGTGGGTGAGGTGCAGCAAGAGCTGCAGGCTCTTGTGAAGAAACATGAGGCTTTGGAGCTTGACTCAAAGACACGAGAGTCCGAGCTTGCCGCAGCCCTCGAGAGTGCAAATAATGCAAAGGCTGAAGCCCAAAAGGCCCTCCAGGATATTGAGGCGTTGAGGAAGATAGCAGCGGGTAAGGCATTCAATATGCAAAGCAAGCATGTGAGAGTAAATTACTTGTTACTTACACGAACCCGGAGCTCTCCAGGAGCATTCACAGATTTGCCCCACTGCGTGTCAGATGCCGCGAAGTTTTACCAGGCCGAGGAGGGAAGCTCAACGGAGAAGTTGTTCTGGTCTCAGTATACTGGGAACGAACACCCGGTGCCTCTGAGCGACCAGTTGAAGCAACTGGTCGAGCTGCACAAGGCGGCCGAACAGGCCATGAAGGGCTTCATAGTCCGGATGTGGCATGGCGACTCCCTCCCCAACAGGTACTTCGGCCTGGTGCGGCGGCTTGTAGATGCCTGCCCATGGCTAGAAGTCATCAAGCGGTCCATCTGTATCGAAGGTGCCCACCGGGCTTTTGCCCGTGCTAAGGTGCACTGGGCCAAGATGGACGCTGTGAAGCTGGTGAAGGAGGGGCCGCCGCAGGGCAAGGAGCATCGCCACCCCGAGATGTATTACGAGGGTGTCCTGAAGGGTGCCCGTCTTGTGGCGGACGAGTGCGCGAAGGATGTAATTTTTGAATAAACTTTCCCGTTTGATCCTGTATTATGAAAACTTGTTCATATGCGCTATGCAACGCTTGTTTGAATTTAAAATATTACCTTCTGTGCGGCTGTTTATCAAATCTAAGAGATGGCCGGTTGTCGGCTTCTGCCCCCATGCCACGAGTGCTGGGGTGTTCGGGATAAACCTGAGCACTCTTTTTCCCAATTTTGGGTCCTTCGAGGGAGGTGCTCAGCACAACGAACAAGGCAATCAGACTATGATGCTTTATCACTCTCACTTAGCCATAGAATTCTATAATTTTAAATTTTGGCGAAGCCCCTAGTATTCGGAAGGCCGAATTCGGGGCGCTATACACGCCTGAAGCCGGACAAAGCCGACTCCTCACTCTAAGCGGCATAAGTCTTTAGGGACTCGAAACCTCTTGAATAGCAACCAGTCTCTCGCCTTATCATGATAGTCAGTTTTAGCTTTCTCTACTGAGGTGCTTAGCCCAGCTGAACTGGCGCACAATCGCAGTAGTTCTCCCAGTGCTACCTTAGCCGATATAGCGAAACTTAAGGTACCAAAACATGGGAGCCGGACAAACCCAACTATTGACTCAAGACATGATTCAGAGCTGATGCATATAATGCTATAAGCTCGGGGTGCCGCACTGTCAAAAGTGTTTGGACTTCTAATGTCGTATTATGGGGTACGTTTAAGCCCCTGGCGTATTGGCCATACCAGAGTGTACGGGTGCTGAATGTCATGAATGAACATATATGTATATATAAAAAGAAGAATAGAGAACGCGATAATAGACTATTGCTATGCATTGTTTATTCAAAAAGGCGCGTTAAAGCAAAATGATACAAGTAGTGCGATAAGCAAAAAGTGGGACTATTTGACATGTCCCTTCCAAGGACAAGCTGAGGAATGTTATTGAAAGCAGGTATTTCACTCATTATCAGAGACCACCTGGGAATTCCATGATGCGATGTAGCTCTCTACCTCCTTGGTTGTTGTATCGTGTGTCCGGAAAACATACTGCCGGACGGTGTTTCCAGAGAGTAAAGTCCTGAAAGAGAGAAAAAAATAACAAAGGCGGGAAGCCCCTAGTGCGGTTGAGCCGCGTTTGGGGGTGCCGTAGTCGTGCCCCCACCTATGCCCATGGTACTTCAATGCGTAATATGTATGCGTGGCACGGATTTACGCCGTTTGGCTGGGACTGGGGTGGGGGTCGCATTACTATGCGAGCTCGGAACGTGCCAGGCGGTTTTGCAGATTACTCCGGGCGCGCTTGAAGTTGTTCGGGTCTTTAATCGCCGAACTGGTGGATTGCCTTAAGAGGCTGCTTTGTGCTTCTACTGCAAGGGCCGCAGTGTGCTCCTTCGTGCGGAGAGAGTGTTCTGTGTTTCCATTAACTGTGATGACCCCCCGAGGTCCTGGCATCTTGAGCTTGAGATATGCACAGTGTGGTACCGCATTGAATCTGGCAAATGCGGTTCGCCCGAGCAGTGCATGATAGCCACTGCGGAATGGGACTATATCGAAGATTAACTCCTCGCTTCGGAAGTTATCCGGGGATCTGAATACCACTTCCAGTGTGACTGAGCCTGTGCAATGAGCCTCTACACCTGGTATGACACCTTTAAAAGGTGTTTTTGTGGGTTTGATCCTTGAGGGGTCTATGCCCATTTTGCACACTGTGTCCTGATAAAGCAGGTTCAGGCTGCTGCCGCCATCCATAAGGACTCGAGTGAGGTGAAATCCGTCAATTATTGGGTCTAAGACCAGAGCGGCAAATCCGCCATGACGGATACTAGTGGGGTGGTCCCTGCTATCGAAGGTGATCGGACAGGAGGACCATGGGTTGAACTTTGGGGCGACTGGCTCCAACGCATATACGTCCCAGAGCGCACGCTTCCGCTCCCTCTTGGGGATGTGGGTTGCGTATATCATGTTCACTGTCCGCACTTGTGGGGGGAACCTCTTCTGTACTCTGGTGTTCAGCTGCCGGGGCTCCTCCTCGTCATTGCTATGTGACCCCTTAGCTTTGTTTTCGGCATTTACCTTGCCGGCCTGCTTGAACACCCAACAATCCCTGTTGATGTGGTTGGCTGGCTTGTCG
The DNA here is from genome assembly GCF_018294505.1 of Triticum aestivum. Lineage (NCBI taxonomy): Eukaryota > Viridiplantae > Streptophyta > Magnoliopsida > Poales > Poaceae > Triticum > Triticum aestivum. The sequence continues at coordinate 262,484,482 of NC_057794.1, forward strand.
GGGGTGCCGTGTATTTGACACGAGCGATCGAGTATACGGTCCAAACTGGACGGGCCCGGAGTGCTTATTTTGAATGGATTTTTCCGCTGACCGGGTTTAGAGCCTTTGAATCCGGCATTGACTGTCGTATCCTCGGTATTGTCGTTGTTGATGCGGCGCTTATGTTTGTTGCAACGTGACCTGCCATTCCCGTCCTTGGTATCCGAAGTACCATGGTTCTTTGATATGTTATTGCTGCGAGCCCGCCAGCTGTCCTCTCTCGCACAAAAGCGGGCCATGAGTGTCGTGAGGGCTGCCATATATTTCGGCTTTTCCTGGCCAAGGTGTCGGGCAAGCAACTCGTCACGGATGTTGTGCTTAAAAGCTGCTAGGGCCTCCGCATCCGGACAGTCGATGATTTGATTTTTCTTTGTTAGGAACCGTGTCTAGAATTTCCTGGCCAATTCCTCTGGCTGCTGAATTATGTGACTCAAGTCATCGGCATCTGGTGGTTGCACATAAGTGCCCTGGAAGTTGTCGAGGAATGCGGCTTCCAGATCTTCCCAACAGCCAATGGATTCTGCTGGCAGGCTGTTGAGCCAATGCCGAGCTGGTCCTTTGAGTTTGAGTGGGAGGTATTTGATGGCGTGTAGATCGTCACCACGGGCCATGTGGATGTGCAGGAGGAAGTCCTCGATCCATACTGCAGGATCTGTTGTGCCGTCGTATGATTCAATATTTACGGGTTTGAAACCCTCTGGGATCTGGTGATCCATTACTTCGTCTGTGAAGCATAAGGGGTGTGCGGCGCCTCTGTACTGGGCTATATCGCAACGCAGCTCAAATGAGTCTTGTCCGCTGTGTTCGGCCCGGCCGGATTTACTTTTACTGTATCCGGCGTGACGGTTATCGTCTCGCATAATGGCGCGCCCTCTTGATCCGTAGATCGATCTTGCGTGTTTTGCTTGGTCCTCCAATACGTCTCGCAGGTCTGGCGTATTTCCCCATGCCCTGACATTTTTATTTGAGTGGCATCGGGGTGCGGGCTGAGCTTTTGGCTGAAGTGCCTCTCTGTTGCGGCCATGAGGTGGCCGATTAGCCGCGTCATACGCCGAAGATGTAGGTTTTGGTGCTTCCTCCTCCAGTCGGGGTAGCAACCTGCACTTTGGGTAACTCTTGGAGGGGCATTCGAGTTTATATTCCTCGGCCTCAAGGACTTCAGTCCATCTGTCAGCTAGCAAATCTTGATCAGCTTGAAGTTGCTGCTGCTTTTTTTTAAGGCTATTTGCCGTGGCTATAAGCCGGTGCTTGAAGCGCTCTTGTTCGACGGGATCCTCAGGCACGACGAATTCGTCATCGTCGAGGCTTGCCTCGTCTTCGGAGGGAGGCATGTAATTATCATCCTCCGCCGCTCCATCTGCTGCTCTCTCGGGAGGGCTAGCTTCTCCATCCTCCTGCTCTAAATCTTGCTGGAGGGGATTGTTGTTGTCTTCGGCACTGTCCGGAGTGCTATTATCTCCAGTGCCGGTATCACTGCTTTTGCCTTGGCGGGACTTAGAGCGGCGTCGCTGATGTCGATGCTTGGGTTGCTTCTTGGAGGGGTCATCCTCTGTTGTCCCGTCGCTATTGCCTTCTTTGGGTGTGTCCACCATGTATATGTCATATGATGAGGTGGCTGTCCAGTGCCCGGTGGGTAGTGGTTCCTGTTCGCCTCCTGCATCGTCGTCCATGTCATCGATGTCTTCGGAGTCGAAGTCGAGCATGTCGTTAAATCATCGACAGTGGGTACTAAGTGGGTGGTGGGTGGGCGGCAAATTTCTTTGTCATCCGCATCCCAATCCTGCCGGACATGGTTCAGCCAGGACTCTCCTGACAAGGAGAGAGACCTTTATGAGTTTAGTATGTCGCCGAAGGGCGAGTGCTGAAAGATATCCGCGGAGGTAAACTCCATGATCGGCGCCCAGTGGGATTCGATAGGCACGGGCGCAGGCGGTTCGGAGTTCATGGCCGGGGAAGAATCCGGTAGTTCAGTGTCACAACTCCCGTAAAGGGTAAGGTCGATCCTCGGCTCAATCGCCGCTGAGAGTTTGGCCTCCGTGGGGGGGTCTATCCACCCGTCCATGGATGGTGCGATTGGCTCCGAACTGAGGGTCGGAGCGGTTGCCGGTGCGATCTCCTGAACACTGTCCGATGGTAGAGCTAAATCATGCTCATGGAGACCGTGTGGCGCACTCGGCAGGGGCTCGAATCCGTCGAAGATCAAGTCTCCGTGGATGTCGGCCGTGTAGTTTAAGCTTTCAAACCTGACCTGGTGGCCAGGGGCGTAACTCTCGATCTGCTCCAGATGGCCAAGCGAGTTGGCCCGCAGTGCGAAGCCGCCGAATACAAAGATCTATCCGGGGAGAAAATTCTCACCTTGGACTGCATCGCTATCGATCATCGGAGGAGCCATCAAGCCTAACGGTGACGACACAAAGGAACTCTCAATGAAAGCACCAATGTCGGTGTCAAAACCGGCGGATCTCGGGTAGGGGGTCCCGAACTGTGCGTCTAAGGCGGATGGTAACAGGAGGCAGGGGACACGATGTTTTACCCAGGTTCGGGCCCTCTTAATGGAGGTAAAACCCTACGTCCTGCTTGATTTATTCTTGATGATATGAGTAGTGCAAGAGTTGATCTACCACGAGATCGGTGAGGCCAAACCCTAAAAGCTAGCCTATGGTATGATTGTATGTTGTCCTACGGACTAAAACCCTCCGGTTTATATAGACACTAGAGGGGGCTAGGGTTACACAAGGTCGGTTACAAAGGAGGAGATATACATGTCCATATTGCCTAGCTTGCCTTCCACGCCAAGTAGAGTCCCATCCGGACACGGGACGAAGTCTTCAATCTCGTATCTTCATAGTCCAATAGTCCAGCCAAAGGATATAGTCCGGCTGTCCGGAGACCTCCTAATCCAGGACTCCCTCACCCACCATCTGCAACATGGCCGTTACCAAGACCCTCGTCGACGGTGGCGCCGGCCTCAACTTGCTCTCCGTAGAAGCCTTCAACCTTCATCATGTGTCGCTCGAGCGGCTCGGCCTCAGCAAGCCCTTCGTGGGCGTGGGTGGTGGAGCCTCCCTGTCACCTTTGGCACACGAGACAACTATCGCACCGAGCCGGTGGACTTTGACATCGCCCGCATTGGTCTCCCGTACAATGTCATCCACGGGTACCCGGCTCTCGCTCAGTTCATGGCGGCGACTCACCTGGACTACAACCTCATGAAGATGCCAGGGAGCAAGGGTGTCCTCGCCATCAAGGGGGACACTAAGGAGGCCGTGGCGGCGCTCAGGCTCGCCTTCAAGACCGCGGCAGCGGCACAGCCAGCCGGCGCCAGTGCGCCCGAGGCCAAGGAGACCGCGCCAACCAAGAAGAAGCAGCTGTTCATGCAAGACAAGGCGGAGACCAAGCAGGTGCCGGTCAACGAGGACGGGACTTCAGGAGCCACCTTCACCATAGGAACCGGCCTTGATCCGAGACAAGAAGAAGCTTTAGTGAGGTTTTTGCGCGCGAACAAGGAGATATTCGCGTGGGAGCCCAATCAGCTGGTAGGGGTCCCGAGAGAGGTAATCCAGCATCATCTAAGGGTGTGCCCCAACGTACGCCCCGTGAAGCAGCGAGCAAGATGGCAGTCCACTGGGAAGCATGCCTTCATCGTCCAAGAGACACGCAAGCTGGAGGCGGCAGGTACCATCCGAGAAGTTCGATACCCCGAATGGCTGGCGAACCCCGTCATAGTACCGAAGAAAGGTGGGAAGGAACAGATATGCGTCGACTTCAACAACCTCAACAAAGCCCGCCCCCAAGATCCATTCCCCCTTCCGCGCATCGATCAAATCGTTGACTCCACCGCCGAGTGCGATTTGTTATGTTTCCTGGATGCGTTCTCTGGGTACCATCAGATCAAGATGGCGGTGGAGGATGTGGAGAAGACGGCTGAGGGAGTCCTGGATTAGGGGGTGTTCAGATAGCCGAACTATACCTTCAGCCGGACTCCTGGACTATGAAGATACAAGATTGAAGACTCCATCCCGTGTCCGGAAGGGACTTTCCTTGGCGTGGAAGGCAAGCTTGGCGATACGGATGTTCAGATCTCCTACCATTGTAACCGACTCTATGTAACCCTAACCCTCTTCGGTGTCTATATAAACCGGAGGGTTTTAGTCCGTAGGAACATACACATCAACAATCATACCATAGGCTAGCTTCTAGGGTTAGGCCTCTCTGATCTCGTGGTAGATCTACTCTTGTACTACCCATATCATCAATATTAATCAAGCAGGACGTAGGGTTTTACCTCCATAGAGAGGGCCCGAACCTGGGTAAAACTTCATGTCCCTTGCATCCTGTTACCATCTGGCCTAGACGCACAGTTTGGGACCCCCTACCCGAGATCCGCCGGTTTTGACACCGACATTGGTGCTTTCATTGAGAGTTCCTCTGTGCCGTCGCCGTCAGGCCCGATGGCTCCTACGATCATCAATGGCGATGCAGTCCAGGGTGAGACCTTCCTCCCCGGATAGATCTTCGTCTTTGGCGGCTTCGCACTACGGGCCAATTCACTTGGCCATCTAGAGCAGATCAAAAGCTACGCCCCTAGCCGTCAGGTCATATTCGGAAATTTAAACTACACGGCTGACATCCGCGGGGACTTGATCTTCGGCGGATTCGAACCACCGCCAAGCGCGTCGCACTGTCACGACGAGCATGATCTAGCTCTGCCGCCGAATAGTGCCCTGGAGGCGGCACCCACATCGGCTCTGACCCTTAGTTCGGAGCCAACCGCGCCGATCAAGGATGGGCGATTGGACGCCACCTCGGGGGTTGTGATCCCAATAGCGGTTGAGCCGAACACCAGCCCCGTACTCTGCGAGACTCGTGACTCCACGGAGCTGGATTCTTCTCCGGACTCCTAACCCTCCGCGCCCCTGCTGATCGAATCCGATTGGGCGCCGATCATGGAATTCACGGTCGCGGACGTCTTTCAGCACTCGCCTTTCGGCGATATCCTGAAGTCACTGAAGTATCTCTCTTTATCAGGAGAGCCCTGGCCGGACTACGGTCAGCAAGGTTGGGGTACGGACGATGAAGAAATTCAAAACCCACCCACCACCCACTTTGTAGCCACTGTCGACGACTTAACCGACATGCTCGACTTCGACTCTGAAGACATCGACGGTATGGACGCCGATGAAGGAGATGATGAAGAACCAGCGCCTACTAGGCCCTGGAAAGCCAGCTTGTCATATGACATATACATGGTGGACACCCCAAAAGAGGGAGAGGGCGATGGAACGGCGGAGGATGACCCCTCCAAGAAACAGCCCAAGCGCCGGCATCAGCGGCGCCGCTCAAAATCCCGCCAACACAAAAACGGTGATTCCAGCACGTGGGATAATAATACTCCGGAGAGTGCCGAAGAAAACCCCCTCCAGCAAGGTTTAGCACAGGAGGATGGAGAAACCAGCCCTCATGAGAGAGCGGCAGACAGAGAGGTCGAGGACGATAATTATATGCCTCCCTTCGAAGATGAGGCAAGCCTCGACGATGACGAATTTGTCGTGCTAGAGGATCCCGTTGAGCAAAAGCGTTTCCAACGCAGGCTTATGGCCACGGCAAGAAGCCTCAAGAAAAAATAGCAACAGCTCCGAGCTGATCAAGATTTGCTGGTTGACAGATGGACCGAAGTCCTTGCGGCCGAAGAGCATAAACTCGAACGCCCCTCCAAGAGTTACCCAAAGCGCAGGTTGCTACCCCAATTAGAGGAGGAAGCACTTGATGTGGCCGAACAGCCACCTCGTGGCCGCGACAGAGAGGCCTCCCGGCCCTCCACTCAAACCGCACCCCGTACCAAGGCACGGGAATGTGCGCCGGACTTACGAGACATGTTGGAGGACAAGGCAAGGCAAACACGATCGATCTACGGATCGCGTGGGCACCCCACGGCTCAAGACAGTAACCGTCACGCCGGCCACAAATTCGGCAGGGCCGAACACAGTAGACAAAACTCATTGGAGCTACGTCATGATATCGCCCAGTACAGAGGCGCCGCACACCCACTGTGCTTTACAAACGAAATAATGGATCATCAAATCCCCGAGGGTTTCAAACCCGTAAACATCGAATCATATGATGGCACAACAGACCCTGCGGTATGGATCGAGGATTATCTCCTTCATATCCACATGGCCCGCGGCGACGATTTTCACGCCATCAAATACCTCCCACTCAAGCTTAAAGGACCAGCTCGGCATTGGCTCAACAGCTTGCCAACAGGATCAATCAGTTGTTGGGAGGACCTGGAAGCCGCATTCCTCGACAATTTCCAGGGCACTTATGTGCGACCCCCAGACGCCGATGACCTAAGTCACGTAATTCAGCAGCCAGAGGAATCGGCCAGGCAATTCTGGACACGGTTCCTAACAAAGAAAAATCAAATAGTCGACTGTCCGGACGCTGAGGCCCTAGCAGCCTTCAAGCACAATATCCGTGACGAGTGGCTGGCCCGGCACCTTGGACAGGAAAAGCCGAAATCTATGGCAGCACTCACGACACTCATGACCCGCTTTTGCGCGGGAGAAGACAGCTGGCTTGCTCGTAGCAACAATATGACCAAGAACCCTGGTAGTTCGGACACCAGGGACATTAGTGGCAGGTCGCGTCGCAACAAGCAGAAGCGCCGCATTAACGGCGACAATGCTGAGGATACGGCAGTTAATGCCGGATTCAGAGGCTCTAAATCCGGTCAGCGGAAAAAGCCATTCAAAAGGAATCCTAGGGGCCCGTCCAGCTTGGACCGAATACTCGACCGCTTGTGCCAAATACATGGCACCCCCGAAAAGTCGGCCAATCACACCAACAGGGATTGTTGGGTGTTCAAGCAGGCAGGCAAGTTAAGCGCCGACAATGAAGACAAGGGGCTGCATAGCGATGACGACGAGGAGCCCCGGTCGCCGAACAACAATGGACAGAAGGGTTTTCCCCCACAAGTGCGGATGGTGAACATGATATACGCCACCCACGTCCCAAAAAGGGAGCGGAAGCGCGCTTTAAGGGACGTATACGCGGTAGAGCCAGTCGCCCCAAAGTTCAACCCATGGTCCTCCTACCCGATCACCTTTGATCGAAGAGACCATCCCACTAGCATCCGTCATGGTGGATTTCCACATTGGTTCTAGACCCAATTATTAACGGATTTCATCTCACTAGAGTCCTCATGGACGGCGGCAGCAGCCTGAACCTGCTTTACCAGGATACAGTGCGAAAAATGGGCATCGATCCCTCGAGGATTAAGCCCACCAAAACGACCTTTAAAGGCGTAATACCAGGTGTACAGGCTTAGTCACACTCGAAGTGGTCTTCGGATCCCCGGATAATTTCCGAAGCGAGGAATTGGTCTTCGACATAGTCCCATTCCGCAGTGGCTATCATGCACTGCTCGGACGAACCGCATTCACCAAATTCAATGCGGTACCGCACTACGCATACCTTAAGCTCAAGATGCCAGGCCCTCGTGGAGTAATTACGGTCAATGGAAACACCGAACGCTCCCTCCGAACGGAGGAGCACACGGCGGCCCTTGCAGCGGAAGTACAAAGCAGCCTCTCCAGGCAGTTCTCCAGTCCGGCCATTAAACATCCGAACACCGTCAAGCGCGCCCGGAGTAACCTACAACAAGACCGACTGGCATGTTCCGAGCAGGCGTAGCAATACGGACCGAACCCCAACCCTAGCAAAAAGGCGACGCCAGTACTTCGCGTACATAATTACGCTCTAGAAATACCATGGGCATAGGGGGAGGGGCACCATCACGGCACGCCCAAAACACGGCTTAAACCGCACCAGGGGCTGCCGATTTTTTACTTTTCTCTTACTTCCAGGACTCTACTCTTCGGAAGGCCTGTTCGGCAGTTCAATTGCCGCACAAACGATGCAAGAACCAGGGAAGCAGACAAGCCATGCCGCATTACGGAAATCCCAGGTGGTCTCTATCACGAGCAGTATACCTGTTTCGCATACTATTCCGCAGCTTACCCCTGGAGCAGACATGTTAAATAGTCCAACTTTTCATTTATCGCATTACTTGTATCGTTCTGCTTTGATCGCAGCTATTTTTAATAAACAATGCATAGCTTTTGTCTATTTTTGCACTATCTTTTTATAAATAAATGTTCCTTAACGACATGTTGCACCCGTACAACTTGGTACGGCCAAAATATGCTAGGGGCTTTTAGCACCCCTCAATATGGTGTGAGAAGTCTGAACACTTTCACAAGTGCGGCACCCCGAACTTATAGCATTATATGCATCGGCTCCGAATCATGTCTTGGGTCAATAGTTGGGTTTGCCCGGCTCCTATGTTTTGGTGCCTTACGTTCCGCTATATCGGCTAAGGTAGCACTAGGAGAACCACTGCGATTGTGCCCCAGTTGAGCTGGGCCAAGCACCTCAGTGGAGAAAGCTAAAACTGACTATCATGATGAAGCGAGAGCTGGTCGTTGTTCAAGAGGTTTTTTTTTCGAGTCCCTAAAGACTTATGCCGCTTAGGGCGACGAGTCGGCTCTGTCCGGCCAAGGCGTGGATAGCGCCCCGAACTCGGTCTTCCGAATACTAGGGGCTTCGCCGAAATTTAAAATTATAGAATTCTATGGCTAAGTGAGAGTGTTCACGCATTATAGTCCGATTGCCTCGTTCGTCGGGCTGAGCGCCTCCCTCGAAGGACCCAAACATGGGAAAAAGAGCGCCCAGATTTATCCCCGAACACCCCAGCACTAGTGGCAAGGGGCAGAAGCCGACGACTCGCCATCTCTCAGTATTGATAAACAGCCGCACAGAAGGTAATATTTTAAATTCAAGCAGCATTGCTCAGCGCATATGAACAAGTTTTCAGCGCACAGGACAAAAACGAGCGAGTTTTACTCAAAAATTACATCCCTAGTACATTCATCCGCCACAAGGCGGGCACCCTTCAGAACATCCTTATAATAATTTTCGGGCTTGCGATGCTCCTTCCCCGCTGGCAGCCCGTCCTTCACAAGCTTCTCCGCATCCAGCCTGCCCCAGTGCACCTTAGCACGGGCAAAGGCCCTACGGGCACCTTCAATACAGACGGAGCGCTTGATGACTTCGAGCCTTGGACAGGCCTCCACCAGCCGCCGCACCAGCCCGAAATAGCTCCCAGGCAGAGCCTCTCCAGGCCACAGCCGAACTAGGAGGCCCTTCATGGCCTGTTCGGCCGCCTTGTGGAGCTCGACCAGTTGCTTCAGCTGGTCGCTCAGGGGCACGGGGTGTCCGGCCTCAGCATACTGAGACCAGAACACCTTCTCCGTCGAGCTGCCCTCCTCGGCTCGATAGAATGCGGCGGCATCGGATACACTCCGGGGAAGATCTGCAAATGCCCCTGGAGAGCTCCGGATTCGGGTAAGTATCAAGTAACTCACGTTTATGTGTTTACTTTGCATAAAGAATGCCTTACCCGCCGCTATTTTCTTCACCTCATCCAACTCCTGGAGGGTCTTCTGGGATTCGGCCTTGGCAGACTTGGCATTTTCAATAGCCGCCGCGAGCTCGGACGCTCGCGTCTTCGAGTCAAGCTCCAAACTCTCATGTTTCTTCATGAGAACCTGGAGCTCTTGCCGCACCTTGCCAACCTCGGCCTCATACCTCTCCCGCTCGGTGCGCTCCGCGGCCGCACTCTTCTCGGCCTCGAGCAAGCCTTGCTTAAGGGTCGCCACCTCAGATGTGGCCCCTACAATAGCCATGTTAATCCTGTCATTTCTTGCAATTGCACCTTTTTATATACATATTCAACCAAGGTATTTCTTACCTTCCTTCTCCTCGAGCTGCTTCTTGGCATGCCCGAGCTCTTGCTCGGACTTCTCGAGGCTCTGCTTCAGTGTGTCCACTTCCGCAGTGAGTACGGCGGACGCCAGCAGAGAAGCCTGCACACGCATATTGACTCCTTTTGTTAGACTCCTGCGAATTTTTTGATCCTCTATTTGGTTTTTCTTCCCGAACGCCCAACAGAGCATCAAGGGCTACTGTCTATGCGGTAATATTATTTACACATTATTTACTTACCTCAAAGCCTGTCAAAAGGCTAGTACAAGCTTCAGTCAATCTGCTCTTGGCGGACTGAACCTTCTGGACCACCGCACTCATAATAGCGTGGTGCTCCTCGTCGATAGAGGCGCCTTGGAGCGCCTCCAACATATTGTCCGGCGCCTCCGGGTGGACGGGGATCGCCGACACGGTGGACTTGCTCCTCTTGTAAGGAGGTCCCCCGCCGGACTCCGGAACCCTTGAAGGTTCCGGAGCGGTGTCCGGCCTAGAGCCGGACTTGGAGCCCTGGGGGGTTTCATCCCCTTTACTCCTGGAGTCTGGGAGGTCGCCTTGCGGCGCCTCCGGGGCCACCTCCTCCCTGCTTGGAACCTGTTGGGACAACACCTCGGTGTCGTCCATAGGGCGGGGGGAGGAAGCCGTCGGAAGCGAGTTCACATCCGACGAGTCCCGTGAGCCGCTCGACAACGCGTCGAGCCGGTATTTGGGTGGGCTGCATAAGCATATTCGACATAAGGGAAAGCTGTGCAATAAACGAATACTATGAATTACTCCGGTATCCAGATACTTATGATTTTGCCAGGGGCTTGGCCCTGGGCTGCCACTCCTCTCCGCCATCGTCGGTGTCGTTGGACTAGTCCAGAGGAAGGGTTTTCCCCTTCTTGGACCCTCCGGCCTCCTCAGAGAGGGCGGCCTTCCTTTTCTTCTCTCCTCCCGCTAGAGGGGGAGAGGTCTCTTCTTCTTCCTCCTCGTCTTCACGAGAGGAACGCGCTTCGGGACCGTCGGATGATGAATCCGACACCTCCTGACGCCGGGCACTCTTTCGAGTCCCCATGGCCCTTTTCATGGCCTTCTTCTCTGGCACCACATAGGGCGCCGGAACCAGTAGCTTCGCCAAGCGAGCGTCCGCTGGGCCTTCGGGCAAAGGAGCCGGACAGTTGATCTGTCCGGACGTCACCTCCCAATCCGGTCAAAGATAAGGGAGCTTAGATCCCGCATAGAGTCAAACTATGAAAAACGGATACCCTGTAAAAGGACAAAAACAGCTTACCGCATGAGCGTTATGCTGAGTACTGAATCCGCGATCCTCGGTAGCAGATGCGGGAGCCTCGACGCCTTTGAAAAGCATCCTCCAGGCATCTTTGTACGTCGTGTCGAAGAGCCTGTTTAGAGTTCGATGCTGCGCCGGGTCGAACTCCCACAGGTTGAAGGCCCGTCGTTGACACGGGAGGATCAGGCGGATGAGCATAACCTGGATTACGTTGACAAGCCTGAGCTTCTTGTCCACCAGGGTTTGGATGCATGTTTGGAGTCTGGTCAGCTCTCCTTTTTTACCCCAAGACAGGCATGTCTCCTTCCAGGAGGTGAGCCGCGTAGGGGGGCCGGATCGAAACTCAGGGGGTGCGACCCATTCGGCGTCGCGCGGCTCGGTGACGTAAAACCACCATGATTGCCACCCCTTCAGGGTCTCCACAAAGGAGCCCTCGAGCCACAGGACGTTGGCCATCTTGCCAACCATGGCACCGCCGCACTCCGCCTGGCTGCTGCGCACCACCTTTGTCTTGACGTTGAAAGTCTTAAGCCATAGGCCGAAATGGGGGCGGATGCGGAGGAACGCCTCGCACACGACGATAAATGCCGAGATGTTGAGGACGAAGTTCGGGGCCAGATCGTGGAAATCCAGGCCGTAGTAGAACATGAGCCCCCGGACAAATGGATGCAGAGGGAAGCCCAGTCCATGGAGGAAATGGGGGAGGAATACCACCCTCTCATGGGGCCTAGGAGTGGGGATGAGCTACCCCTTTTCGAGAAGCCGGTGTGCGATGTCGCTAGCCAGATATCCGGCCTTCCTCAGCTTTTTGATGTGTCCCTCCGTGACGGAGGAGACCATCCACTTGCCTCCCGCTCTGGACATGACTGGAGGAGGTTGAGGTGGTAGTGCGGACTTGGGCGCTGGAGCTCGAGTGTGCAAGAATGGATAGGCAAAGGAGGAAGAAGGCATGGGTGAAAAGGTGGATCCTTATCCCCTTATATGGGTGGATGCAACTACATGTCCCCACCAGCCTGGTAAAACTCGCTTATCTCCAAGCGCCGTAATCAAAGGCACGGTTGGGTTACCCACGCCCGTATTGATGAAAATCCCGGAATAAGGGGACACGATCTCTGCTTTGACAAGACGTGCCAAGGAAACCGCCTCGCTAAACGCGCTAAGGTGGGATAATGAAACGACTCGGATAAAAGCTTGGTCGTGGTGTGTCGCACTACGAAATACGTCAGCAGATTTGATTTGTGTAAATATTATTCTCTCTATGGCAATATGTGGAAAACTTATTTTGCAGAGCAAGACACTATCCTTGTGTTTAAAATCTTCTATAAAGTAGTTGGAGGAGGAACCCGCCTTGCAATGCCGAAGACAATCTGCGCGCCGGACTCATCGTCATTGAAGCCTGGTTCAGGGGCTACTAAGGGAGTCCTAGATTAGGGGGTGTTCGGATAGCCGAACTATACCTTCAGCCGGACTCCTGGACTATGAAGATACAAGATTGAAGACTCCGTCCCGTGTCCGGAAGGGACTTTCCTTGGCGTGGAAGGCAAGCTTGGCGATACGGATGTTCAGATCTCCTACCATTGTAACCGACTCTATGTAACCCTAACCCTCTCCGGTGTCTATATAAAACGGAGGGTTTTAGTCCGTAGGACAACATACACATCAACAATCATACCATAGGCTAGCTTCTAGGGTTAGGCCTCTCTGATCCCGTGGTAGATCTACTCTTGTACTACCCATATCATCAATATTAATCAAGCAGGACATAGGGTTTTTCCTCCATCGAGAGGGCCTGAACCTGGGTAAAACTTCATGTCCCTTGCCTCCTGTTACCATCCGGCCTAGACGCACAGTTCGGGACCCCCTACCCGAGATCCGCCGGTTTTGACACCGACAACGGCCTTCTTGACGCCATGTGAGGTGTACTGCTACACCTGCATGCCTTTCGGCCTTCACAACACGGGCGCAACCTTTCAGCGGCTGATGCACATCGCCTTGGGGCAGCAGCTCAGCAGGACATAGAGGCCTACGTTGATGACATAGTGGTCAAATCTCGCGAGGCGAGGACGTTGATTCAAGACTTGAAGGAGACCTTTGAGAGTTTGCGCCGGGTGAACTTGAGGATTAACCCGGAGAAGTGCGTATTTGGCGTCCCTTCTAGCAAGCTGCTGGGGTTTCTCGTATCCCACAGAGAGATCGAGGCAAACCCGGAGAACATCAAGGCCATCGAAGACATGAGCCCACCACAGACCCTCAAGGAGATGAAAAAGCTGGCGGGAAGGGTGATCGCATTAGGGCGTTTCATCTCTAAGCTAGGCGAGCGCGCCTTACCCTTCTTTAAGCTCATGAAGAAGAAAGGCCCCTTCGAGTGGACCCCAAAGGCCGACCAGGCCTTCCAAGACCTCAAGAAATAACTCACCAGCCCCCCGGTGATGGTGGCGCCACGGCCTCTCGAGCCCCTGGTACTCTACCTCGCCGCCACCCCGTACTCCGCCAGCGCGGCGCTGGTGGCGGTTCGGGAGGAGCGCAAAGACAAGGGTGTGCCGCGCCAAGCCAGGGCTGATGCAGCGTAGGGTCAGGAAGGCACACCAGAGCCATCAGCGGCAGAAGATCAAGCTCGGCAGGGCAATGTCGTAGAAACTCCTGAGGATGGCCAAGTCTCAGGAAACCCTCCACCTCAGGATATGCCAGAATCTCCGCAAGACCCGAGCCTCAACAGTGTGCTAGCCCTCACCGAGCACCCTGTGTACTTCATCAGCACCGTACTGCGGGACGCAAGGGCATGCTACCCCATGCCACAAAAGCTCCTGCTCGCACTCTTGGTAGCCTCGCACAAGCTGCGGCATTACTTCCAGGGGCACCCCATCAAGGTTGTCTCATCTTACCCATTGGAGAGGGTACTCAGGAGCCCAAACTCAGCCGGAAGGGTCGCTGAATGGAACATCGAGTTGCAAGCATTCCATCTGGAGTTCAGCACCACCAGGGTCATCAAGGGAGCCGCGCTCGCTGATTTTGTGGCAGAATGGACAGATGCCCTGGCTCTCGAGGAAGGAGAAGACCGGTCCACCTCCCCAGGAAGTGAGGCACCAGACGGCTGGGTCATGTATTTTGATGGCGCCTTTGCGCACCAGGGCGTGGGGGCTGGAGCAGTGCTCATCTTGCCCACTCAGGACAAGCTTTACTACGCCGTGCAACTCTGCCTCTAGCACGGTGAGAAGATCTCCAACAATATCGCGGAATACGAAGGCCTCATAGCCAGCCTGAAGGCTGCGGCGGCTGTGGGGGTGAGGCGCCTTACCATCAAGGGCGACTCGCAGCTCCTCGTCAACTTCTCCAATAAAGTGTACGAGCCAAAGGATGAGCACATGGAGGCCTACCTTGTGGAGGTGCGCAGAATGGAAAAACAGTTCTCAGGCTTGGAGCTACAGCACGTGCCCCAGGGAACCAACAAGGAAGCCGAAGACATCACCAAGAGAGCATCCAAGCGGCAACCACAGGAGCCCGGCATCTTAGAAGAGCGGCTCTTCAAGCCGTCAGCAACGCCACCTCTTTCAAGCATGACTCAGCCTCGGGAGGAGCTCCCGCAGCCCCAGGCCACGGGAGCCCCAGCTTGCGGCCCAACCTCAGGAGCTCGGCTACTCTTGGCGCTCGAGCCCAAGGAGGAGTGCTGGACCAAGGAGTTTAAGGAGTACCTGATGCACGAGACACTGCTGGAGAAGGAAGAAGATGCGGAGCACGTAGCCCGACAGGCCACGACATACTGCATTCAATATGGCAAGTTGTACAGGAAACGACCGAATGATGTCACGTTGCGCTGCATCTCCAGCGATCAAGGGAGGGAGCTGTTGATTGACATACATGGCAGGGACTGTGGGCATCACTCATCAGCATAGACCCTCGTCGGCAAGGCCTTCCGCAGCGGATTCTATTGGCCCACAACACTCAACGATGCAGTCGAGCTAGTGAAGTCCTGTGAAGCTTGCCAATTCCACGCCAAGCAATCCATCAGCCTGCTCAGGGCCTCCAAACCATCCCGCTCACGTGGCCATTCGCGGTCTGGGGGCTAGACATCCTTGGCCCGTTCCCACGAGCGCCAGGGGGCTACCATTATCTCTACGTCGCCATCGACAAGTTCACCAAGTGGGCAGAAGTGGAAGCCGTCCGAACCATTCCAGCCGGCTCTGTTGTCAAGTTCATCAAGGGCCTCGTGAGCCGCTTCGGGGTCCCCAACCGCATCATCATAGATAACGACTCACAGTTTACTAGTAACCTCTTTAAAACCTACTGTGCTAACCTTGGAACACAGATCTGCTATGCTTCGGTGGCCCACCCCAGGAGCAATGGTCAGGCTGAGCGCGCCAACACTGAGGTCCTGAGGGGCCTCAAGACCAGTACCTTCAAGAAGAAGCTGGAGGCCTGCGGTAGGGGCTGGCACGACGAGCTCCAGTCCGTGTTGTGGTCCATCCGCACCACCGCTACCAAGCCAACGTGCGAGACTCCGTTCTTCCTCGTCTACGGAGCTGAAGCAGTCCTCCCTCATGAGGTCAGGCATCACTCTGCGTGGGTTCTGGCGTTCGACGAAATGCAGTAGGACGCCATGCGGGGGATGGATCTCGTGCTGGGGGAGGAACATCGTCACGAAGCTGCATTAAGGGCGGCAAGGTACCAGCAAGCGCTGCGGCATTACCACTGCCGCAACACTCGCTCCAGGACGCTTGAGACGGGTGACCTGGTCCTGAGGCGGGTCCTCTCCAGGGAAGGATTGCAAAAGCTTTCACCCATGTGGGAGGGCCCGTTCAGGGTCGTCCACATCTCCAGGCCTGGCGCCGTGCGCCTGGAGACACAAGAAGGGACACCTATCCAAAACGCCTGGAACATCCAGCACCTCCGCAAGAAGGGCCCAGAGCCTGTGAAGCAAGGCCCGGAGCCTGTGAAGAAAGCCCCACAGCCTGTGAAGAACGCCCGGTGCCTGTGAAGAATCGCCGCCCGTGACACTCTCACGTAATAATGAGTTGGGGCTGTACACGCCCTAGAGTCTGAGGAGCGCCGGCCTCAGGCCCTGGGGCTCCCTCCCACGCCTAGTGGATAGCACTTAGCTCCACGCTGGTGAGAAGACTTGAAGACTAGATTAGGTGCCGGACGCGGCTTTTCATTTGCTTTCCGTAGTTGGCTCGTTTCTCCTTAATCAAGTTTGCCTTTGGCGTTCCGTGCTGATTTGGTTCCTTCGCCTTTTACCATGTTTTTCGGCTCTGGTTTGCTCATGATCTCTCTCTCTCTCTCGCATACCTCGCGAGGGGGCTAGGCAGGTGCCCTCGCAAGCATTTTTCTTCTATCTGCCTTTTCGCGAGTCACCCTCGTTCGAGCCTGAGTGCTGGCACATCTCTCCTAATCTGTGCCCCTCGGGTACCATGATACAAAGCGCCAAGTCAAGGTTTGGGTGAACGGCAAATCCTCTAGCGCACCCCCTAACAAACTTATTTGCAGTTTCTGAGCAAACGCGGACATCTCATGAAGGAAAGGGCGTCCCAAATGCGCCAGGTTAAGTTATCTTTGCGCACAATAACAACACGACATGGGAATAACACGCACGTTGCATTAACCAAGAACCACAGTTCGATACACGCCCCTCTGGGCCCATATTGGTTTCATTTTCTAATGCAGGAAAAAAGGAAAAAGCTAAACAAAGCGGTGTTTCAACAATCCGCGGAGGCAGGCCCTTAGCGACGCCCCGAGGCTAGCCAGACCCCTCCTCGCGCTTCACGGAGGAGCGGTGACGAGATGACCCGCTGCCTGCTTCGAAGCGGGTGCGGCGGCTGGTCGTAGCCACCACTGCTGGAGCTGTCACCGGAGGAAGAGCCGCCATAGCTGGAAGAGACATGGTCACCGCCGAGGGCAGGCTCGCCCTCATCCTCGTCGCGACTGTCACCAAGGCCGAGCACCTCCTCACCGTCGTTCGTCTCAGGGCAGCACCCGGCGCAGCGACCATCTTCCCCAAACACCCTCACATAGAGCGTCGACCCACAGTCATACTTGAAGTGGAGTGTGCACCGCCTGCCCAGGACGCACGCGTGGGCGAACGTCTGCCAGCCGCGGGCCAGGGCTATGTTGCCTGCGGCGGAAGTCTTGACCGCGACCCAGGAGGCCTTGCTACAGCAACCATTCGCCTACAACGAGAGCCCGCCTGGACCAGGGGCCGGCAGCTCATCGACAAGGAAGCGCGGAAGCTGGAGCCAGTTGCCGGCCTGGTTCTCTGGCCAGACAACGAACTCCGGCGACACCTCTGCTGAGTGGAAGCGCGGGTGGGGAGGTTGTGCCACGATCGCGCGCCTCCCCTCGTCAGCTGGACCGCCATGGTTGGGATGGTCCCCTCCGCGTGCTGCGGCGCCGCCACAACGGTGGGTCATGGCGGGGGTCGCAGTGTGCTTGCACGGACGGCCACGACCACGCTTGGGCGCCGGGGAACCGGGGCCCTCGCGAGGGGCCTTCCCCTTTTCGGCGGCAGAGAACTTCCTTCGTGGTGCCATCGGAGGCACTGCAAGCAATGAAGCAAAGAAGAAGCGAGCAAGCGAGGAAGCGATGGGCAATGGGGGCTCCGCCTCCTCCCCATTTATAGCAAGAGAAGGCCAACCGACACCTCCCACGATCGCAGGTAATGATGGTTTCCCTTGCATGTCGCAGGGACTTGTCAAGTCGTGCTGTTGCCGAGGCAACATGGGGAAGCGGAGACGCCCATGTCCAATCAACCGCCACGCGTTGACCAAGGCCACAGTCTTTTGGGGCCCGCGGTGCTCTGGAAATGACCCTTGGCTTCGCCGCAAACCCAAGCCCGAGCGCACCTTGGGCCCGGGGGCTACTGTCGGCATTCTGGGAACGGGGGTCCCCAGACCTGCCTACCTGCGGACCATGGCGTGGCTGAGCAGTAGGCCGTACGGCCCATCTTCACCAACAAGGCACCCAAGACCCTCGCAAGGGCCCAAGCCTCGCGAGGCGGACGACACAAGACCTCCTCCTGAGCGGCCAAGTCAGGCAGGCTCGCGAGGGGCGGACATATCAAGGCGAGGCGAACCTCATGAGGCTCTCGTGACGTGAGCCATGACAGTCGACACCAGGCGGGCGCCAGCGCGCGCAGCGTCCTTGTTTGCTCTTTGGTGCAAAGGAGGTAAGCGCAGTCGCGGAGTACCGAAGCCTCGGGCAAAGGTTGCCATTTCGGTGCAACAAGACCAAGACCAGGAGGACTGCGAGACGGAGGTCATCGTGGAGCTCAAGACGGCGTCACCCTAGATCCTTTCACGGGCAGAGACTACCTTTTGTCAGGATAGCTTGTACTAGCTGTCCCCCTTCAAATTAGCCCGCCATTGTTGGTTCCCTTCCCGCTCAATATTTGGGAAGAGGACCAGGGCCTCTATAAATAGGACTAGCCACCACCATAGGCGGGGTGGCTCTCATATCATCTTAGCTTGAGGGAATCTACACACCAGAAGTTCATACACATAAGAACACCTCAATCTCAGGAGGCTGTTCTTCCCTTGTACTGTTCATCATCAGCCCATGAGGCAATCCACCACCACCACACTGGAGTAGGGTATTACACCACAACGGTGGCCCAAACCAGTATAAACCCTGTGTCTTTCTGTGTTGTGAGTTCGTCGATTTCGTCCGCAAGATCTTAGCGAGCTAGAGCATAGATCGGTAGGAGGGAAAGACTTCGCGCGCACCCCAGTGTTCGAACCTTAAGGGTTAGCCGGAACCCCACATCCGACAGTGTCTAACTAAAGAACTAAACAATCTTAAGTTAGCTCATGAAACTACCTTAGAGGATCATCGAGAGCTTTTAAAGACTCATGAGAAGCTACGCTTTGAAAATCTCAATCTAGAGCAAGAGCATGAGTTCTTAAAAGCAATCAATGATTATCTTCGTAAGAAAAGTTCTTCTTACATTGTCAAGCGTTTACTCTTGTCTACTTACATGCCACAAGTAAAGTCTAGCAACAACAGCAAGAAAGATTCTTCCTCTAGTAGTAACAATAATCATGTTAAATCCAATATTGTTGCTTCTAGTAGTTCTCTTGATTCCACTAATGATTCTCTTAGCCAAGTTACACTTGAGAAAGAAAATAGCTTATTGAAGGGAATTATAGAGAAAGGTGTTTACAAGAGCCTTGCCAGAAGTAAGCAATTTGAGGAAATTGTAGTGAAGTAAGGAAGGCACCGGAAGAATCAAGGTGTTGGTTTTGAATGCAAGTTCAATGCCAATGGAGTTGAGTGGGAAGAAGATCAATAGCCCAAGACAAAGTTTGTTCCTCAACAAGAGAAGTATGACCCCACTTCCTTCAAGGGACACAAGCTCAAGATGATCTTCCACCACAAGACCACAAGCTAAAAGGCAAGGACAAGCTTCAAGAGGAGATTGATGCATTTGAAGAAGCTCCTAAGGCCTTGGTCAAGTGGGTTCCCAAGACTACATCAAGTTCTACTTCATCAAGTACGACTACAACTCCAAGGATTCCCATCAAGATGATGTGGATCCCAAAGAAGAAGAACTAAAGAGTTCTTGAGGGTGACTCCGCCAACATACTTCACTCATATTCATTTTGGCAAGGACAAGTGCAATAAACTTTCACATCTTGCACTAAGTTCAAGCAGTCACAAACACTCTTGTTGGTAAGATAAGGGACAAGGTAACCTAATGCTTTCATGCATAACATAATGTGTGAATTTCACTCTATGTCTATGGATATCCTTGTGTGTTCCTTGTGGGACTAACCCATGTAGGTATTGAAATTGCAACACTCCAATGGATTGCTCCAAATGATCTACAACAACATTGAGCATCTACATCTTCAACACCTACATGAAGTCATCATTGAAAAAACCCAAGGTTAGTTCATCGCTCTTAGGGGGGATATCACATCTAGGTGGCTTTACTCTAAAAATTTAGCTAAAGTAACCCTAATGGTGTGAACACAACAATGCTTTATGTAAAAGTGGTAACCCCACTTGTGCTTAAACAATGAGTATGACCTACGATCAAATGTTCTCATTTGACTCCTCAGTCAATATACTCATATATAGATGACCTAGTTATCGCCAATTCCTTGATAGATGCTAGAGTGTTTGTGCATGCTTTGCCACATGTTTCATTTGCTATCTTATTGTGTGAGCATGTTGGTTCCATATTTTTATCATTCGAGGAAATCCATTTGTTGCTTTCATTGTTTGGCTTTTCTTTTTGCCAAAAGGATGGACAAGAATGCCTAAGAACTCCCTCTAGCTATTTATGTTTTTCTCGTCTCAAACTCTATTCATGCTACATCACAAAGTTTGATCAAGTCGAATTCGGACCCTCCGGGTGAGGAGCACTCGGAGCCACTGATCCGTTAAGGGCTTAACGTCCAAAACCTCTCAATGACATCTCAGTCTGACTGATTCATTCTATCCGGTCTCATCGAATTCATTGGGTTGATCTAGGTTTTCACCTTGGTCCAACCGATTAGAACTGTTCGGTCTCACCGAGTTGCAGCAACCACTTCCGATTCTGCATCTCGGTGCCACCGAGTCATCCCACTCGGTCACACCGACAGTGACTGGGTATATATATCCGCTGTTGAATTTTTGGAAATTACTCCAAAATCTTCGTCTGCGCCTCCCAGCTCTGCCACCCCCTTGGTCTCCGGATCATCATCGTCGTCACCCGCGACCTCCTGCCGCTGGTCTCCGCCACCGTCAACGGGATTCTTTGTCGCCGTTGTCGCCGTAATGGGTTCGCCAAGTTAGGGTATGAACTCGACTCCTTGTGCAATCTTTAACTCCGATTCTTGCACTAAGGACAGTGCCATGATTCTTGCCACGATTGAAATAGTTCTATCCAACCAAAACATCCTCTAGATTAGTTTTAATCCAAAAACTTATGGTTAGGTTTCTGCCGAACTCGTCTCGGGCCGACCGATTTGGAGAATTCGGTCTCACTGATTTGGCCCGGGCCATTGCACATGCACTACTCGGTCTGACCGAAGTGTACAAATCGGTGTGACCGAGTTTACTTTCTCAGTGAAACCCTAGCATCCCGGAGTCACCTAACTGTGTCTCGGTCTGACCGATCTCACATGTTTAGACTCTAAAGTTGCTTCGGTGTCACCGAGTTTGTCATATCAGTAGCTCCGAAATTCTTTTTGTAGAAATCTAAAATTAAGTTTTTGAGTCATTCCTCTAGCAAAAATTGTTGTACTTTGTGATTCTCATCTACTCTATCTCTACCCATCTATTCACAGGGTCAGTTTCAGCCATGTCAGACCAGAGTGACAGCCAAAACAGGTCAGAGGAGCACCAGAATCTCAGTGAGGGCACTAGTCCCTCAAACAACAATACCAAAGAGATCAACAAGGAATATCTCAGCTGCAAGTTGATGGGAGATGCTATCAAGCCCCAGACTTGATAGTATCTCCCATCAACTTCTGAGATTTCTAAGCTGGTGCAGCATCTTCTTCGTCTTCTTCCTCATCAGATTCTTCCATCCTATTCGCTATCAAGCCCAAGTTGATTGGAGATGCTATCAAGCCCAAGACTACCCCAAGCAATCCTCACAAGATCAAGCTCCAAAGCCAACAATACCAAAGAGATCAAAAAGGAATATCTCAACTATAGAGAAGAATAAGGCCCAGTGCCTGAGGTTTAAGAAGAGGAAGAGCCCCAAGTGCTCAGGAAGCTCAAGCCTAAGATTCCTGACCATGATGACAACCATCCTTTTGCAGAAAACATGAAATTGAGGAAAGATGCAGGTCTCGGACTATGGAGGCCGACAGACCCATATGCAACAAGGTGAAGGACTGTTGTGGATTAGGGGTTTCACACCAAGGAGCAACAGGACTTCTATGAGACGGTTCTCCTAGATAAGAAGCCCATAATCAGTGACATGAGATGGGTCGACTGGTCATTCATTGATGATAATGCAGACTACTTCCCTGGAGTTCATGAGAGCTTCAGAATGAATGGTGTGGACATATTTGTTGGTCAGAAGCTAACTAAATGGAATGATGAGATGGTGATGCAATTCTATTCCACTGCCCATTTTTACCCAGAAGGCAAGATAGTATGGATGACTGAGGGTACTAGGTACCAATCCTCCATTGCTGAGTGGGCCGAGCTTATCAATGGCCTTGCAGAAGCTGAAGAAGACACTGATGTCTATGCAAAGCCGAGGATAGGTCACAACTCCATGGCACATATGTACAAGGAGATACCTGATGATGCCCTGGAGACCCACAAATTTCGCTCCATTTACTATCTGTTGTCAGGGCTGCCAACCATCAACACCATATTGAGGCATACTCTTTTGCCCAAGTCTAGAGATGACAGGATGATCAGAGGGCACTCAATCAACTTGCTACACATGTTTGATGTGCCAGAGAAGTTCAAGGTGATGACCTTGATTGTTGAAACGATCAAGAGGACTGCAGCAGATAAGAAGAGGTCATGTGGATATGCCCCACACATTCAGATGCTCATCAACTCCAAGATGAGCATAGGCACATATCTGCTAGACAGAGAGCACCTTCACCTGAGGCCAGACTTCAGGACAATGTAGTTTTCATGGATGCCTCACATCCTACATCTGTAGAGGCTTAGGAGAAGAGAGAGAAGGCAAAGGCAGCAAAGATTTCCAAGATGCCAGATGCCTCAACTGCAAATCTCAAGACCAAGCAGTATTAGCTCAACTATCTGCTTGAAGCAACAGTAAGAATTGAGAAAGGACTAACCACCCTGACTCAAAATCAAGAAAGTCTTGAGAGAATCATTGAAACAAAATTTTATGATCTAAACTTGAAGGTCACAGAGATTTACACTGCAGTTGAGCAACTTCAAGAAGAAGCAAAGGATAGGAGGGGAAGAAATACCACAAAGGCATATCAGAGAGTGCCTAGAGCACAAAGGTATGCAGCTGTGCCAGTCAGTGACACAAGAGCTACAACTTCAGCACCTGCAGCCACTGCCTCAGTTGCCCCTCCAGTTGCAACTCCTCCAGCTCCTCAGACATCATCGGAAGCTTTTGCAGATGATGTCCTCTCCATGCCATCTTCGCACCCCGGAGCTCCCGGAGATCATGTTTAGAGTGCCGCATAGCACTATGCATTTTCAAGCTTTTGGGGAACTTGTTGCCAAAGGGGGGAAAGTTTATAGATCATAGGCTTCGAGAGAGGGAGAGAGAGTGTTTTGCTTTTATTTGCCTCTCTTGCTACTTATTCGATTGTGTGTTTGCTACATTATTTGTGCTTGTGTGTGAGATACTCTTATGATCATGTGATTGATCATATTATGCTTTAATGTGTGCTTGGATGATGATATCTTATTACTTGTGTATGATCAATCATGTTTGCCTTGGTGATGAGTGCATGCTATTTATACTCTATCATTTTGAGCGCTCCACCAAGATGTATGTGACATGGAAGAGTAACCCATGATCCTAATCGATTGTGCGTTTGCATTCAAAAGCAAATTTTAAATAATGCACAAATTTAGGGGGAGCTCTTTCTTATCACATACTTCTCAAAGCGACGAAATATTTCATTCATATTATCATTTGCCGAAGCTTTGCTTTATATGTTGCCATCAATTACCAAAAAGGGGGAGATTGAAAGTGCAACTAATCCCTGGGTGGTTTTGGTAATTCATAACAACATATAGCTCATTGAACGAATCTCCATTCAAGATGATTATTTCAGAAAGTTCAATGATTGGCATGGCATGGACTACAGATGTGGACCCCTCAAAATGCTAAGGACAAATATTGGCAAAAGCTCAAGACTCTTCATTTCTATTTTAGTGATCCAATATCACATTGAGTCCATAGGAAAAGCCAATACTATTAAAAGGGGATGAGGTGTTGCTTGGAGATGGACCCCTCAAAATTCTTCTTCCTCATCAGATTCTTCCATCCTATTCGCTATCAAGCCCAAGTTGATTGGAGATGCTATCAAGCCCAAGACTACCCCAAGCAATCCTCACAAGATCAAGCTCCAAAGCCAACAATACCAAAGAGATCAAAAAGGAATATCTCAACTATAGAGAAGAATAAGGCCCAGTGCCTGAGGTTTAAGAAGAGGAAGAGCCCCAAGTGCTCAGGAAGCTCAAGCCTAAGATTCCTGACCATGATGACAACCATCCTTTTGCAGAAAACATGAAATTGAGGAAAGATGCAGGTCTCGGACTATGGAGGCCGACAGACCCATATGCAACAAGGTGAAGGACTGTTGTGGATTAGGGGTTTCACACCAAGGAGCAACAGGACTTCTATGAGACGGTTCTCCTAGATAAGAAGCCCATAATCAGTGACATGAGATGGGTCGACTGGTCATTCATTGATGATAATGCAGACTACTTCCCTGGAGTTCATGAGAGCTTCAGAATGAATGGTGTGGACATATTTGTTGGTCAGAAGCTAACTAAATGGAATGATGAGATGGTGATGCAATTCTATTCCACTGCCCATTTTTACCCAGAAGGCAAGATAGTATGGATGACTGAGGGTACTAGGTACCAATCCTCCATTGCTGAGTGGGCCGAGCTTATCAATGGCCTTGCAGAAGCTGAAGAAGACACTGATGTCTATGCAAAGCCGAGGATAGGTCACAACTCCATGGCACATATGTACAAGGAGATACCTGATGATGCCCTGGAGACCCACAAATTTCGCTCCATTTACTATCTGTTGTCAGGGCTGCCAACCATCAACACCATATTGAGGCATACTCTTTTGCCCAAGTCTAGAGATGACAGGATGATCAGAGGGCACTCAATCAACTTGCTACACATGTTTGATGTGCCAGAGAAGTTCAAGGTGATGACCTTGATTGTTGAAACGATCAAGAGGACTGCAGCAGATAAGAAGAGGTCATGTGGATATGCCCCACACATTCAGATGCTCATCAACTCCAAGATGAGCATAGGCACATATCTGCTAGACAGAGAGCACCTTCACCTGAGGCCAGACTTCAGGACAATGTAGTTTTCATGGATGCCTCACATCCTACATCTGTAGAGGCTTAGGAGAAGAGAGAGAAGGCAAAGGCAGCAAAGATTTCCAAGATGCCAGATGCCTCAACTGCAAATCTCAAGACCAAGCAGTATTAGCTCAACTATCTGCTTGAAGCAACAGTAAGAATTGAGAAAGGACTAACCACCCTGACTCAAAATCAAGAAAGTCTTGAGAGAATCATTGAAACAAAATTTTATGATCTAAACTTGAAGGTCACAGAGATTTACACTGCAGTTGAGCAACTTCAAGAAGAAGCAAAGGATAGGAGGGGAAGAAATACCACAAAGGCATATCAGAGAGTGCCTAGAGCACAAAGGTATGCAGCTGTGCCAGTCAGTGACACAAGAGCTACAACTTCAGCACCTGCAGCCACTGCCTCAGTTGCCCCTCCAGTTGCAACTCCTCCAGCTCCTCAGACATCATCGGAAGCTTTTGCAGATGATGTCCTCTCCATGCCATCTTCGCACCCCGGAGCTCCCGGAGATCATGTTTAGAGTGCCGCATAGCACTATGCATTTTCAAGCTTTTGGGGAACTTGTTGCCAAAGGGGGGAAAGTTTATAGATCATAGGCTTCGAGAGAGGGAGAGAGAGTGTTTTGCTTTTATTTGCCTCTCTTGCTACTTATTCGATTGTGTGTTTGCTACATTATTTGTGCTTGTGTGTGAGATACTCTTATGATCATGTGATTGATCATATTATGCTTTAATGTGTGCTTGGATGATGATATCTTATTACTTGTGTATGATCAATCATGTTTGCCTTGGTGATGAGTGCATGCTATTTATACTCTATCATTTTGAGCGCTCCACCAAGATGTATGTGACATGGAAGAGTAACCCATGATCCTAATCGATTGTGCGTTTGCATTCAAAAGCAAATTTTAAATAATGCACAAATTTAGGGGGAGCTCTTTCTTATCACATACTTCTCAAAGCGACGAAATATTTCATTCATATTATCATTTGCCGAAGCTTTGCTTTATATGTTGCCATCAATTACCAAAAAGGGGGAGATTGAAAGTGCAACTAATCCCTGGGTGGTTTTGGTAATTCATAACAACATATAGCTCATTGAACGAATCTCCATTCAAGATGATTATTTCAGAAAGTTCAATGATTGGCATGGCATGGACTACAGATGTGGACCCCTCAAAATGCTAAGGACAAATATTGGCAAAAGCTCAAGACTCTTCATTTCTATTTTAGTGATCCAATATCACATTGAGTCCATAGGAAAAGCCAATACTATTAAAAGGGGATGAGGTGTTGCTTAATGGTCTACTTTCTCAAAATGCTTAGTGATATGCTCCAAAGCCCTCAACCACCTCCTCAAATCCAAATATGTCCAAAACCTAAAGTCAAACTCGGCCCCACCGATTTGATCCATCCGGCGCCACCGAGTTTAGTTGACATAGCCATAGCCAAAAACCCTAATCGGTTCAGTCTCACCGATAGGGATTTCGGTCTCACCGAGATGTGATTGCAAACTCTGTGTTTCCCTTCGTAACGTTGCGGTCTCACCAAAATGAGCGATCAGTCCCACCGAGTTCGCAATGCAAACTCTCTATTTCCCTTTCATAACATTCCGGTATCACCGAAAGGAGCGATCGGTCCCACCGAGTTTTCCTAACCAACTCTCTGTTTGCTCATTGCTGAAATTGATCTCACCGGGTTCATGCAATCGGTCAAACCGAGATGAGGTTTTGCCCTAACCCTAGCACATCAGTCCCACCGAGTTGATCATGTCGGTCCCACTGAGAATCATAACGTTCACATTTTGAACTGAATCGGTCTCACTGAGTTTACCTATTTGGTCTGACCGAGTCAGGTCAAATGTGTGTAACGGTTAGATTTTGTGTGGAGGCTATATATACCCCTCCACCCCCTTCTCTATTCAAGAGAGAGCCATCAGAACGTGCCTACACTTCCACTACTCATTTTTCTGAGAGAGAACCACCTAATCAAGTGTTGAGACCAAGACATTCCAATCCAACTGACGGTGTCCTAGACTAGGGGTACTCACCATGTTGTCTCCCAACCTGTTGGATCAGGCCGAGGACCCCCATGGCATTTCACTTATGGGCCACTTCGAGCAGCCCATGTCCCATACAAGGAGGATTCCACAAGACTTGGTGCCCAAGACAAGGACTCGTCTAAACCCTAGGCCTCTGGTGTGTTATATAAACCAAGGCCAGGCTAGTCAATATAACATCTAATATTCATTAGAACAATCTCGTGGTATACACATGTACTCTGTACTATCCCCCCATATGAATACAATCAAAAGCAGGACATAGGGTTTTACCTCCATCAAGAGGGCCTGAACCTGGGTAAAACCTGTGTCCATGTTACCATCACTCCAAGATGCCTAGCTTAGGACCCCTACTACGAGATATGCCAGATTTCACACCGACATTGGTGCTTTCATTGAGAGCCTATTAGGTGATTGTCACGGATCGATGGATAATCAGGTGATATTTTTCTGGTCAGACCTGTTCTGTACTAGTTTGTTTTTGTGTGAATCATTGCCGGTTTTCGAGCTTTGTCAGCATATTAGATTGAGATCAAGGTCTAAAAATTCGCTACCAGCAGATGCCCTGGTATCCGGCACTCTACCTCGGTTTTGGTATTGGTAGACGGTGTCGTCTGATCAAAGATCAATTGGCAGCTAGCCTCGTTGTCGTATTGTCGGAGTAAATAGCCATGGGTAGCCTAGCCGGCTTCCCCTGGCCCTTCTGAAAAAATTACGAGCCCATCCGTCTCTCAAGAATCCAAGACATGGAGCCACCTTCTCCTTGCTGGCTGCCATCCAGGCCGGCTTTCAGAAGGCGGCCCGACTTTAGCCCTCATGAAGAACGCCACGGGAGGGCCGACTTCGGGAAGCCGGCCATGAGAAGGCCGACTCCAAGAAGCCGGCTCCCATAATGCGGTCGAGACCGTACCCTCAAAGTTTGCACCCACATAACAGAGGTGCGACGGGGCGTGGCTACAGTAAAGCCTGCCACCCCCGAATCCCGGAGCACGCCTGGCACAGTGCACCGTACGGAGTAGCCATGACCCGTCCGGCGCGGCACTGTTGCCACGTTGACCCTGATGTCACCCACGACGGGCCGCCAGCGTGGCCCACAGATGGTGGACCCCTTCGGGCAGAGAGACGCCCGAAGGCGGCCATGCCTCCAACCAGTCGGCCCAAGACAGAGCCGGCTCCCCGCAGCCGGCTTGCCACCTCCCTCGAAGGAGACGCCCCATTCAGGAGACAAGACGCGGTGAGGCTACAGCGATCGCCCGGCGGGCGGCGGCACTTTAGCCGCGCCCACCATGACGAAGCCCACGTCACCAAGATGGAGCCACAGTAACCAGCCGCCGACCAGGCCCTGGACAGTGGGGCCTGCCTGTCGACCAAGGGGCCGGCAGCCGGCGGGACCCACCAGTCGGCGAGCCCCAGCAGCCGGCGCAGAAGCCGGCGAGCGCAGTCACAGACGGCTGGGCCCCGCGCCCAGTCGGATTACCATTGTACCCCCGGGGAGTAGGCCTATATAAACCCCCCGGGGCACCCATGCAAAGGGTTCGACCCCCTACTAATCCTAGACACCACACAAGGAGAAGAAGCAGGCTGGCCGTGCCCTTCTTCCTCCTCCCACCAAACAGCTCAAGGAGCATTGTGTAGCTACTTGTTCATCTAGTGATCATGCGGAGACCCCGCAGAGCAGCAGTAGGGGTGTTATCTCCACGGAGAGCCCCGAAGCTGGGTAAGATCTGCCGGCGTGCATGTCTTCGCCTTATCCCATTTCCAGGCACCGGCGATGTCTTACTGGCTCCCACAATGATAAGCCACCCGTTGGCATATGTCGCACCTACCACCCGACACGTATGTAGCGTTGGATCATAGAGCCGAGGAGAAACCCTTGAACGAGCAACGGCCATCCAGGGAGATTCGATTCTTTCTTATTTCTTTATTCGCTATTTAATTATATTAGACATGGAGCTTTTGTTTTGAAGCAGTCTGATTTGTTGCCGCTGAGAGGAACCGCTGGATGACCATGAAGTTGATCCCTCCATAGAAACTCTAGTGTTGACTCCAAATACTTTATAGACGTCCGCTCCGCTGCATGATAAAAGCGGCCAAAGCAATGCCTGCACAAGTCTTCGGATTTGACCGTCGCTCCTCCTTCACGAGAAGCACTAATACCTGTACCTTGGGATCAACGGATCATCAACGATGGGCTGCACATGTCTGGGAGAATTTTTTCCTAATTATTTTATTCAGCACGTATTCGGCTCCTGGTTCTCTACTACTTTCTACCAAAAAGTGGGTAGACCAAGTATACTACTAACCAATTTGATACTACTAACTTTGCAGCAGAGTACCCAAGATTGTAGCGACCCGACCCAAACTGGATCGAAGTCTCTATGCTTAAGTGTCATCACTGGATCGGTATGCGGACACACACAGTACTCGAGGAATTATAACAGAGTTCAATAACACTTTATTATATTGAGGTTCCCAAAAGAGTATGTATTACAATAATATGGCCAAAGGCCATCTAAATAAAAATAATTGCGGAAGCTTCAAAGGTGAATGAGTCCATCCAACTCCACGGCAAACTGAGTGCAGAACAACGACCTATCGCACCTTCAATCTTCGTCGGAAAAGTCTGCAACATGAGACGTTGCAGCCGTGTAGGTCGGCACATGGAATATGCTGGCAATTTCACACCATAGAATAATAATAAATGAAAAGACTATCTCTATATGCAAATTTAGCTCGTGGAGGCTCTAAGTTTTAATTTGCATGAAGCTAATTTTACCCTAAAACAAAGGAATGATTTTTTTACTACTAAATTAAAATGCCATTATTGAGAAGGTTCCTCCAACTCAATCCCAAAATTCCCAAGTTATTAGTAACCCAATAATTTCCTTAAAAAGAGTGATGAGATCAACCAATAATTCCCTTCTAGATACTCAAGTTGTCCATAACTGGGGACACGGCTAATCATGATTAGTTTGTACACTCTGCAGAGGTTTGCGCACTTTTCCCCACAAGACTCGACAACCGCCATGATCGGAAGATCGAGACATAGCCTTTCTAAAGTATTTCCTCCAAACCCTGGGAAGACCGGTACACCTACTTTCCCCTACATCAGCTAGTCTACCACGGAAAGAGGTCACACAACTTACTCAACTATGCCAGAGCCCATAATGGCTTGTGGCTGCACACGGAAGTTTCTAGGCAAGAAATATCTTATGATCCCTTTGAGCCTGGGTGGCGGACCTGTAAGTGCATCTAGTGCCACCCCTAGTTGGTTTTGGAGTATTGACGACAAACCTAGTTGAGGGACTAATGTGTTTGTGAGAATTGCAGGATAACACGGGTAGAAGTCCCTCATTGATTCGGTTTTCCTACCAGAGATGACCCCTAAAAATGTATGAAGACATTGAAGTCAAAGGTGGTATATGAAGATATTCACATTGAAGACTATGACAAGAGAAGACACCACATGAAGCCTATGGAGCTCGAAGACTTAGATCTTTTGTAGTTCTCTTTCTTCTGTGTTGAGTCATAGGAACCACCATACTGTTAAGTGGGGTCCAAGAGAACCAGTCAGAATGACTGAAGTGATGCTTAAACAAAACATATGTCTTCGAGTGAAGACTTTGAGAGTGAATCTTGTCCAGAGTCGGGCAAGTCAGCTTTGCTTGAAGCCCAAGTAAAGTTGTCGTGTGAGTTTGAAATCTGACCGTTGGAACACGTGTCAGTTCCTTAGTGACCCAGGGTCATTTCGAACAAATCAGGTCGGGTTGCCAAGTGGCTATAAATAGCCCACCCCCTACAACCATAAACGGTTGGCTGCTCAGATTCAGAGTACGGCTTTTGTCGTTTGAGAGCAACCCACCTCGAAGCCTTTGAGAGAGAATTCCTTGTGAGGATAAAGCCCTAACCACCCAGAGCCAAAGAGAATTAGGCATCACTTAAGTCTTCTTGTCTGTGTGATCTGAAGACTTATTACACTTGAGGACTGTGCATCCTCCAGCCGGTTAGGCGTCGCGTTCTGAGCATCCAAGAGACATTGTGGATTGCCGGTGGACGAAGTCTGTGAAGGTTTGGGAGTCTACCTTGAAGACTTACCAGAGTGATTGGGTGAGGTCTGTGTGACCTTAGCTCAAGGGGAATACGGTGAGGACTGGGTGTCCTGGGCTGCGTGTTCAGGACTGGGTGTCCGGGACTGTGTGTCCTAAGGTTTAAATACCTAGCCGCCCTAACCAGACGTACAGTTGTCACAGCAACTGGAACTGGTCCAACAAATCATTGTCTTCAGCGAGTCACTGGTTTCATCCTCCCTTCCCTTTACTTACTGTTACTCCTTGTGAAGTCATTGTATGTTCGCACTATCTTTTGTCTTCACTGAGTGACTGTGTGTTCTGTGTGGCTTCACAATATCTTCCTACCTGATCCTTACTACATTGCTGCTATTAGTCATTGTGCTTTCACTCTATTGAATACTTGACTATGGCTTGCCTAGTGTAGTCTACCTTCCGCCGCAGGGTAATAGGTTTATTTCTATCGTTTGTCTTCATAACTTCCACGTTTTGAAGACTTTCATAAAAATCGCCTATTCACCCCCCTCTAGTCGATATAACGCACTTTCAATTGGTATCAGAGCAAGGTGCTCCCTTGTTCTGTGTGATTCGGTTTAACCACCTGGAGTTTTAACTATGTCGACTGCAGGGATAACTAAAGTCTCCGCTGCGTGCCCTGTCTTCAATGGAACTGAATATCCCTACTGGAAGAATAAGATGCGCATGCATCTTGAAGCCATTGACGTCGACCTATGGTACATCGTCAAGAACAGCGTTCCCAAGGCTGGAGAAGGTGTCACTGCTGCTGATGTCAAGAAGTTCGTTCAACTGGACTCTACTGCCAAGAATATCATCTGTGGTCATCTGACCAAAGGACAGTATGGCCGTGTGAGTGCTTTGGAAACATCTAAGCTGGTCTGGGATTGGCTCTCCAAGGTCAATGAAGGCGTCTCAACCCAGAGAGATCAGAGAATCAGTGTCCTTCGCAACCTCTTCAACCGCTTCAAGCGAAATGACAATGAGAATGTCCAGCTCACATTTAACCGACTCACTGACATCACAAATGAGCTTCAAGCCCTCAGCGCTACTGAGATCACCAAACATGAAGTCGTCAAGACACTATTGAGATCACTTGATAGTTCGTTTGACACCCTAGCCCTGATGATTCAAGAACGTCCTGATTTCAAGACTCTCGATCCGTCTGACATACTTGAGAGGCTCAACACACATGAGTTTCAGCTTTCTGAGAAAAGAGATATCTACGGTCCAAACTATGGGCGAACTCGTGCCTTGAAGGCAAAAGCTGTCTCCTCATCTGAAGAAGAATCTGACAGCAGTTTGGATGATCCTGAAGACATTGGAAGGGAACTTGCTATGCTTGTGAAGAAGTTCCAAAAATTCACCAAGAAGAAAGGTTTCAGAAAGTCTTCCCGATCAAGCTCAAGGAATGATGAAGCTTCTGCTCACGACTACAAGAAGAAAACATGTCACAAGTGCAAGAAACCTGGCCACTTCATCTCTGAGTGTCCACAGTGGGACAATGAGAACAAAAAGAAGAAGAAGAGCAAGGAATATGACTCTGACGACAAGAAGAAGAAGAAATACTCAAAGTCTTCTTCCAAGTCTTCCTCAAAGTCTTCATCACACAAGAAGAGCTCATCTGGCAAGGCACGTGCGTTTGTTGGCAAGGAAATGGATTCAGAGGAGGAGTCCACTTCTGAGGAGGCGGAGGTGGAGTCTGAGGAGGAGTCTGATTCAGGCGTCGCAAGTCTGGCTACAGCATACGTTGCCAAGTCCATCTTCAACACTGAAGACAATGACTTCATCACCGACACCGATGCAAATGACAAGGACTACTCCGCTTCTACCTACTGCTTCATGGCACGCGGTGCCAAGGTAAACACGTGCACTACTCACTATCAAACATCTAGTGATGATGACTCTGATTGTGGTTCAAAACCCAGCTACAAAACACTTGCTAAAATTACAACTGAACAACAGAAAGCTATGGAACATATTCAAAAACTGTTAGACAGAAGCGATGATCTGTTAGGTGCTGAAATGACTCGATCTGAATCCTTAATTGAAGACATAAAAAAATCTTCACGTTAAGTATGAGGAACTTGAAAGTCGTCATGAAACTCTCTCAACAACTCATGAAAAGCTTTCCTATGATTATCTTCAAAGGAAGAAAGATCTTGAGAAATTGAGAGCGGCTCATGAAGATCTTCAAAAGGAAAACGAGTCACTTCGCACCGAACAGATCAGCTCCGCTCAGGAAGGATTTGAACCACCATGTCTTAAATGCATTGAGCGTGATAATGCTACTACTGTTGCTGAATGTTCTACTACTGCTACTGTTGCAATATCTTCAACTGTTGATGTGGGAACTAACCCCTCTGCTGAGGATTCCACTACTATTGCTGATGAGAATGCTAGGTTGAAGACATTGCTTGAAACAGGGATGTACAAAAGTCTTAAAGGGCATCAGACACTATGTGATGTCCTCAAAAAGCAGATTTTGAACCGAAACCCGAGGAAAGAGGGTGTTGGGTTCGTAAGGAAAATGAATGCTGATGGCTCTTACTGGAAACCTGAGCAGTACCCCAAAACCACATGGGTTGCTGCAAAGGAATTTTCAGCAGATCCATCCACTCTATTTGGGTTCACTTGTGCTAACCCCATTGTCATTGATGAATCCTTTGATGCAAACTATAAACTGTTTAAGAATCAGAATGGTGAAGTGTTTGCCAGGTACATTGGTACTAACTGCAGCAATGGACCGCCTATGAAGAAGATCTGGGTTCCGAAAAGGTGTCTGGAGAATCTTCCTGTGAATGTCATCATGACACCTCACGTGAAGAAGACAAACCTCAGACCAAAGGCTTCATACGGTCCAAAGGCTTCATACAAACAGAGGACTCACCTGAGTCACACTAACGCAAATGTTTTGCAGGGAAACCATACTCAGGCATATGAATATGAGAGCGGTTCATCAAACCGCCATGTTCATAAGACCAAGAACTATTCTGCTTATTCTTATGAGTACTATTGTCTGCCTGCAAGACTGTTTGCTAGGGCTCCAAAGCCAAAGTTCTCAGATGCTGCACTTAGACTTATTGCTTCTAAGCCACCCTTGAAGATGTGGGTGGCTAAGAAAGCTTAACTCTCTTTTGCAGGGAAAGGTCTCCAGCAGAAAACCAAAATCGTCTGACGCTATTGCTGGGGACCTTAAACATCTTGTAGGGCGCAAGATCAAATGCCCGAATGGTCTTACTATGTACTTCGTTCCTGAATCGCTTGCTACTCTCCCTATTAGTCCTAATCTGGATCTAAGCTTTCATAACCCACTGGTTCGTCAAATGTTTTTGCTTCACAATGCTCTTCGTGAAGCCTATCCCCCTAACTGCACTATAGGGTACGACACCAGCGTCTTCAGAATGGATTATTGATAGTGGGTGTACAAATCACGTGACTGGCAAAAGAAGCCTTCCTATGGACTCAACCTTACGTCCATCCGACAAGAGCCACATCACATTTGCTGACATTGGTAAAAGTAAGGTATTGGGTCTAGGTAGAGTTGCAATCTCAAGGGATCAACACATGGATAAAGTCATGCTTGTTGAATCCCTTGGTTCAACTTAATGTCTGTCTCAATGCTTTGCGATTTAAACATGATCATAATATTTGGAAAATATCGTTGCCTTGTTCTCATGAAATCTGACAAGTCTCTAGTATTTGAAGGGTATCGAAAAGATGATTTGTACGTGGTAGATTTCTCAGCAGGACCACATCTTGCCATATGTCTTCTAGCAAAAGCTTCAGAATGCTGGCTCTGGCATTGGAGGCTTGGGCATGCTGGCATGAGGAACCTCCACACCCTGGCAAAGAATAAGCATGTCATAGGCATCGAGGGCATCAAGTTCAAGAAAGATCACTTATGCGGTGCCTGTGAGGCAGGAAAGATGACGAGGGCCAAACATCCCTCGAAGACAATCATGACCACTACTCGACTCTTCGAACTGCTTCACATGGATCTTTTCGGTCCCACTCATTACTCAACTCTTACTACTACTGCTTGTCTCTATGGCTTTCTCATTGTTGATGATTATTCTAGATATACTTGGGTGCACATAATCCTTTACAAGACTGAAGTGCAGGATGTCTTCAGACGCTTCGCCAATCGAGCAGTGAACAACTATGGCACCAAGATAAAGCATATCAGAAGTGACAATGGCACTGAATTCAAGAACACTGGCCTTGATACATATCTTGATACCTTGGGCATCACACATGAATTCTCAGCCCCGTACACGCCACAGCAGAATGGGGTCGTCGAACGCAAGAACAGAACACTCATTGAGATGGCCAGAACGATGCTAGATGAATACAAGACTCCAAGAAAATTCTGGCCTGAAGCCATTGATACTGCATGCCATACAATCAATCGTGTTTATCTTCACAAGCTTCTGAACAAGACATCTTATGAGCTCCTTACTGGCAAGAAGCCAAATGTCAGTTACTTCAGAGTATTTGGCGCCAGGTGCTGGATCAAGGACCCACATCACACCTCAAAGTTTGCACCAAAAGCACATGAGGGTTTTATGCTTGGATATGGAAAGGATTCGCACTCCTACGGAGTCTTCAATCTCTTTCATTACAAAGTGGTTGAAACAATGGATGTGCGGTTCGATGAGACAAACGGTTCACAAAGAGAGCAACTGCCAAATGTGCTAGATGAAGTTCCATCCAGTGAATCAATCAAGCTAATGGGAACTGGAGAAATTATACCTTCTGAAGCTCATCCTGAAGAAGAACTTATCATCTCAGCACCTGATCAACATGAAGACAATGCTCAGCCTGAAGACATTCCTTCTAACAACGACAATGATCAGCAAGAGCAAAATCTTCGCCCTGTACATCCTCGCGTTGCCAATGAAGTGCAGATTGAAAGAATAATTGATAGCATCAATGCACCCGGTCCACTCACTCGTTCAAGGGAAACTCAGCTAGCAAATTTCTGTGGGCACTTCGCATTCGTCTCAATAAAAGAACCCAAGAAAGTTGAAGAAGCCTTCATGGAACCTGAATGGATTCAAGCTATGCAAGACGAGCTTCAACAGTTTGAGCTGAATAATGTATGGGAACTGGTCAAGCGTCCCGATCCTCGGAAGC
This sequence comes from Triticum aestivum, assembly GCF_018294505.1. Classification (NCBI taxonomy): domain Eukaryota; kingdom Viridiplantae; phylum Streptophyta; class Magnoliopsida; order Poales; family Poaceae; genus Triticum; species Triticum aestivum. The sequence continues at coordinate 262,520,898 of NC_057794.1, forward strand.
ACAACATAATAGGCACCAAATGGATATATCGCAACAAGAAAGATGAGCATGGTCAAGTTGTCAGAAACAAAGCTCATCTCGTTGCTCAAGGATATACTCAAGTGGAAGGCATTGACTTCGATGAAACATTTGCTCCTGTGGCTAGACTTGAAGCCATACGCATACTGCTGGCCTATGAAAATCATCACAACAAACTTCTTTATCAAATGGATGTGAAGAGCGCCTTCCTCAATGGCAAGATTGAAGAAGAAGTGTATGTTGCACAACCTCCTGGCTTTGAAGATCCAAAACATCCTGACATGGTATACAAGCTCAACAAGGCACTGTATGGCCTCAAACAAGCCCCTCGGGCCTGGTATGACACACTCAAATACTTCCTGAAGAGCAAAGGCTTCATACCTGGTTCTCTCGACCCCACTCTCTTCACGAAGACATATGATGGTGAACTGTTTGTGTGCCAAATATATGTGGATGACATTATCTTCGGCTGCACCAATCAGAAGTACAGTGAAGAGTTTGGATATATGATGCAAGAGCAATATCAAATGTCTATGATGGGAGAGCTGAAGTTCTTTCTCGGTCTTCAAATACGACAGCAACACAACGGCATCTTCATATCTCAAGAGAAGTATCTCAAAGATTGCCTGAAGAAGTTCGGTATGCAAGACTGCAAAGGCTTCACGACACCAATGCCAACCAAGCATCATCTGGGTCCTGACGACAATGGTAAAGAGTTCGATCAAAAGGTATACCGCTCCATGATTGGTTCTTTACTTTATCTATGTGCACCTAGGCCAGATATTATGCTTAGTGTTTGCATGTGTGCTCGATTCCAAGCGGCACCAAAGGAGTCGCATCACTTAGCTGTGAAGCGAATTCTTCGATATTTGGCTCACACCCCAACTCTAGGATTATGGTATCCAAAGGGCTCAGAGTTTGATCTGGTTGGATTCTCGGATGCTGATTATGCTGGTGACAAAGTTGATCGCAAGTCTACATCAGGCACATGTCACTTTCCGGGACGATCACTTGTATGTTGGTCTTCAAAGAAGCAGAACTGTGTATCTCTCTCCACTGCTGAATCTGAATACATTGTTGTTGGATCTTGCTGCGCTCAGCTTCTGTGGATGAAGCAAACGCTCAAGGACTATGGCATTCATCTGAAGCAAGTTCCACTCTACTGCGACAACGAAAGCGCCATCAAGATTGCTAACAACCCAGTTTAGCACTCGAAGACAAAGCACATTGAAATTTGTCATCACTTTCTCAGAGATCATGTTGTGAAGGAAGATATTGATATCATACATGTCAACACTAAAGAGCAATTGGCAGATATTTTCACCAAGCCCTTGGATGAGAAGAGATTTTGCAAGTTACGGTGTGAGCTAAATATCCTGGAATCCTCAAATGTCCTGTGATCAGGCACACATCCTAACCCTTATGCATATTGATGACTTAGATGTGCAACACACGAAGTAAAGTATATCTTCAATCAATGAAGACATACATTTTAAGTGTGAATACATTAATGTGGAATTTGACTTCGGAGCGCCACGATAATTGTGCGCCGTGTCTGGGTCTAATACTTCCTATACGGTGGGTAACGCCACCACCAAATGTTCTATTTTGAAGTGTTTCACTCATGGCGTTACCTTGCTATGTCTTCACATTTGGTTTGGCTTCAATCTCAACATGTCTTCATGATTATATTCACTATGTTGATTATATATTTATATACTAGTGTTCTGTCCTCTATAGCATTCACTTATAGCTATGTCTTCTTGTTGAATCTTTTGAACTAAGTGAATGTGATCGGACCCTAACCTCTCTATGCTATCTATCTCAAACTCTATCTCTCCAAATCATATGCATTCTCTTGAAACTGTCGAATGTCTTCTCTGCGTCCTTATCAGCAGAAGATACAAAGACAAACCTTAAGTCCACTTTCAATGCTCATTCCTCCACATGAAACCTGGAGAAGTAGGAACGACCACCCGACAATCCAGGCATGCGTGGGACGTGGAACAAACCCCAAAATTTTGCATGATGGCCACGTGTTCCTCAGATGCGAATCGCCAGGGGCACCTGTGTAATAACGGAGTGCCGCCCCTGTACCTATAAATACACACTTCACGGCGGTCATTATCTCTTCTTCCACTCTCGCACAAACCCTAGCGCCACCGCTAGCCCTCGACGACGCCGGCGACGAAGCGCTTCGCTGCCGCAACCTCTCCGACGCTGTCTTCACGCCGACCGCGGACATCATCCTCTCCGCCGTCGCCGTAGGTGTCCTCCGTCACCAAGTTAGGGCACAGAAGATCAAACTGCTCGGCCTCATCTTCCACTCCGTCTAGCAGTTCTTAGTGTGGTAAATAAAACTTCCTTTTTACGGCACCGTTGATCCTATGGCTTTGTCACTTTCTACCACAAGCAGTTTATATTCACACAAGTTAGATCTCTCTCATACTGCATCTCATAACATGCCTAGTATATTCACTTATGCTTCACAAAGTAGTTAGATTCCTCACTTGTACTGGTCTCTGGATTCGTACAAATCTGGAACCAACTCCTTATCTATGAGTGAATGTCTTCGCACGATGAGGTCAATGTCTTCTAAACTGATTTATATTCAAAATCTTTTGAGAATGCATATGACCTCTTCCCCTTCCCTCGCACCTTAATGCTGTCACAGGTACATGTCCGTGGGAGAATCCCTTGGTTCTCATAGTCTACATTCATTTGCAGAATTCTTACAACATCATATAAATTCTCCCGAAGCAAGTTCCTGTTTGTCCAGCAAGCGAAAATCTTTGAAGCCTTTGAACGTGTTGAAGCCTTTCAGTTTAAAGTTCATGGCTTCAGAGAAATCAACAAGGAAGGGTGGCAGAAAGCATCATGGAGAAACATCTAGAGATCTGCCAGATGACCTCTCAGAACTGTACAAGACAGATCCTGAAGAGGATTACAATCAGCGCAAGACCCAAATCCAATGGATTCGAAGATATTGGGCAGAACAATGGTTCAAATACCGATTTGTAACCCTGGAATATGCTGAGAAAAATGCCATCAAGAGACCATGGGGAGACATCCTATACAAGAATCTTCAACCCAGGTCCAGAGATGAAGCCATTGAACAAGGCTTCTATCCCTGCATGGTCCATGGGCCACAGCCTGTTGATGCACACCCATCGTCACTACTATGGTGTCGTGACGACATTCTGTTCAAGCGCAACTTCCAGTTTGCCCAGAACTCAGCGAAGCAAAACAAGAAGACATTGGGACTAGACTTCAACCCTGGTCCCTCAGCTCCAAGGGCTGATGGCACATGAGATGCAGAACCCAATGTCGTCGGTCCTTTCTACAACCTTGAAGGCCTCATCACCCATATCTTGGTTCAAGGGACTGCAGTGAATGAGCCTGCAGCTGACGCTGAATCAGATGAAGCGCCTGCAGCGCCGAAGCCAAAGAAGTTGAAGAAGCCTAAAGCTTCAAAGCCTGCCCCTTCACCAAAAAATCTCATGGGCGAAGCCACTGGCAACTGCACCTCCTGAAGACAGTGTGCAGTCCGAAGATTTATCACGCATCTCCAAGCCCTAGAAGGTCAAGATGCCTCTGCCACACACCGGCCAAGAGCTAACAGCTGCTGCCATTCTGCGCAATGATGCCATTGATCTGTCAAGTGATGAAGATCTTGCAGATGACGCTCTTGAGCAACTCATCAAGAGCAAAGAAGAAGCAGAAATCTTCATTGATCTGCCTCTCTTTGATGTAACAGTCATTCACAACTTCATTGATGAATGGTTTGACACGCCAAACATCAGCTTCGACGATCTCCAACTACCCATTGGCCTCAGTGTCGCCTTCCATGGCGCCATTGCTTCAGAGTTAACTATCGCCCAACGCATTGTTGAACTGAAGCAGAAGATTGACTTTGAGAAATCTCAGTTCAAGAAGCATATGGCCAAGCTCAGCGTGCAAGACGTGAAGAATTTCAAGATTATGTTGCACGAGCTCAAGGAAGCCTTTCTAAAGAAACATGCAGAAGCTCAGTGTTCTCGTGAGCGCATGAAGGTCCTGGCTGATAGGTGTGTGCAAGCCTACAATGAGGCTGAGAAGCGCAAGGCCCTTGGGCGTCCTGGCATCGACCCCAGGATGGCTGCCAAGAAGCAGAAGAAGCCCACTATGGCTGAACCTGAAGCACCAAGGCAGGAGGCAGATCCCCTTGTCTTCCCAACTAGCATGACTGGCCCGAAGCCAAAGGCCAGGTCAACCGCTTCAGAACTGAAGAAGACCAGGACTTCTGAGGCTAAAGCAAGGAAGAGAAAACATCCTGAAGCCTCTGCTACTGCCCCCGCCAAGAAGAAAAGAATGACCAAGAAGGAACGGGCTGCTCCCATAGAGTCCTTGATTGTTGAACCCATTTCCATGGTTCACCCCGACGCCGATCCACAAGAACGTCAACTGACTGTCCATGAGCCTGCTTTCACAGAGGCTCATGAAGCTGAAGACTTTCCAGCAGCTGATCCCCTCGCTGTTGAGGACATTGGTCACCATGACCATGTTGAAGATGATGCAGCCCTTCCTCAGCTAGAGCACCAACAGGTATCATCGCCTGTGCTCACGCACAGTGAACTCATCAGCATTGGTCGTCCACTAACACCAATAGCACAGGATGCTTCGTGGGCAGATCGCCCACAAGAGGAAGAAGACTCTGAGGCCCAGCAAACACAAACTCCACAGGCGTCGCCCGCGTTGCGTAGGCTTCGCAAAGGTCCAAGGCCTCAAGTCTCTGCGTCTGAAGCTAAAACTGCTGAAGACATTCCGGCTGCATCAGCCGATGAAGAAGAAGTACCACAAGCTACTACTCCCCTGTCCCACCAAGAAGCAGTTCTCGAGGAGAGCGTGATCGTAAGAGACCCTCCAGCTCGTCAAGTGGAGGTTGAAAATCTTGCGGCTGCCACCACCAACACCACTGAAGCCACTGACGCTGTCATGGCTGAAGCAAATGTGGAGCCCTCACCAACAAAAGCACCAGAAGTCAGCGAAGCCACTGATCCCGCTGCTTCTGTTCCTGCATCTGCTGCCGGTCCCCAATTTGACTATCATGTTGAGCACAGGCCTCAGGTACAGAAGCCAATCCCAAGATTGCCAAGGTTCCCAGGTCCTGGATCAGCACCTGGCTCCTTCAATATCAATGGCTTCAGAGCAGACAACACATTCTTCAACAGTTCCAGGAACCCTACTCCAGGGAAAGAATATCATCTGATCGGTTTTGGGGTTATCCGCATCGAAGCTATTACTCATGTGTTCTTTACAACCAAGGTCGCATCTTCCCACACAAGCGCCTTGACACTGAAGCAATAGCTGGTCTGCCCTGTCTGGAAGAAGCTCTGGATTGCTTCAAAGAGGTTGGACTGCTGCCGTTCGTCACTGACCAAGAGCATTGGAATGAAGAGTTGCTGCTCCAATTCTATGCCACACTTCACATCTGCGGGTATAGCAGAGATCCGAAGACTTGGGTCCTGGAGTGGATGACAGGAAACGTTCATCACGAAGCCAAAGCCTTTGACATCATTGAGCTCACTGGTTTGCCTACTCCTGGCGATCTCTACGAGCATGGTTGTCAGCTTCATAGTGAAGCTATTGAGAGCATATTTCAGAAGACTGAACCTAATATGAGTCAGATGCTCAGTATGATGAAGCCATTGCCCCAAGATGCTGCTTATCCCACGGAGTTCTTCGTTGAAGACCTTGAGTATCTGCCAAGAACCATTTATCACATCATAAGGTGAACTCTCTGGCCAATCAAAGGACATTCTCCCCATGCCAAGCTGGAAGGTGCAATGAAGACTTTGGTCTTCTACATTCTTCATGGAAAATGCTTCAATACACAGGATTTGTTCATTCGCCAACTTGCTGCATCTGGCTCTGATCTGTTTGGTTTGAAGTTCTACGCCCCTTGGGTGATGCGGCTGATCAAACTTCACTCCGCTATCTCATATCAGCCCTCGGCCCGCAACCATCGGATCTTTTTGCCTGATGTGGATATGTCTATTGAAGCCATCTATCCTGAGCCTGCCAAGGAACCTCTCAGTCTTCAGAATGCAGAGCATCAAAGTTTCACTCAGAACATTGAAGGCGTTGAAGTCGTAACTCGTGTGTATCCTTTGGCTGGCACTACACGTGCACCGCATCCTGCTCTCACTGAAGCCACTGACAGTACAACTGCTCCACGACCCAAGAAGCACACTCGTGTTCTCAATGACCGAGAGCTTCTTGTGGCTCTTCATCAAAAATAGGATAGGCATCATGACTGGCTGAAGCGTCAGATGCAAAGCCTCTTGGTGGATGTTAATCGCATTCGCAATCTTGCCATCAAGAATGCTTTTGTTGCCCATGAAACCTCTCGCCGCACATGGAAAGGGCTAACACTGATGTGTTCTAAAGATGATCTTCAAGAGGATGGCTTCACTGAGCGATTCAAGTTTGACTCGACACCTCCTCGAAGGGCAGTGCTGTGACGAACTCCATCCCTTGAAGACTCTAAGTTCTCTTCCTCTGCTGCAACTGTGAATGCCAGAGTAATCGAGGATGAAGACGATGCTACTTCACTGCCACCTCCTTCAGCATGCTTCGACTCTGCTCCAAGCTCTTCAGCACCGCCAAACACAACCAACGACCCTGCTGCTTCACCTACTCCTCATGGGAACGAGTAGATGCTCTATGTCTTCAAACCTTTTTGGTCCTTACTGACAAAAGGGGGAGAAGCATATGAGGTTGATAGTCTTCAAGCGGGTCCATATGGGCGGGTGCTTTATATTTTGCTTCGTGCTTACAACTCTTGTTTTGCTACATTTGGTTCTTTGAGTTGTAACACTTAAACTCGATGGTCGTCTGCTACTTATTTGCCACCTTCTGTTGCGATGATAAATTCCGCATGTGCGACGATAAATTCCGCACTTAGATCATTCTGCAGATGTCCATTTTCCATTATGCATGTCATTATCTTCATATACTTTCACATGCATAGTGGATTGTCATCATAAGTTGAAGTGGATCTCCACAAGTACAACCTGCCATGTGCATTTGCATTCCAAAAGCAAATTACTTATATGCACATCTTCAGGGGGGAGCCCTTGCAACTTATGAAGACAATTCCTTATCCTTTAAAATTTCATAGATTATATTCCCCGTTGAAAACTTCAACTAGTTTGTCATCAATCACCAAAAAGGGGGAGATTGTAAGTGCATCTAGTGCCACCCCTAGTTGGTTTTGGAGTATTGACGACAAACCTAGTTGAGGGACTAATGTGTTTGTGAGAATTGCAGGATAACACAGGTAGAAGTCCCTCATTGATTCGGTTTTCCTACCAGAGATGACCCCTAAAAATGTATGAAGACATTGAAGTCAAAGGTGGTATATGAAGATATTCACATTGAAGACTATGACAAGAGAAGACACCACATGAAGCCTATGGAGCTCGAAGACTTAGATCTTTCATAGTTCTCTTTCTTCTGTGTTAAGTCATAGGAACCACCATGCTGTTAAGTGGGGTCCAAGAGAACCAGTCAGAATGACTGAAGTGATGCTTAAACAAAACCTATGTCTTCGAGTAAAGACTTTGAGAGCGAATCTTGTCCAGAGTCGGGCAAGTCAGCTTTGCTTGAAGCCCAAGTAAAGTTGTCGTGTGAGTTTGAAATCTGACCGTTGGAACACGTGTCAGTTCCTTAGTGACCCAGGGTCATTTCGGATAAATCAGGTCGGGTTGCCAAGTGGCTATAAATAGCCCACCCCCTACAACCATAAAAGGTTGGCTGCTCAGATTCAGAGTACGGCTTTTGTCATTTGAGAGCAACCCACCTCAAAGCCTTTGAGAGAGAATTCCTTGCGAGGATAAAGCCCTAACCACCTAGAGCCAAAGAGAATTAGGCATCACTTAAGTCTTCTTGTCTGTGTGATCTGAAGACTTATTACACTTGAGGACTGTGCATCCTCCAGCCGGTTAGGCGTCGCGTTCTGAGCATCCAAGAGACATTGTGGATTGCCGGTGAACGAAGTCTGTGAAGGTTTGGGAGTCTACCTTGAAGACTTACCAGAGTGATTGGGCGAGGTCTGTGTGACCTTAGCTCAAGGGGAATATGGTGAGGACTGGGTGTCCTGAGCTGCGTGTTCAGGACTGGGTGTCCGGGACTGTGTGTCCTAAGGTTTAAATACCTAGCCGCCCTAACCAGACATACAGTTGTCACAGCAACTGGAACTGGTCCAACAAATCATTGTCTTCAGCGAGTCACTGGTTTCATCTTCCCTTCCCTTTACTTACTGTTACTCCTTGTGAAGTCATTGTATGTTCGCACTATCTTTTGTCTTCATTGAGTGACTGCGTGTTCTGTGTGGCTTCACAATATCTTCCTACCTGATCCTTACTACAATGCTGCTATTAGTCATTGTGCTTTCACTCTATTGAATACTTGACTATGGCTTGCCTAGTGTAGTCTACCTTCCGCTGCAGGGTAATAGGTTTATTTCTATCGTTTGTCTTCATAACTTCCACGTTTTGAAGACTTTCATAAAATTCGCCTACTCACCCCCCTCTAGTCAATATAACGCACTTTCAGGACCTAGGGTAATCACACAGGTACTCCGGGATTCCCCTTGGGCAAGCACTGGTTACTCCAGGTGCCCCAAACAATCCACCCAGATGTGTATTAAAGTTGCCACCTTATGTTGTCCCAAAGTTATTATCTCTCACAACTTGCATGGATCACACATACCAATCCCCGTCTACAAGCATGGCTAAGCAATATATGATATAATGAATATTCCCGGGGTGATCAAAAGGTCATAGGTTCCTACCACATGAACTACGTAAACCACATGTCCCCAAACCTACTCATGCAATATTTGAGGGTGAAACTAATGCATAGTAAAAAATGGGTATTGAAAATTATGATCAAAGTGTGAACTAGCCTTGCTGATGTTCGTTGAACTGTAAAGATTCGTAGTAGCAAGCTTCGTACTCCGGATGATCTAGCGTAAGCAAGCAATAACATACATAAGCATACAAGCAAAAATCCAAAAAGAAAACAAATGAAAGACTTCGAAAAACTCCAAAACATCCAAATAAAGTTTCTGTACAGAACGTAACTTTTACAGTAACAAAAATAAATGATTTTGGTTTTAGCAGAAAGTACACGTTACGAGCTTCGATTTGCAAAAAGAATCACCTAAAACGGAGTTACGAAACTCGAGTTACGGCCTAACGAAGTTTGAATTCAGATCTGTTTGAATTCAAATTTTAAAATTTTCAAAAATATTTTTCATTTGGTTCTTTGGATAGAGGATATTTTTATGAAGCAGTAGGAAAAAGAATCAACTGAATTGGATCTATAGACTAAAAGATATACAAGAAACAAGAATTGATATAGAATCTGAGATTGGAAAATACTGGAAAAAGAGAAATAAATTCGGCCAGATGCCAAGTGGCACTTTCTGATTGGTTTGCTGGGTGCTCACCGGACTTGTCGCTGGAGATGAGGAAGATGGTGGATCTGGTGTGCTTCGGCGAAGGATGTGTGCGGGACGGTGTAGAGGACGATGAGGCGGATCCGAGTAGCAGTGCGACGGGATCGTTCTCGTCTCCTGGCGCGGTGGAGAAGCTGACGGAATACACGAATTCCGACAAGCAATTAGCGAGGTTAGGGAGGGGGAAAAGCTCCAGAAGGAGAGGGCTTCGGACGAGGGGTGAGAGGGGCTCCCAGGGGTGCTTTATATAGGGCTTGGGGTGGTCTGGAGATGAGCTGAGCGTTGCCAACTTAATGATGTTAATGGTGGCTGTTACTTGGGCTTCCAATGGCCATTAGAGGGGGAATTAAGGCGCACTACTGAAGGGGAAAAGATAGAGGGAGGCGAGGGGAACCGATTCAGAGGGGTTTTGGAGCGAGGGAGAGGAGGGGAGAGGTGGGGCATTGGGTGGGAGTGTTGCGTACGTGCTTCCTGCTCTCGTACAGGAGGTTGAAGACGACCTCCTGTCGTGAAGAAGGCTGGGCCTTCCTTGGGCCTTGGCTGCCCATGTTTTTTTAAACGTTTTTTTACAGAAGCAAAGAAACACCGAAAATACAAATAAAAGTTAGCCTAAAAAATCCCATAAAATTCACATAGTTATATGGTCTTATATATGACCTAGTGAACTTTTATCTGTCCTAATATGCAAGTTAAAAAAAATAAACATTTTTTCTAAACTAATAAAATAAATTGCAAATAAAACTCAACAAATATATTTTTGGTTCCAAATTCAATGTCCAATATTTTCTTTTCGTATTTTGGAAGAAGTCATTTTATCTTCTCTCTTTATTTTATTTTTGATATAATGGAAATGATTTTTTTGTGAAACCAAATTTGATCCAAACTCCCAACTTTGAAAAAATTCAAAATTGGTTTTTAGGGAAACTTCCAACTCTCTCTTTTGGTCCTTGAGTTGCTCAAAGTTCCTTGGATCAAAAATCAAATAAAACAAATGGGGCAAAAATGCATAAATCATGGATGCATATGAATGATCTATTATAAACATCCAAATTGAAAATTGGGATGTTACAAACCTACCCCCCTTAAGATGAATCTCGCCCTCGAGATTCTGGTTGGCTAGCAAAAAGGTGTGGGTGGTCCTGTCGGAGGTCTTCTTCTCGCTCCCGAGTGGCTTCTTCCTCGGTATGA